>NC_142110.1:31436043-31748960 GCF_056152115.1 Neolamprologus brichardi
AAAGGCTATTTATGAAGAACAAGAGCCAAAGAACAAATGGACAGTTGATCAAATTGGAGTTATTTCAGTATCCAAAGGAAAAGAACATTCTAAGAGATGAGAATCTTGATACAAATGGCCCCTCATAACTCAATAACTAAAATGAAAATTAAACAAAAGTTACTTCAGTGTTTCAGTGAGGAAAAAGAAACTTTAATCTCACTTAAGGCTAATGTTTTGTGAATGTGGTCAAAGTGTTACTCTAACTTAGAGAAACTAGTCAGAAAATGGCATCTGTCACCTGAAAATTAACAGTCTGACTTTGGAAAACCTTTTCTTTTTTTTGTCCCTGTTGAGTATATTTTTGCTTTGTTTCATTTGTCTGTTGATTAAGTGTATGATGTAAATTAATGCTAAATCCTGAATGTTATTTTTGTGCTATAAACCCCAGAGTTAAGTTTAAAATTCCTAAGAATCAGAACTTTACAAGTCCGCTAAGTTATTAATTTTCTAATAACATATGTGTACGAAACATTAACCTGCACAAGTGAAATAATGAAACCAATGACATAAAATTTGTATGTGTGCTTTTAGCTGCATTTCTTTTGTGCATATAGAAATCCAGTCAGAACCTATGGTTTTAACATCAGCAGCATCAACAAAATGGGGTCAAAGGTTAAAGAGGCAGACTCATGAAGTCAGTATGTGGATAAAATCACAACCTGTCCATGTTTTTAGTTACCACGGACACTGCAGGGGAGAATAATTAATGTAGCTTCCTTTCAAAAATACATTTTTCCATGCTTACGCGCCAAAACATCCCCCTGAACAATATTTTAATCCTTTTTTTTTTGCTTCTTAACCTTTTTTTTTACTTATTTAATTTAATTTTAAATTTTAATTTAATTTTCTTTATTTTTCATTTTTATTTTGTCATATTTGTCATACTGTAATTAAAAATCAAATGAGGCATTTTTATTTTTGACATTTGGTCGGAACAGAAAAAGTGAAGTGACTGCAAACTTGTGGTGTGGAATAAAAATGATGATCAAACATGAAGAAGATATTTGGAGAATAATTGTTGTTCCACTCTATGTATAAAAGAAGAAAAAAATCAATAAAGAAATCACAATGGTCTTATCCATGTACAACTGATTCTTCTGTTATTTTCTTTATAATAAAAAGTACAATGATGGGAAACTGCAGATTCATATACTCAGTTTACTTTTCAGGGTTTAAACGTTTATAGAAAGTTCGACAATATATAATGAGGTGGTGTGTTTTAAATATAAACTAGTTAACAAATGTGGTCACTGTAATGTCACCCTTTGGTTTTGGTCTTTAAGGTTTAAAGTTACCGTTTTGGTTTTTGTTTTAGGCTGAAAATGACCATAAATAATCAGTTAATATTAACTATCGCAGTTAGTAAGAATTTGCTAATGTAAGTACCCAAGTATTTACACCCATGAACTATGTATCACCCGAAGAAACATACTTGCTAATTACTGCTAGCCAGTGTTGGGAAGGTTAAATGTATTCCACTACAGATTACAGAATACATGCCCCAAAATATATTTTGTAACGTATTCTGAATACTTTGGATTACTTAATATATCATGCTTTTTAGCTTTTTACAACTACATGAATGTACTACTGCTGTGTGATTTATTACTATTACTGAAAGTTACTTGTCATACCAATACAAACTAGATTTTTAAATCTTAATATAAAATGAGTAACAGTAGGGTGGAAATTAGGTAAGGCTGCACTTTTTGCAGCGATCTCGTACAGAAAACTATTGCACTGTACCGTGTGTACACAGTGTACAGTCGAGTCTTAATAGCTTATTTACAGCCGGGCTCGTCAGGCTCTCTTCTTGGCTGCAGTGGTTATTATTATATTTACATGCTTCCAGCTCCCGTTTCTGCTCGGTGACAGCTCGTACTTTTCCTTTTTCTCCCTCCTCGCGCTCAAAGACACATAATGGGTATGACAGTCCATTCTCCCTGCAGCACGGACTACACTGCCCATGAGGCTACATTGTTTAGGGCGATGCCTGTAACACTCTGCCTGTTGCCTTCATATTAAATAATTTTCTGAATAATAATTTTAAAAAACATTTCTTCATGTCATTATGCGGGCCACGAGATTGAGACACAGGCATTAGAGCCTCTTAATGCGTGTTTTGTTTGGGTTTCCACTGGCGTGGAATGACCAAAAATAGAGAGGGCATAGCCGAACATATGAAACAGGAAAATACCGCCGTGTAATTTATTTCAACAAAGTAACTGTATTCTAAATACCACCTTTTTAAACAGTAACTGTAATGGAATACAGTTACTCATATTTTGTATTTTAAATACGTAACACCAGTACATGTATTCCGTTATTCCCCAACACTGCTGCTAGCAGACTAATGAAATATTAGAATTTCACCTACCAACACTGAATCAAATTTCTTGGATGGTCAGTATAACACAGTGGGCCATGTTATTTGCCAGCTGCATTAAAAGTGTTCCAACAGCACAAACTGAAGAGAGGAGGGAAACTACCTACAGAGACCAAATGTGTTTTATTTTTTTATACAGCAGGCTCCAAAGGTTTTCATTTAAAGATGGGCATTTTAAAATGGGAGTCTGTGGAGACTAACTGAGACATTAGAGATAGTTTTGGTTGCCACTTGATTTGGAGAAGTCATATTGTTTAGGAGTTCAAATCACCCAACTTATGTGGGACTAGAAGACACCTTAATCTTCTGCATTCAGCAGAGATGTAGCGGTCTGGGTAAGCAGCAGAAGGTTTTCAGATACCAAAGTGTGCTGAAAGAAACTTGAATCTGGGAATGCTTTAACTAGAAGATAAAGTGGGGTTTGTTTTAGGGTGCAGCTACCATTGGATTGTCAAGTCAAAACCAAACAAGTGTGCAGTGACTTTAGTTTCTCAGTCAAAATTGAAATCAAAAATCAAAATGTGATTGAAGTGCAGGCTTTCAGCTTTGATTAATGGGTTTCAACAAAGTAGTAATTGGAGTCCTTTTTAGAGGTTTGAAAGTGACCAGTGGTCAGGTGAGTCCTGTTCCCTGACAGATTAAGCAAATAAATAATCTGGAGTTTAAGTGTCAAACTTTATTTGGTAACTGCTCACTGAAACTTTCAAAATGAGGTCCAAAGAGCTGCTTGTGAAAGTGAAGAAGGTCATCATTAGCTTTACTTTGGTTCAAAGAAAAAAATCTTTTGGAGTGGCCAAACCAACAATCTAGTTATTTCCTATGAAGAAGGAACGCACTGACCAGCTCAGCGACACCATACAAGCTGTAAGACCAAAAAAAGACAACTAAGTGTGCGATGACTGAATTATTTCCATGGGAAAATAACATCACAACATCTAACAAAGTCAAGAGCGCTCTCAAGGGCTCAAGATCTTCACAAATGTAAATACAGAAGGTTTACAGGAAACTGCAAACCACAGCTTACCTCCTAAGTAGAGAGAGCTGCACAGTTCTGGGAAAACAATTCTTTGGACAGATGAAATCAAGATTAACTTTTCCCAAAAAGTTAATCTTGATGGGAAGAGACAGAAAAAAGGTTAGAGTACAACATCTGTCAGACATGGTGGAGGTAGCATTACGTGGGCATAAAGGTCTGCCAGCGGATCCGGATCTAGTGTTTACTGATGATGTGATTGCTGATGGAAGTAGCAGGACATGAACTGTGAAGAGTTCAGGGCAATGGTCTTTTCTCAGGATTCAGGGAAAGCTCCAAAACTGATTGGACAGAGCGTCACAGTTCAAAGGCAACCCAAGAGGTTCTCAAGGCAAAGAAATGGGATGTTGTTCAATGTCCAAAACAGTCAGTCACCTGACGGAACAGCTTTTCTTTTATTAAATATAAAAACTGAATCATGAAGACCCGCAAACAAGCATAGACCGAAGGTAGCTGCAGTAAAGTCCTGGCAAATCATCTTTAATTTGATCTTTTTCCTCAGTTTCCTTACAGACGTGTTTAAAGTTTCATCTTGTCCCGCATTTTCTTTTGTTAGATTGGTCCCCCTACCTCTCACCTTGCCTCTTTTCTTTTTAACCACTCCACGACCCCATCTATTTCTTTCTTTCTGTGTCTGTAATGACTCTACCGCCTCTTCCGTCTGATTCTACATCTCTTCTCTCTTCATTCTTTTCTTCTCAGTGTCACTCTGCTCTGTTTGCTCTCACTGTAATCATTCCAGCATCCATCTCCTCTCATCAATCCACCTCGTCACTTCTCCCCTTTAACCCCTCCTCCCGCTCTCTTAATCACTCCGTCCCAAACCTCCTGCTCGCCTTCCTACCTCTGTTGCCAGGGAAACAGTGGCCCATTGTGTAGCTGTTAATCTGGTGACATTGTCTTTCTATTACCTGTGGGTCAGATGCCTGATAAGGAGAACAAAGCGTGGGAAACCGAAGAGCGACTCACTGGAAACTGCTGTACAATAAACAGCTTGATTTTAAGATTTTTGTGTCACTGCTTTGTGCTAAATTCACATTAACAGTCCAGCAGATTCCTGCGTGGTGCTGGTTTCCACTCAGGCTGAAGTACGAGGACTTTGTGCTGCAGGCTGCGTGGTAGAAGGGTGTTTGCTGGACTAGGCTGACATTGCTAATGCCAATGGACAGGAGCCAATACACCTCCACAATGAGTGTAAACAGGCAGCATGCAGGAGAAAGGGAATCAAATAGCCTGTAAACTATGCTGAGCTCGGTGCAGCCCGGCTGATATCGACCACCACGCCGTTCCCAAACAACGTCACCTGACCCGGCTTTGCCATTTTGGTTCTGCTTTAAAATGAGAGCACAGAAAATAATTCATCAGCAGACTCAGGCACGTCTTTATATACAGAAGCTGATCTGAATAGTCGGACCTGCACAGAAAAGCGGGAATTAAGACTGTAGTGTTTAATTATTAATAACAACCTCAAGTGACCACAAGAACAACTGCAGTTTTTAGGTGTTTTCCCCTTGATTATCACTTGATTCTGTCATTCAGTGGAGAAATTTATACAAGGCGAGCTCTTTATTCCTCTGAGAGACTGTGCAGAATTTACTAAATTTTCTTTCTATTTTCTTTGTTTTTTATTCTCCGCTTCCCCAGTTCTCTCTCTGGTTTCCTCTTATGCTCACTTTCTCTTCAACCTTCCATCTTTCTCCTCCTCTCCTTTCGCCCTTCATTCTTTTACCTCTATCCTCTCCCAATTTTATTTCTCTAATTTCATTTTACCTCATACCTCGCTCCGTCCTTCTCTCTCTTGCTCTGCAGAAATCAATGGTCGTTCTCCTCAATAGGAGGTCACGGGGTTCCGGGCGCTGGCGTCCTGGCTTTTCAATTACTAGCAGCCTGCAGTCACCACAGCGCGTGCACACACACACAAATACACACACCTACACCTTTAGTACTAAGCCGCTCCTCCACCCCACCGTTGCAAAATTAAGTGCAAAGATTTTGAGATGAAAGGACAATTTGGATGTTGAAATGACAGAAACCATCAGAGACAGATAGAGATGGAATAAATCAAAGTCAGATTGTTAAAGGAAATAAAGAAGAAAAACCTGAAGAATGGAGTGTCAGTGATCCATGATGAATGTTTGCATTGCGTGTCCTCTCGTGGATGTCAGTCACTTGTGATATGAAATCAACACCTTCCAGTGCTGAATGATGCAGAAATACTGAATTATTGTTAATTCTATTCTGGACAACGGCATTGGATGAAAGCAAGGAGAGGACTAGTGATACCAATCAGCAGTACATCTACTCAGGTACTTTATTAAAGTACTGTTTTAATGTACTTGTCTCATAGTATCAGAAGCAACACTCAGAGACCGATCACCATTTTCAGGAGCTGGAGCCTTATGTTCGTTATGTTCAAATCTCCAACCTGTAGAAATGCGAGCTGGTTTTCAAAAGACATGAAGGCAGCGAGTGTTTCAAGTAAGTAGCCTTCCTAAACTATTGGCCATATTTAGTGGGAGGAGATTTTAACGATGCTCTGAGTAGTTTTTGACATTTTTACAGTGTAAGTAATGAGAAGTACACATCTGAGGAAAAATACAGAAATAGATTAAATGGGTGCAGTTTCCAGTCTTGGAAGCCGGGAATCAGTCCGCCAGGGCCTCCGCTCCTGGCCGCCGCCCGGCACACAATGCACCCGACCCCTACGGCGCCTCCTGCGGGTGGTGGGCCTGGGAGGATGGGCCCGTGTCCCCTTTTCGGGCTCCGCCAGGGCTGCCCTTTGTCACCGACCGATACCGGTCGATCTACGTCCCTACCCTCACCTATGGCGACGAGCTGTGGGTAGTGACCGAAAGAACGAGCGCCGGAAATGAGCTTCCTCCAAAGGGTGGCTGGCCTCTCCCTTAGAGATAGGGTTAGAAGTTCAGCCAGAGGGGCTCAGAATAGAGCCGCTGCTCCTCCACATCGAAAGGAGCCAGCTGAGGTGGTTTGGGCATCAGACAAGGATGCCTCCTGGGTGAGGTGTTCCGGGCATGTCCCACCGGGAGGAGGCCCCGGGACAGACCCAGGACACGCTGGAGAGATTATATCTCTCGGCTGGCTGGGAACGCCTTGTTGTTCCCCCATATAAACTAGAGGAGGTGGCTGGGGAGAGGGAGGTCTGGGCTTCTCTGCTTAGGCTGCTGCCCCCGCGACCCGGCCCCGGAAAAAGCGGAAAAAGATGGATAGATGGATGGGTTCAGTTTCCACAGTTGATTTGCGTTTAACTTGTTTTAGTTTGCGTGTTTTTTAAAAATTATATTATTATTCTATGGTAGCTGCTTTTTCTTTTGTCAGGATAAAGATTTAATTTAATTTAATTAAGTTCAGAATGGATACGACAATCCAAACAGGATCAGAGTCTCAGTAAACATCTGCACCAAACCTCCTGACACTTGTTTAGCTGACAAGTTTGACAAAACTGAGACAATTAAGAAAAGAGAAAAGGAAAAAAGAAAAAAAATCAAAGAAAAAGCTAGCGAGGGGTGGAGCACAAGGAGAGAAGGTAACTGAAATAAATAAAAACAGATGCAGGAAAGGAGAGGAATGAAGAAGAGGAATGAAGGAGACAGAACAGGACAGGACGGATTATTTGGACAGTGGACAAGAGAGGAAGACAGGAAGAAAAAAAATAGGAGCTAAATGAGGAGTAAATTAAAAGAAGAAGTGGAGATAAAATAGAACAAGGAGAAAAAGAAAACATGGGATGAAGAACGATGAGGAAAAAGGGGAGAGTGAAGAAAATGAAATGAAAGATAGTTGCTGGCTCAGATGCAGGGAGGAGAGGGGGGGTTGGTCGCTCAGCCGGCCGTCCTCAGGGGTTATTGGGTCGTGGACAGCCAATCTCTCTCAGCTTAATCAACAGCAGCAGAGGTGATTGCAACACCGCAGGGGACTGCTGGGAAAAACGAAGGAAGGAGGCGGAGGGAGACGAGATAGGAATGAACGGTGCAGGAGAGGAAGGGGGGAGGCACAGCGAAGATGAGGAAAAGATTGGAAAAGCACGGAAAACTGGGGGGAGAGGGGGGGGGGTGCAAGAGGAAAAGAGGGAGGACAAACGATTGGAAAAGATGGGACAGAGAAAACGGGGGAGGGGTAAAGAGCAGTAAGGGGGACAGAGGAGAGGAAGAGGAGAGAAAATTATGGGATGACAGGAGGAGAAAACAGGTGAGGGGGTAAAAGCAGAAAAAGATGAAGCACAAATGAAGAGAAATGAGCAAGAGGGCGAGACGGGAAAGAGGAGGGAAGGAATGAAGTGGAAGATAAGAGAAAGACAGATGGGAGAGGAAGTGAGGAAGATGTGGGAGAAAGGGGAAAAAGAGGAACTGAAAGCAGGCAAGTGAAAGGAATGTTTTCCGAGGCACAGATGAAAGTGGAGGAGAAAGCAAAATGAATGGAAACTCAGATAAAAAAAAAGGTGACGACTATCAAGACATAAATAGAGAGGGAAGGAAAGAAAGAAGAATAAAGGGAAGATAAAGAGAAACAATTAAGGAGAAAAGACGAGATGAGTGAAAGAAGAAAGGAAAACAGAGGAGGAATAAAGGAAATCAAATCCTGGTTGTGTGTTAGACCGTGCTATATTATCCCCTTTTTTTTTAGGTTATTGGATTGATATTTTTAATGTGCCCTGACAGAGCTTTATCCAAATACAAATACACGACAGCCACAGCATAGATGCCTTGGGTTGGTGTTCTGAAACTTTCTAAAGTCGGAATTCAAACTGTAAATCCTGACTGGAAACTCAGGATTTTCAATTTTTAACTTCAAATGGAAAGCAGCATAAAGCCCCAGTGACCTCCATGTTTTGGAGTCTTTTTTATATCTCACCTGTTTGTGCAAGGAGCCCATTATACTCGCCATTCTCACTCTCATGAATGCTGTTGCTGCTTTGATGGAGTTTCAGCCAGTCATGCACCTCTCAGATTTGGTGTCTGCGCACAGGTGAGGACACAACAGTATGATCAAGTTGTTTTTTCTCAGCGTAGAAGCTCAGAGGTTCACAGATTATACAGAGGGCGATGTTTCAAGATGTAAAGATAACTGGCTGCTCCAATGTGAATGCCAGCCATATGCTATGATACTGTATAATATATTGTGACACATATTTGGTGCTCAACTGAACTGTCAGAAGTATAAAAATATTTAGATATGGAATATAGAGGTTGGGACTTGCAGTGTTTATGCAAAGTTTTATCATGATTGGTTTACTCGTCTAGAGTGATAGAGAACACACACATGCTCTACGATCATAGTATGAACAGCACTGAGCTGCTGGCATTTGGATGATTAACTGCTCATTAACAAATATCTAAACAGGTGTGCCTAATAAAATGGTTGGTGCATGCAAATCTCACCCTTTATTTAGTGACAAATGATAATCGTGACAACAGATTTCAAATAATAATGAGAAATGACTACTTCTTTTTCTCACATTACTGTATTTTATTTTGAAGGAAGACTTGCTGTTGTCTGTAACTGCACTGTTACATGTCCAAAAAACATGATACAACAGTAGAGACAGGTGGTTTATGTGCTCTGGGACAAAGAAAATAAATCAATTAAAAAAAAATTCCAAACTACAACAAGCACACAGGAGGTGCAAGAAATCTAGAGTGCGTTTGCTCGTACAAATCAAACTGCAAAATTTCAGCTGAACACACGCAGTCACACCAGCTGTCCAAGCGGACACACTGAGGATCATTGAAAATAAGTTAGGATACACCCACCCTGAGAATGTCTTTCTGCTGTGATCTTTTCCCATTGTTAGCAGGGTTTTAATCGAGGTCAACTTTGTCTTTTAGTTGCACATAAGCAGTGAGACACTCCTTTAATCCTTTGCAAAGCAGTTTTGAAAGCCCACATCATGGGTCACAATAATAATGACAAACCACTTTAGACAGCTTATGGATGCTGACATTGAAAAGGACTCACTGAGACCGAGTAATACTTCACGCATTTCACTCTCACACACACACACACACAAAAGAATGTGGAAGCACACTAACATGTCTGGTATCGGATGAGTACACGTTATATAGTGCATTTCTGTCTGTGTTGTACAGTTGAAGCAGAAAAATGTAGGAGCAAAAATATCTTAGAAACTTTTTGCAAGCATTGGCAAAAATATGAGAACGACTTGCACCATGAAAAGGCTGATTTGAGCTCCATTAGCTTCTACAAACAGGTTCAAGCCTTCAGTTTTTCATATCATTTCTAAACTATGTAAATATCCTGTACTTGCTACATTTTAAATGTTACATATCTGTAGCTCTTCCCTATTTTTTTGACACAATGATACAGTGTTGCAAAATTTACACATGGTCATAGTTCCAAATAGCACACACACAAAAAAAGCAAGCTTCCAGAAAGTGGCTAAACAGAAGAAAGTGGAGTTTTAGGGAGGGGAGACCCTTAAAGAAACTGGTCAGTACTGAAACATGTGCAATGTGAAAATTTAACTACTTTCTGGTTATTATGGTTAGATTTTATTTTTAAATAAATGGCACTGACCACAGCAGAAACACGCAAATTCAGATTTCAGGATGGAGTTCTCCTGTCAGCATTTTGGTTAAGCACGCGTATAATTTACATACAGCACAAGTCCAGTATTTCTAGTCAGCCAGTGTAAAAAAGGCACATTATCACTGCATAACAGAACAAAACCAGTAAAGGAGGAACAGGGTCAGAGGTCAAACATTAGTGATGGGATTTCCGGCTCTTTTTAGAGAGCCGCCTCTTTCAGCTCCCAACCGGCTCTTCAGGTTGTTTTGTTACTTTAATTAATTTATTATTAACAATAATATAAAATTATGCACAAAAGGAATTACTAATGTAAAAAAAAAAAAAAGTGTTTTTATTTATATATGTTTATATATAAATATATGCGGTGGCCCCTAGAGACAAAACACGTACAAACTCCAAAACACATTTCTGGCATGAACTGAACTTCCAAAACAGAGCTACCTAGATCACTTAAATTACACAATTGAAAGCATGTGTGTATTGTTTGTGTATTTATACACAAGCACTCATATATATTCAAATAATAAAAAAAAGAAAAAAAGTTAATTTACCTGTTACTACCACACACCAAATCAGGTCGTTGGTACTTGCTGGCTTGTGTAGCCACTAGGTAACAAAGCTCAACACTGAGCCTAGCATTCTGGAGCACTTCTGTTGTGTTTTGTACGTGCTTCTTTTAACTATATAAATGTTCAGCTTTTTCCTTTTAAACCAATTTAAAAGTGAAACAACACAAAACACTGGAAACCACAACACAATTAAATATAAATAAAAATAAGATGCATATTCTCTGTCTTATGGGCTTGCATGAATAAACTTTCTGAATCCTTTATCATCCGCAACAGAAAATAGTTGTGTGACAAATAGTTCTAATGTGACGATGTTGTCCCTGACTCTCTTTCTCTCTCTCTCTCCCTCCCGCTCTGTTCCTGTGCTACTGCGAGTGTAACTACCGCCCCTCCCCCCTCTGCCCAGCGTAAAGCACAAGGCTCGCGTGCGAGTGAAGCGGAAAAAAGTGTGAGAGAGAGGGTGAGAGAGAAAAAAAACCCCACGGCTCGCAATAAGGAGCCAGCTCGCGTCGTTCAAGTCAAAGATCCGGCTCTAAGAGCCATTTCGTTCGCGACCGACACATCACTATCAAACATCACTTCCCAAATCCCAGACATTTCCAAGACAACAGGAAGTCAGGTGGAATCAAACCAGCAGTCACTGAGACAACATCTGGAGTTTTATCAATCCACACTGAAATCAATTATAGAATTCTTTAATTCAGACTAATCACTGGTTAAATTGGATACAATAATATCAGGATGAATTGTTTCTATATGCAGACAGCAGTCAGAGGTAAACTGCAGTTAAACACCTGACAAATGTCATTTTTGAGCTACTTCTGCACTCATCTACATTTTGTTCAGTCCTTCCAAACTGAAGCCAGTTCTTATCATGCCCCAAAGGATGGGATACTTTTAAGAATAAAGACATTTTCTGATGTTGGCTCTGGTTAGAGAGTGATGGAATTGACACCGACTCAGCAACCTATACTGATAAAGAAGATTTAAAGTATTTAACTAGTACTGATCTACTGGCTCACAAGAGAAACCATAACAGCAACTAAAAACTCCAAGTTGGTGATGGCCAATAGAAAAATGGGAGTAAGTAGCATTAATATGATGATTTTCGTCTTTTCAGAATTGTTACACCCATTAAAACCAAATCTGTTCGGCTTTATAGCTTAAAGCTGTACGAGCCTTTAAAACCTTTAACAGATGTGAGGATATCTCGTGTTGATCACTTAGTTTTTCCTTCTTACTTTCCTCATCTTTAAAGAGATTAGGTTTAGCTTCAGTTTCAGGTGTACAGATACAGACAATGTCATTTTCCCCCTCTTTTCCAGATGTTTTTAAGCTTGATGATGTTGGTGGCTGTTATTCAATTTGTGAAAACAGTACTGCTACTATAAATACCAATAACATCTGTTCCCCCTTTGTTTTTCCTCATGGAGGGTTCATGAGCAGCCTCACTGATATAGTGTCACAATTTTATGGTAACGTCTTCCTTGTTAAGCTACAATTTTAAGTCACATTTCTGACTGGTCTCTTCATTACATTCATTTTACTTTATTTGAAAAGAAAAAAAAAAAAAATGCAGCTACTATTTCATCTCCTGGTCACGTCACTGGGCCAATCGCTCTCAAAATAAATAGCTGCACACAACCCCTAACTCACAGGCTGGACCTTTACCAATACGGACAGCTCAAGATGTGAACAGTTCGATTATCCCTCATCGCTTTTTGACTTGTTTTGGTTTCCGTTTTTCCCCTCAGCAGGAAAAGAGAAGCAACATATTTTTCTAGCTTGCTTATGACACTCACAGGGTCAGTGTGTGACTGTAGTTTCCCAGCTTCACTGGGGTTCATTTATGAAATTAGAGCAGATGAAGGATCATCACTCATCATTCCTTCATTTAGTTTTATTTAATTTAAATATAAACCTCTTTTTCTCTCTTAAGCCCGCCAGTACCCTCCTATCACGCAGGATCCAACCTCCTCCAATCAAATTGCAGGAGTTACAGCAGGATGGGAGGGGCTAACACCTGGGGAGACAATGGCGTGAAGCAGCAGGTGAGATGAAGGGCGAAGGAAATGGCCAGACGGCCCAGAACCCTTTGGGTGCGTGTTGTGTCATCATGGCCGACTGTTAGTCATTTAGCACCAGCGAAGAGGCAAGAAAACGGGGTCTCTGATGGAAGTTTGCAGGGGCAAAGCAAATGGAATGTGAGTAAGGGGAAATGCAGTTTTTAGTGCAATTTTTCCTGTCATGTGATGTCCCAGTTCTCTAATCTACACAAGCTTTGACCAAATGGTATCTGTTGACGGTTTAACCTCTCTGGTGAAATAAAATGATGAATTTAAGTAGCATAAAGAGGTTTTGAAAGGCAGATATTAGTCCCATCTAAAGACCAAAACCTAAAGTAACTGTGAGAATACATTTGCAGAAACCATTTGGTCCTTTCTTGGTGGCATTTCCTGGTTAACTGACACTCTTGTTGGAGAGGTGGTGTGGGCTTGTGCGTTTGAATGAAGCTTTTTAGAAGAAGGCCTCGAGCTCCTCCACAGGTAGCCCTGCTGCATCAGAATGTGTGTCTTGAGTTTCTATGAGAGCTTCTGGTTGGCGAAGAAGGATTTCGCCTCTCCGCAGGTGGGGTTGGTGCACAGCGGACAGCGCAGGGTCAGTTGACGGGAACATGGCTCGTTGGACTTCAAGTGGGACTGGACCAGGTCTGCCAAGGCCTGAACGAGATAAATGAATACCAGCAGTCAGACAAGTATGTTCAAACTCTGCCTCACAGATTAGGGCTCAATATAACCAGTAAACAGATGGCTGGAGTCAGCATTTTAATTTTAAAGGCTAAAAGAAAGTAGGCCATCTTAAGTATAACTTCTACATTGGGCACATATCTGCAAACCTTTCTGAAACCCTATGCTGTAACTAATGCTGTAACCCGGCAAAGCAAATATATATTAAGCTTTAAAAGGCATAAAGAACACAGCACCGAAGCAATGGTGGTGGTTACTATAATCAGAATTGAAACCTTTGTGGGTAAAAAGCCAATAAGAATCCTTTTCACTGTGTTTGTTTTAAACACAGGATTGTACAGCATACATCTTTAATGTCTTAGAAAGACATTAAATAGAAAATAAATAGACAAACAAGAACTTTTAATCCTTTTCTTTAATCCACAGGCTCAAATATACATGTACACTTAAATCTTTTAATGTGGTGCTATAGGTTCTGCAATATTTCAAGTTGATAAGGTCAAGGCATATTAACTTCCCGTTAATAGGCCTGGAATAAAGAAGGAGGAGGACTACCTCCAAAATTGTCAAATCAGTAAGACAGTAGAACTTTGGACACAAGTGGTTGGTCCAATAAGACAATGATCAAAAACGCATATCAAAACTAGTTTTAAAATAGCAGGCAAACATTAAGCCTTTGGAATAGCCTTTCCGAATCTCCGACCTCAACCGTATTGAAAAATTTGTGGATTATGCTTAAAGCCAGATCTGCACCAGGAGACCAAGTTAAATAAGCTACCAATTCTGCCAAGACAAAGGGTATCCATCAACAAGCCTCTGGCAGGATATTTGACCAAAAGCAACTGGCAGAGCTGCTACCTGCATACATAATTAATGTGTGTTTGAAACTGAGAAAAAACAATAAATGAATGAAGTTGTGTACCAACTTGTAGTGTTTTTTTTTAAATAAATAGTCATTAAAGATGTATGCTGTACAATTATTTCACTCTGGAAAAACAACAGCTCAAAGATATCATTAAAAGCACAGAATTACCACAACATTCATGCCCACGATGAGTGGATGGAAATGTCTGACCACATCTGTGAGCAAATGAACATTTACTCAACAAGGTTACAAACACAGTGAACATGAACTACAACTTCAGCTAATGCACTAGACTGGAGCGAGTGCACCTATTGGTGGGCGTTACAATAGTCACATGATAGTTCATTCAACTGCTGAAGTGCAAATTTTGTCTTAAGACCCCCTTATACCAAACATACAGGATGACAGGAGCGCTCCAAAACTTTACCTGAACTGTTGTAATTTTAGTCTTACAGGTGACATTTTTTGCAACTCTGAAATTGCTTTAAAAAGTTGTTAGGTGTAGTAATTTGGAGGGGAACTTATATTTCTTTTTAAAAATGAAGCTTCAACACCAGCCAGAGTGTGCAGTAAAAATCCTGATGAATGCATTTTTCTTTATTTTCTAGCTGCTGCTACTTGCAGACGGCAGCAGCTAACTGAGAAACTAAAAACCACACCAAGGAAACCATCCTTCAGTAACTACCAACTAATCATCCTCTGGATATTGATTCACACACACACACACACACACACGCACGCACACAGACACACAGACACACTTGGCAAGGGGTCTCTGAGCACGGCGGGCCTGACCAGCCAGCCAGCCGGGCGGTTCAGTTCTACTGTAGTCAGCTCTAAAGGTTCCCATTGATCTGCCCCTTTCCTTTAATAAACCCTGTGCACACGCACACACAAACACACATGATACAGCTGGAGGAGTTGCCTGTTGTGAGAAAGGTTTCAGGGTTGAGGATGAAGGGAAAGAGGGAGGTGAGAGAGGAAAGGAAGGAGGGATGGAAGGAAAAATAGTGACAATGGAGAAGGAAAGAGATAAAGGATAGAACGAAGGACACAAGGAGGCATTCACTCATTCATTCACCATCTCATGGCTACAGCTACTTCACAGGACCATCTCTTCTTTTGACCCCCTTACAGATTTCATACCTAAATATGGTTTTATGGGTCTTGCCTGCAAAGTCAAACGAAACAGCCGCTTGTTTTATGTAAATGTATGAAATTTGGCTCACATGTGTGTCATCCCAAAAGGTATAAAAACACCTATGAGAGCCATACCCTGAACACAACAGGAAGGTCCCCATTTTTAATTTACAATGCGACTTTGGTCCAGTTTTAGCCATTTCCAGGCAGTGTACTTTAATGAATTCTTTTTTGCGTTTTTGCTAAAGAGCGTTTCCATGGTGCCAGGGCAAATTTCAATGATTCGTCATGAAACAGTAAAACACAAAAAGTTGCTGCAGCTCAAAACCTGGATCGCCCAATCTGCCCCAAAATTCATGTGACAGAAGTCCTGCCTTGGAACACATGTACATGATAATCTTTACTTAGAGCACCACCTAGTGGGAATGGAAAATGACAGGTTTCATCATTTTATGCAGTTCACCTAGAAGGTTAAAATCACATCCACCTCATTCAGATTCAGAAGATTTACTGTGAAAACTAACTTCTTACATATGTTATGCGGTAAAAAGCGCTATGGTGCCAACGAAAAGGTTTCACCTACGACAGGAAAGAAATGTCATATGACATGAACATGCCCCACGGGAACATTGCAGCATACCTCAACTTTATCTTTGCTCGTTTCTTCTTCTACTGTACATATACTGTTGTCATTTACTTTACTCGTCCTTTCTGCTGGCATTAGTAGAGAAAAAGGTTTGATGACAGAGCTGTAAGTTTGCAAGTTTGAAAAGAAATCTGAATATTTTACAGTCTGGGAACATGAGTGAAAATTTATCTACCAACTGAAAACTCACACTTATTCTTTTGTATATGGGGTTGAACATTTTTCCACATTTATTTGCACCTTTTAATAATTACCCATTGTATAAATCAGTCTTCATATTGTTTTACGAATATATATGCAAGCTGGATCTGCATTCTTTCCAATGACCAGCAGAGGGCAACTCCTTTGGTTATAAAATAGAGCCGCAACTACATAGAAGTCATTGGGAAAAACAACCCTACTTCTCACTTGATCTGTGACCTCAGTGAAGAGTTTCTTGATGGGTTTATTGTCCAAGTTGCTCATTTTAACTGTTATTTGATTGATGATGATGCTCATTTTGTCAGTTATGATCATATTCTGATATTATCTGTTATTAGACTCAATTGGTTTCTCTCAAAATGTAAAAGAACCCACCCACCACTTTAATCACACTCTAGATCTTGTTTTAACATATGGCATAGAAACTGAACATTTAACAGTGTTTCCTGAAAACCCTCTCCTGTCTGATCATTTCTTGATAACATTTACATTTACAATAATTGATTACACAGCAGTGGAGAGTAGACTTTATCAAAGTAGATGTCTTTCTGAAAGCGCTGTAACTAAGTTTAAGAATATAATCCAGCCACTGTTATCATTGTCAATGCCCTGTACCAACACAGAGCAGAGCAGCTATCTGAACGCTACCCCAACAGAGGTCGATTATCTTGTTAATAATTTCACCTCCTCACTACGTACGACTCTGGATACTGTAGCTCCAGTGAAAACTAAGGTCTCTAATCAGAAGTACCTGACTCCGTGGTATAATTCTCAAACACGTACCCTAAAGCAGATGACTCGTAATCTGGAGAGGAAATGGCGTGTCACAAATTTAGAGGATCATCATTTAGCCTGGAGAAATAGTTTGTTGCTTTATAAGAAAGCCCTCCGCAAAGCCAGAACAGCTTACTACTCATCACTGATTGAAGAAAATAAGAACAACCCCAGGTTTCTCTTCAGCACTGTAGCCAGGCTGACAAAAAGTCAGAGCTCTTTTGAGCCAACAATCCCTTTAATGTTAACCTGTAATGACTTCATGAACTTCTTCACAAATAAATTTTTTATCATTAGAGAAAAAATTACCAATAATCATCCCACAGATGTAATATTATCTACAGCTACTCTTAGTACCATTGATGTTAAGTTAGACTCTTTTTTTCCAATCGATCTTTCTGAGTTAACTTCAATAATTACTTCCTCCAAACCATCAACGTGTCTTTTAGACCTCATTCCTACAAAACTGCTCAAAGAAGTCCTACCATTGATTAATTCTTCGATCTTAAATATGATCAACCTATCTCTAATAATCGGCTATGTACCACAGGCTTTCAAGGTGGCTGCAGTTAAACCTTTACTCAAAAAGCCATCTCTAGACCCAGCAGTCTTAGCTAATTATAGGCCAATCTCCAACCTTCCTTTCATATCAAAAATCCTTGAAAGAGTAGTTGTCAAACAGCTAACAGATCATCTGCAGAGAAATGGTTTATTTGAAGAGTTTCAGTCAGGTTTCAGAGTTCATCACAGCACAGAAACAGCTTTAGTGAAGGTTACAAATGATCTTCTTATGGCCTCTGACAGTGGACTCATCTCTGTGCTTGTCCTGCTAGACCTCAGTGCAGCATTCGATACTGTTGACCATAATATCCTATTAGAGCGATTAGAACATGCTGTAGGTATTACAGGTACTGTGCTGCAGTGGTTTGTATCATATCTATCTAAGACTCCAATTTGTGCATGTAAATGGAGAGTCCTCTTCACACACTGAGGTTAATTATGGAGTTCCACAGGGTTCAGTGCTAGGACCAATTCTGTTTACATTACATGCTTCCCTTAGGCAGCATCATTAGAAGACATAGCATACATTTTCACTGCTATGCAGATGACACCCAGCTCTATCTGTCCATGAAGCCAGATAACACACACACCAATTAGTTAAACTGCAGGAATGTCTTAAAGACATAAAGACCTGGATGGCCGCTAACTTTCTGCTTCTTAATTCAGATAAAACTGAGGTTATTGTACTCGGCGCTGAAAAGCTTAGAAATATGGTATCTAACCAGATTCTTACTCTGGATGGCATTACCTTGGCCTCCAGTAACACTGTGAGGAACCTTGGAGTCATTTTTGACCAGGATATGTCCTTCAACGCACATATTAAACAAATATGCAAGACTGCGTTCTTCCATTTGCGCAACATCTCTAAAATTAGAAATATCCTGTCTCAGACTGACGCTGAAAAACTAGTTCATGCATTTATTACTTCCAGGCTGGACTACTGCAATTCATTATTATCAGGATGTCCAAAAAACTCACTGAAAAGCCTTCAGCTTATCCAAAATGCTGCAGCAAGAGTACTGACAGGGACTAGAAAGAGAGAGCATATTTCTCCTGTTTTGGCTTCCCTTCATTGGCTTCCTGTTAAATCCAGAATTGAATTCAAAATCCTGCTCCTCACATACAAGGTCTTAAATAATCAGGCCCCATCTTATCTTAATGACCTTGTAGTACCATATCACCCTATTAGAGCACTTTGCTCTCGCTCTGCAGGCCTACTTGTTGCTCCTAGAGTATTTAAAAGTAGAATGGGAGGGAGAGCCTTCAGTTTTCAGGCCCCTCTTCTGTGGAACCAGCTTCCAGTTTGGATTCGGGAGACAGACACTATCTCTACTTTTAAGATTAGGCTTAAAACTTTCCTTTTTGCTAAAGCATATAGTTAGGGCTGGACCAGGTGACCCTGAACCCTCCCTTAGTTATGCTGCAATAGACGTAGGCTGCCGGGGGATTCCCATGATGCATTGAGTTTTTCCTTTCCAGTCACCTTTCTCACTCACTATGTATTAATAGACCTCTCTGCATTGAATCATATCTGTTATTAACCTCTGTCTCTCTTCCACAGCATGTCTTTTATCCTGTCTGCCTTCTCTCACCCCAACCGGTCGCAGCAGATGGCCGCCCCTCCCTGAGCCTGGTTCTGCCGGAGGTTTCTTCCTGTTAAAAGGGAGTTTTTCCTTCCCACTGTCGCCAAAGTGCTTGCTCATAGGGGGTCATATGATTGTTGGGTTTTTCTCTGTATCTATGAAGCGCCTTGAGGAGACTTTTGTTGTGATTTGGCGCTATATAAATAAAATTGAATTGAATTATTTGAAGTAAAAAGGACTGTATAAAGGGCACTCTGTGGTTAACAACTCAGTTTCTGAGATATATGCAACACTTACATATGATATTAGAGCCAAAATGCTCAACGCAAGGGATCAAAACATGACTTTAAAAACCAGCGTGGCACTTCATGTTAGGCATCTGCATTTCTTTTAAAGAAAATCTTTGTTCTGCATACATGGGTCAGGTTAGTGTGTGACAGGTACCTTCATAAAGAGAGGGTTCCCATTCAATGACTCGGCCCTCCTGATGTTCTCCACCCCACACTGGAAAGAAAAATAACAACACATAACAAATGTGCATAACATCTTAGAAAACTGCAAAATTAGGGGACAAACCCTCCCCCCCCCCTTTTCCTCATTCCTTGGCTCCTGTCTGAGTGTGGAGTCAGAACACCAAAGAGTCTCTTGATTGTGGACTTAAAAGGTCAGCATTTGCTGCTTTACTCCATTTTATAGCTTTATGCAGTCATTCGTTTGGCTTTTGAGCTTTGGAAACTCAATAGACCCAAAGAGAAGATGCAGTCAATGCCACAGCTCATATGTGATTCACGGCCACAACACATCAATTAAAATGACCGTGATGATATTCTCCAGCCCACTGGGAAAAACTGGAACTGCACATATCTACCAACAATTTATACTCGCACAGAAAAAAGATAGTAAATGCTCAGTTAATGCGACAGTCTTGTTTTGGAGTAAATAAATCCAAACACAAGGAATTTAATACATCAGGTGTGTAGAGGTGTTATACATTTTTGGTGGGGTACGTTTTTTTTTTAGCATTTCAGACCTCAAAAGTTAGGATGGAAGACAGATGTGTTTCTTCAGGTTCAAATTTAGAAACGATTTCGATGGTTCCTCATGGGTATAAGCATGTGTATCTTTATGGCACCAGTCACATTGATTGGTGGCCATTTTACTGGTGCCTTCAGACAGACAGAGGGCACTGGGCTGCTGAAAACAAACCTCACACACATACATACACTTTAGCTAACCAAAACAACCAGTACAAAGGCTTTAGCCCTAATTGTAGATCACAAATGCATAAATACGTTTCCCCTATTTAATGAATCTTTCTAAGGACTTTAGAGAAAGAGCAGGTCTGTGTAATTGACTTTCTGCCTGCTTCAGTTTATTTCTTCAAAGGCTGCTGCAGATTTATTCTGTTCTTTTAAATCAGTATTTATGTACCGGTTAATTTTTACATAAAACTGAGGAAATGTATATAAACACGGCTTTTTTCCCCTCTCACCTCCTCTCCCAGCACTTGTTTGTACTCGATGTCCAGCTCGTGTAAGGTCTCTATGTGGTCCGAAGTGAAGGCAATGGGCACCAGCAGCAGGTTCTTCTTCCCTCGCTCACACAGACCTTTGATCACCTCGTCTGTCTGGGGACCGAGCCACGGCATGGGCCCCACCTGAGAGATCACACACAGGACATGGCTGACTTAAGTTCTATAGATGGATGACATGTCCAAGGTCGTTTCAGGTGTTCCTGGTTCAGTGAGGACGTAAACGACCCCGTGACCTTTCTTGAAATCCCATTAAATATAAAATATATATAAATAAAACTGATACTACGATCTTCCTGCAGGAAGGCTATCTCTGGTACCCTGTGTTACTGTATGTACCACATACTGTGCATTTTCACACATGTTGGGTTATTCATTCTGCCCTACACGTAGCCAGTGACAGCTCAGAGTCCTCTTCCTCTGTGAAATTTTTATCATTTGTGAATTATGTAAGTTGCCAGGCCCTGTGACCTGAGCACTGAGGAGCTTTGAGGGCTTCTACTCTGAAATAGCAAAAATATTAGTCAGACAAGTGGCTCCATCTTGTGGCAACACAAAACATAAAAGCAGGCCAGCCAGGTCTAAATAATATTAATAGTTTAGCTGCATGTAAGTATAATAAGAAGGTAAAGCTGGATTGGAAGAATCTGTCTGCAGAACTAAAGAAAAACTGAACATATTTGCCAGGAATGTGAGCACTGCCCAAATCTATTCTTACCTACAGTAACCAGATGGGCTCCTGCTCATGTAGGAAGTAAAGCATTTTGTCACCGATGGTCGCTAGGGGACAGTCTAGGCTTCAGTTGCCTAGGTGACATTGAGTATTTCCCATAGAAAATCCCTAAAAACTTTTAGGCGAATGGAGCGACTACCTATGAGAGCAAAGGATGCTCTTATCTGTATTTTGATGGTGTGGTAAATAAAATAGAGGGTTACCTAGGCAACTGGAGTCTGGAACGTCCCTTAGCAACAACCAGGCAGCTGCAAAGTTGTGTTGATGCCCCCCTTACTTGGAACCTGCCCACTCTGCATCACTAGTGGTCACTTAATCCATCATTACTCAGTCGCTGAATGTCACAGACTTTCTTTGGCCTGTGGTGACCATGTCGCTAGGTGCGTTTTGTCTTTTTAAAGTCAGGCTCAGGGTGAAATAATGCCAAAAAATAAATAAATAAACAAAACAAACAAAAAAGAGAATTTTGACAATGAAAGTTGTGTGAGAAACAGCAAAGCATAAGCTCCTCAATATGGTTTAAATTTACTAAGCATTACAAACTGATGTGTGATCAGTGTTGAGTATGCAGCATTACCTGATTATTACAGCACACTGTCACCACTAGGTGGTGCTGCTGGTTTATTCAATTACATAGTGAGTGATGTTTACTCACCCTGGACTGCCACACCAGTCTGTAGGGGTTACAGTGACCCAGTCTTTCCATGACCCTCTGAACTGTGGCTCCCACCTCCTGAGGATACGGGTCACCTCTGTTTACAACCTGCAGCACAGGGCACACAACAGCACGGCGCTAAGCAACATTAACACATTAAGCAGTTCCTGAATAATGTGCTGGAAGAAAGTACTTCAGCTGGACAAAAACCTTCTGTTGCCTAATGGCGTGGTTCAAAGAAAGCTAACAAGGCACGAGGAAATCAGATCTCTCATCTGAGAAGCTTGGCCTATCACAGATCACAGAGTTTGGGACTTTCCTGGATTTAAAGTGTGAGTAGTTACACTGAACTGCTGGTGACATGTTGGATATAGATGCCAAAGATGTGCTATCAAACTAACAAATTAAGCAGCAGAAAACAGTTTTATAGGCTTCCTAACAGCAAAGACAAACTGAATTTGCACTGATTTATGTTGAGATATTTCAGGTTTTTCATCTGTTTTGATGAACCGTCAGGTAACAAATCGAAATAGTTTTTAAAGTGTACTCCTTTACACGAAAAGAAAATGAAGATGAAGTGGGTTTTGCTTTCTACAGATAAATATACGATAGTTCTACTCCATTGTGAAAGGAAATGCCTATACTGAGAAATTTCAGTAAATTTTAGTAGTAATTTGTGGAAAGCACATCCGTCTTTATAAGAGTGTCAGTACCAGTATCATCTGATCAGTGTCATCAGTAATAAGGACCAGACCCCACTCTGGTTTCATTCGTTCCTTTCCAAGAGTCAGTCCCCAGAAACTGTGACAGTAAATGCCAAACTTTACAGTCTGGTGACAAAAACCTGTTCTCATTTTTATAATCCACCCATTCAAATCTATTAACGTTTAAAATTTGGGGAGATGGGTGTGATACAGACAGCTGCTGCAAGCTGGAGTGACTTCACTCGATTTTATGACCCTTTTAAGCCTTTTACTTGAATTATCTGAGAAATATAATGAGTGTTATGCAGTACAGAGCTTAGAGAAGTCTGTGGTCCAGTTCTGATGAGTGAAACTTGAGTATTTTATTAGCATGTTACTTTGAGGGCTAGAGCAGTACTGATAGTACTTGTCAGTAGTAGTTTTTCATACTTACAGCCATGGGGAGCGAGTGTGCCGAGAACAGAATGACAACATCATCTCTCTTATCTTCTGGAAACTTCAGCAGTTCATTTCTGATATGTTCTGCAAAACACTGGACACAGACACACACACTTATGGTGTATTATAAACACAGCTAGTGAAATTTACCTCAGCTGATAAAACACGGTCAGGACCAAAAGCTGCCATGATCACCCACCACAGCTGCTTTCTGGTCATTTAGCTGCGTGGTGACTTACTGGCTGACTCTGTTTTCTTACACACTATATTACCAAAAGCATTCACTCACCCAATCAAATATACCAATCTCTCCCACTGCCACGGGTGTATTTATTAAAAAAAAAGAAAAAAAGCACCCCTGGGCATGCAGACTGCTTCTACAAACATCTGTGAAAGAATGGGTCGCTCTCAGGAGCTCAGTCAATTCCTTTCTGCACAGAGTCCTGACCTCAAACCCTCTAGGATGAATTAGAGCAGAGAGCCGGCCTTCTCGCCCAACCCAACATCAGTGTCTGACCTCACATGTGCACATGTGGAAGAATGGTCAAAAACTCTCATAAACACTCCCAAACCTTATGGAAAGCTTTCCCAGGAGAGCTGAAGCTTTTACAAACGGTGGGTCAAAAATCATATTAAGCCCTATAGATTAAGAATGGGATGTTACTCAAGTTCATATGGATGTGAAGGCAGATGAGTGAATACTTTTGGCAGAATTGTGTACATCAGTACTAGTTTTGTTTTACTTTGCATGTGTGTACACACATGTTTAGACATCTTTGTGAGGACAGAAATTGGCCTCCACTGTACCAAATGCCCGTCCCAACAAGTTTGAAGGCAGTTTTGGAGCTTAAAATGTGGTTGTAGTGTCAGGGTTAGAATGAGCCTAATCATAACCTAAGGGGTAAGCGGCTAAGGAAAGCATTATGCCAATTCGATGTCCTCACTAAGATATGAAAATGAGTGCGTGTGTGTCTCTAACCTCCACCAACAGAGGGTGTGTGGGCCAACGGTCGATGACACTCCAGCGCATTTTCGGCCTGTCAGCTCTGTTGCTGTAGTAACGGTAGATGGCGTTCAGACTGCTGCCTGTGAGCAAAAGAAGAAAACACATTGAGAAATACTTCATTACACAGGAATAAAACCTCTCTGCTGCTGCCAATCACTAATCAATAAATTTCCTCAAAGTTTCTTCCTCAGATGCATATTTTGTAACCCAAAAACAGTCTGTGGGCACCGATTCATGGATGGATTGTGGGTTTGAAGAGTGCGCCTGCCTCACGTGGGAACTGGGTGTTCTTGGAACAGTCTGAGAACATGCGTGTGGTTTAGTCTGGAGAGAACAGAGTGTATTTATCAGGAGCTCGCAGAGCAGACAGCACCCTGGGTGTGGCGGCATTAACGGACACAAACGTCTGAGTAATCTTCTGATTGTTCCTTTTACATGTTCTCTATATTTAACAGACATCATTTCCTGCTTGTGTCACCTGTGGTGGAGCAGCTGTACTGAGGATACTGCGTGAAGGCCACAGCTCTCTCCACTCCCTCTTTCTCCATCTCCTCAATGGCTTCCTCCGTCAGCGGGTGAACGTACCGGAAGCCGATGTAGAACTTGTGAGGAGCTGCGCAGAGAGAAGACACAGCCAATAACCAGACAGCACGGGAGAAACTCACTGGCAACATTACAGTTTGAATATACAGGATGTGCGGTTTAATTGAAATCTTCAAATAAAAATAATATTTCAGGAGCTTAAAGGGAGGTTTTTATGAAGATTATCGTGCTTTTAGACGAAATTCTAACAGATCTGGTCAGCTTTCAGATTGCTGCTGTGTTATCAGTGAGGTGTGCTGCAGGCGTGTGCTGCAGGCGTGTGAGGAGACACTCCTTCGCTGTCTTACTATCTCCATTTCACACACATTTTGCCAACAACAGCCAAGCAAACCATAATCTCAATAAAAGCACACAAACTGCCTCCAAACATGACTTTAACTCCATGTAAGCTGTCAGATTTGAGGAGGAGTGGAGGCCTCTGTGAGGCATTCTCACCCGTCTCAGGGCTCATCTCGTCCAGCAGCTTCACCATGCCCTCCCCCTGCATGGACGTCCAGTGTTTGATGGGCGAGCCTCCTCCGATCTTGCTGTACTGCTCCTGGATCTTCGGTGTGCGCCGCTTGGCGATGAATGGGCCGAGTTTACTGCAGAGCGGGAGGCAGATCGCACAGCTGCAGTTACACAACTCACACTTAATGCATCACAGATTTAATACAGTGAATTATTGTGCAGCAACGAAGAAGAAAAGCAAATGACCTGTAACAGCACTATAACGTGTGATTTCTGGAGCTTTAAAGGGTCAAGGTTCATTATTAACATTGTCAGTAAGATGTGCAGTTTCCATGGACACGGAGGTGAGATTCATGTCCACAAGCGTCACCAAACACCAGACAATAAATCTAGTTTAGAGTTTCCAGCATGGACTTTCTGCAGCGAGAAGCAAGAAGCACTAACGTTTGCACCGTTTTTGTGTCATTCCTGTGTCATTGTGGGTTTTAATCCCTTATTTATCCTCACCCTGTTTGTTTCCCACCCCAGGGAAACCTGTCAGACAACTCTGCTCAAAATGGCCAGAAGCAGGAAAGGTAAAGTGACCACCAAGTACACAATGATGGCAGGAATTTATTATTTTAACATTTCTATTGTCAGGTCTAGTTGGATTCATCCTGTTACATCATGAAATGCTGTTGTAGTCCAACGAGCAGATGCTGCATGGATGAACAAACAGACCTTACTGAGCACTGGTGCAGGGTTACAAGGAGTTTGTGCCGTCATATTTGAGCATTTTAAATGCCAAACAATAAAACAAAAACACAACGGTCTAAAATTATACAAAACATGCACAACATGACCCCCTAGCAGGTCAGTATTATTCTGTCCAGCTTCTGAGGATGGTTTGTCTCAGTGCTGGACAACATGGAGACGGGCACTCATGTTGTTTTCTTACACAGAGCAGAAATTACAATCATGACACTTAAAAAAGAAAAAAAAGGAGATTCTTCACACAAAGAGCTTCACTTCTGGGTGAAATAGAGGTTAAAGGGAGGGAGCTCTGCTCTGTGAGGTTATACTTAGACACAGCTGTCATTTGACCCCCTGCTAATGTTAGCATGCTGAAATGCTCACCATCCAGCATTTCAGCATGTTAGCATGAGGGGCGATCGTGGCTCAAAAGTTGGAAGTTCGCCTTGTAATCGGAAGGTTGCCGGTTCAAGCCCCGGCTTGGACAGTCTCAGTCGTTGTGTCCTTGGGCAAGACACTTCACCTGTTGCCTACTGGTGGTGGTCAGAGGGTCCAGCAGCCTCGCCTCTGTCAGTGCACCCCAGGGTGGCTGTGGCTACAATGTAGCTTGCCATCACCAGTGTGTGAATGTGTGTGTGAATGGGTGGATGACTGGTTGTGCTTTGGGGTCCTTAGGGACTAGTAAAACACTATACAAATACAGGCCATTTACCATCCTAACCCGGCATGTTAGCAGCAAACAAAGAGGAGCAGTGGCTGATGGGAATCTCTCTGCTTTACAGTCAAACAGCTTCAAGTGTAAGAAAGGCTTAACCCCCGAGGTCAGCCGACTGACAGACAAACGCGATTAGTCATTTGTGTTTCAGTTACAGTTTGACTTTGACATTTCCTCTATTTTTTTTTTTAAATGTTCCAAAACTGCACAGAAAGTTGCATCATGTGCATTTATGTGCAGGGCAGCACGGTGGTGCAGTGGCCAACCCCGTCACCTCACAGCATGGGTCCTTCTGTATGGGTACCCCAGCTTCCTCCCACAGCCCAAAACCATGCACGAGGCCCTTCAGCAAACTGGTGAGCTTTCCACGGTGTACCCCGCATCTTATCCTGTGACAGCCCCACCCCAAGACCCTGAACTGGATGCATTAAGCGAGTCTTAATTTCTGGAAAGCTCTTCACAGAGTGAACTCAGTTCAGATCAAACTGCTGGTTTGGAATGACGTCCTTGGTTAAGTCACAGGACACATTTGCACCCAAATATCCAGACGTTCGCTATAGCGCTTCATTCCCTCGGGGTCGGGACCGCCCAAGGTCTAAATAAAGTCAATAAGTGGCTCATAAAACATTCATATTGAGGTTGGAGCAATCTTTGAAGTCAAAGTGTGTGATCTTGGGTCAGTCACGCCTGCTTTAAAAAGGATCAGTGCTGCTAAAAACCACAAAGATTTTTCTTCTCAGTGGGACGTTATGAAACACGGACACAGCACAGAGCCGTCACCCAACAAACTTCCTCAAACCCCCCGCCCGCCCCCACTGTGTGCGCTTACATGTGTGTAAACTCAAAAATTAAGCAGTTGCTTTTAATTCATCACATATTTCATGTAACCAGGTTTGTTGAAACATAAATTCAATCTAAACAGAAAACATCTGGGGAGTTTCAGAAAAGCATGAGACATAACATAATCCACTAGATCCCCACAAAGCCCTGCTGAAATAATGATGACAGAGGACTGTTTGAAGGAAGGACCTCTTATCAGAGCTTTATATCCTGTTTACATCCTGTCCACCAGAGAGTTCACATTACGGGCTAAATGCATGGAGCGAGCGCCGGGAAAACAAGATCCCAGCTGTTAAACACCAACCACCTCAACTCTAAGGTCAGCCGTTTGCATCACTATATTTTGTGTTCACATTTGCAAATAACTCCTTGCATTTAAGGCAGCATGATCTCTGTGTGCGTACTTCTGTACTGGGAGTTTCATCAGGTCTGTGTCCATGAAGAGGCGCAGCAAGAAGTCGTGAACATCTTCTAGCTTCTCGGGTCCTCCCATGTTCAGCATCAGGATCCCCGTCTTTGGCTTCCTGCAGACAGGAGAGAGTCACGATCAATAATTCACATCTAACACCCCTAAAAGATGTGACACTGTGTAGAAACTGTGCACTAGGCCAAATCTAGGTCAGAAAATTATGGATGGAAGCCAGGGGGACTGGGAAGATATTTCAAGGGGGAGCTTCTGTTAGGTAAATTTAATCGTTTAAGAACAAAAGGCATAAATTATTGGAATAAATAATGAAAAGTTGAGCCAAACAGGATCTAAACCAGACTCGGTGCTTCAATGCATTTACACCTCACAAAGTACAAAGTCAGGTCATTCAGCAGTCTGTATTTTAATGTTAATCAATTGCAAATTAACAAATCTGATCTACAGTTAATAAAGGTCATTCATCTTTCTTTCCTCACACACAACAAGTTCTGATGTTTATGCCCACTTCTCATTAACAAAAATGCATTTTATGCTTTAATAAATGAAAGTCCAGTTATGAAAATTGGTAGTGAAGGGTAAACATTTCCCCTAACAGAAGAAAACCTGCTTGGAGGAGACGCCAATGTATTTTTTTTTATGCACAAAAAACTGCATAAAAGCATTTATGCTGCAGACCAATGTGGGCAAAGCTCAGCAGGAATTATCTGCCTGCTGCTTTTCCATCCTCTGACGCTACATCACTGCAGGCCTTACAGCCGTAGCAGCTCCAAGAAACATGTTTCACTGCTAAGGTTTTAAACCCTTCAGTGAGCTTTGAACTCCAATAATCTGCTGTCGCATTCATAAATATAGCTCAACTGTCAGTTCGAGGAGGACAGAATTTTATAAAGAGGCGTGAGGCGGGTCCTGTGTGAGAAGATGTCGACAAACTGGTGAAAACAGTCCCTGTCATTTCTAATGAACCCCAGCAGGTCAGACCAGGAGAAACGATTTCACAGAAGATGAAAGGAAATCCACCATTATTTGTTCTTTAATCATTACAGGACGTCTTCTCCACTCCTCACTCCTGACAGGCTTTCACCTTCTTTTAGACTCAAGATGCTTTGTGAAACGTGTTTTTTGTTTTTTTAGACAAGGTCAGGAATCTTTGTGTATACGGCCCTGCACACTGGTGTGGAGCGGTTTTATTAGACTTTGCTTCTGAAATAAAAGGAATAAATCAATCAATAGGAGAGCAGCTAAAGCAGCGTCATCAGACTAACGTCAGCAGTCTTCAGACACAGATGCTCAGCACAGGCTAGTGCTGTGTGATACTGAGAATTCTGGTATTGATCCAATGCCAAGTAAATACAGCAGCAGGATGAAAACACTCACACCGATACTTTTAATCTTTAAACGCAGCTTATAAAGGGGAGAGCGTGTCGTGATTGATCAGATCATCATCAGTTTACAAATTTAGAACACATTTTAACGACCACTAAATCACTGTGATTCTTAGTTTCCACAATAATTAGCCAACAGCAACAAAAACACACAAAATGGTTATAATTTTCAGACATAACATATTCTTATTTAATGTTTAAGGTAAAAACAATTTAGCACATTCAGTGGGCTTCAAACTGAACATAGATGATAGAAAGTATGAATCTATCGGGCTAGTATCGATCTTATACCAATACTTGGATCGATCCACCCACCTCTGGCACCGACTCTGTGTTTAGAGACCACTTTAGCCATTTACACCTATTTCATATTTTGTGTGTGTGTGTTTGTGGACGGGTATAAACATCTTTGTGGGGACCAAAAATTGGAAGTTTACTATACTTGTGGGGACTAGTGGTGTGCAGATCGATATTGAAATATCGATTCTTCTGATACCAGTCATTTATGTTCTAGAATCAATTCTCATATTAAAATATCGATATTTTAGTACTTTGGGGTAAATTTGTAGTTTTTCATTAACAGGAACAAAGTGGAAAGAAGAGTATCGTATCGAAGAGTACAGAATATCGGTATCGGATCAGTATCGTCGATACCACCCTGACTTTTACTTGGTATCGGATCGGAAAGGAAATCAGTGGTATCGCACATCACTAGTGGGGACCAACAGCCCTTGTGGTCCCGGTCCCCACAAGTTTGAAGGCATTTTTGAGACTCAAAATGTGGTTTTAGTGTCAGGGATACAATTAGGTTATGGTTAGGTTTAGGCAAAGGCTTAGGGGTAGGTATTCATTTTTGATATTTAGGGTAAGGATAAGCAGCTAGGGAAAGCATTATGTCAATTAGATGTCCTCGCTAAGACATGAAATCGAGTGTGGCGAGCGTGACCTGTTTTCCTGCGTCTCTGGAGTCTGGGCGTAGGCGGCGGCTGCAGCAGTGGAGCGTCGTCTCAAACTCAGACTCAAGCTGCTCCTGGCAACTGAAGAACAAGAAACCATGCGATTCATCGGAACGACAATTAGATGATTTTATTAGCTCAAGAATCAGTGAGTGAGTGTAAGGATCAGTTTGTAACGAGTGAAGAGTTCAACCATCAAAGTGAAGAGAAGGCAAATCTGTTGTTACATTAAACTCAAAAGTCTCTCTTCCAGAAAAATCACAGAGGTAACACAGCCAATGCTACTCTCCAAAGAAGTACTGTGAAAGTACAGTTAAAGTTTTAATAACAATCTTAATTTCTATTTTGCTTATGGATTAAAATAGTACATAATAATAATAACAATAATAATAATAATAATAATAATAATAACAACAACATTTTACCATTGCATTTTGGCTCCTTTTTAAATCTGTCATGGCTGCACTGGTTCAGGCTTTGTGCAGATAAATGGGCACTGATATGAGCATAGAAATGCAGATAAAATGTAAGCGCTCACACAAAATCACAGCTGGATTCAAGCTGAAGATTTTTTACTTAAAACTTGCTGGTCTTAACGTGTAATTTAATTGCCTTTTTTTAAATTTCATTGTCATTCTGGGCATTTTGGGGGTTTATTGAAAAACAAAATATTAAACACACAAAAAAAATAATGATAGATGTGTGTGTTTAAGTTATGGCCTTCATTCATTATCATATGTGCACATGCATGGTCTGAATCAGTTATAAATCTGTTCATAGAGTATGAATGAGGCCAATTTTGCCCCCACCTGGGATGAAACAGTCTATATAAATAAAGATTTGTTTGCTTCATCTCATCATGTTTGGACTGTTGTAATTTCCTAACCCACTCAGGCCTCAAACCCCAGCTGCTGGGCAAGAGTGAACTTAACACCAGCTTCCTGGCAGATACAGAGTTTACTTTAAACCTTTTTAAAGTACCCATATATCCTAACGTGGTCTCAGATTAGTGGATAGGTTACAGATTTATTCATGGATTATGAAGCTGAAGTCATGAATGAGCTTTTAAACTGTTATTGCCGTTTTAACTGCGTGCATTTTCTTCTTTAGATCGTTGCCCTTTTTTTCAAATATCCTGGAAAACACTTTGAAAATACTTCTTGAAAGCTGTCGTGGAAATAAAATGTATTATTCTAATAATAATGATAATAACTATACAGTCTAACCGATGCGTTCAGCCGGCTTCACTTTCATAACCGCTCCCAGCAGTACCGCGCCGCACCGCCAGGGGGCTCGCTGAGGTTACGCAAGTTCACAGAGCTGCAATTGTGTAACTTCCAGTCTTTCTTTCTTCCTCCCGGCGCTAAAACGCGAAGTGTACGCGCACACTGGCGATAGTTTCAGGCCACCTGACGCTCACCAAATGCAGCCTAGGCACGGGATAAATCCCTTATGTAACGCTCACGTTCGCACGGTAACCTAAAGGGACGCAGCTCTGCCGCGTCAAGCTTGTGGAAATGAGCCGCAGAAACACCAACGTTTACAAAATAAGAGCACAATCATGGTAACACATTCTGATAATTTTAGCCTTTCCACCTAAACGCATGGGTAATATACACAAAACCTGGGTTCGATGTATTCCAAGAAAGACGACGGTGATGGTAAAAAAAAAAAAAAAAGTCAGTAATATGGCAAAACAAAGGAGGTTGTTAAAAGCGAGGGGCATATCCGGCCAGGAAGTTGTTATGCTATCCCCTGAGCTAACTTTACATTTACAAAATATTGATGTCAATGTCAGAAGCGTGCTGTTGAGGTTCTGGCAAATAAAAATAAAATTATTCAGTGACCGTAAATTGTGTAAAATAAGCGCTGTGATGCTGTTTATGCCCTGACATAAAATCCTCAGAAAACCAGTAAAACTTGGAAGTTTTCTCTTCAGGCTAACTTGGCGGCGCAATCACACTCACATTGGATCAAACGACCGGCGCTGCCCAGGGCTGCCATCATGTTCGCTTTCACTGACGCAAAAAACGTCTCCGCGCCTGCTAAGATTAAGGCTGGATACTGGTACTCTCTGCTGCTGGATCCACAGTAACTCACGGTACTATCCAACACCACAGCCAGATTCCTTCAGCTACCGCCGGCTGCCTGTACGGACTTCCGTTAAGAGTTATAACAGCTAATGAAAAACAACTTCCGGTTTAGAGTTTCGAAACAAAATCTAACACGAGCTAAACGTTACAAAAACTGCATTGATGTAAATTTATCTTTTTCATTAGATTTCACTTGTATATCTTCTTAAAATATGTTTAAACGCTTTAAAAACTAAAATATGTGTCCTGGATAATTCCCTCATAAGAGGATGTCACTATTATATTTTTTAAGATTTAAGATATTTTTTAAGACAATCTAGAATAAAGACAATGAAACACAACATAAAATAAAATCAATCAAAACTAAAACTAAAACAAGAAAAACAGTGACACTGAAGCTTTTTACAGGTAAAATTGTAAATAAATACATAAATAAATAACAACAACATTTATAAAAGGAAGAAAAAAAGAAAAATACAAAGTCATACAAAAGAAAATTACACAAATTGTAGAAAACCATGTCAGTTCCAGCGATTAGTGAACTATTTTACTCTAATTACAACTATTTGGGATTTAAGAAGGTAAGTATACAAAAAATAATTGAATAAATTAAACTGAACATATATTTCACATTTCTCATTGTATTTATGACTGTAAAATATATATAGAAACGGATAGTAAGTTGCATTGTACAAGGCCTTTGCTCGATATCTATTTTGTTTTTGCTTTAAACTGAGAAAAAAAAAGAAAAAGAACACGTGCTTTTATTATAGAAATAGCTTGAGTCAATTTCCGGTCTGTTGCTTTGTTACCGTGGCGCGCTTAACGTAGAATCGTTATCTCAGTGTGGCGTCATCTTAACGTTAAAGGACCCCGCCCACGGCCGTGCTGGTCACGCCCACACGCGGCGTGTTAAGAGACATGTGTTAGGAGATAAAGTATCAGAGTTTAATCAGAGCTGGAAACTAGAAGAGAAACGTTAATTTAAACAGAAAAAGTGAAACACACAATGTGCTCTATAATTGTGACACACCTGATCACCTGACACCCCTCTGCATTTAATTATGAGTTATTCATAATTAACATTTCACATGTTCATTGACCTGCTGTGTATTTTATGCTGCACTTTCTGGTGCAAAAGTGGCCAAAGGCTTACAATGCTGATTATAAACAGCCTGTTACGACTGCTTTGCTCTGTCAGACCATGTGTTTTGATGGGTTTTTTTTTTAAAGCGTCTACAAATATTTGCCTAACAACCTCCCGGTAATCAAACTAATTAAATAAGGGATTAAAATGCTATAGAAGTGTGTTATAAACAGCATCAGGCCTACTAAAGAGCTCAAAGAAAACTATTTCCTTGAATCAGAAGCTCGTGTTTGAATGGCCCACATTCCTTTTAAATAATACCAGTTTCTCCAGTTTGCATCATGTTTCCTTCTTCCTTAAAAAGCATTTTTACAAGAAGAGGAAGTTAAATTAAGCAAAAACACAAAGAAAAAAACAAAAGCTGCCAGATGGGGAGTTCTCACAGACGCAACCTGTCGCCATTTGGGTTCTTTCGCTTTATAAGCAAGTGTTGGATTATCTCAACCTCTAGTGGTCATAAGTGGAACTGCAGTGCTGCAATTTCCTTCTGTTTTGTGAGGAGCAGCCAATCAAAAGAAAGTTGGTGCAAAAACATCAGTCCTAAGGTTGACATAAGATAAATAGGGCCATGGACATGCCCTCCAACATGAACTCAAATGCTTTGCAATATAGCATCACTGTGATCTTTAGACTGATCCGCCCAAAAACCAAGCTGATCTGATGAAATGTCTACGAGGATTTTGTCAAAGTATCCGGCCTGGAAGGAGCAAAAATGGCATCTTAAAGTGTTGCTTTGTTGGAACTTTGTAGGGGCGGTATTGGAGCTGATTTTACAAATAGCAGGTGGAGTAGCAACAAAAGGCACAGATTTTCGCAAGATGATGAGCATGTTATGGGGCCAGATGTTGTGTGAACTTAGTAAAAAATAGTTAATATAAAATATCTTTCATTAGAATGTCCTGTAGTGTTTGTTAGGTTAAATAATTAAGGTTTTGTTACGGTTAAAAGGAGAAAAAAAAGGACACAAGCCAGAAGCAGCCACGTCTGAATCATATTTTTATTTAAGTTCAGTTGATCGAGTAAGAGTTTATTTATTTCAGATGAAGAGGCAGAACAGAAACACAATAATACCCCCTGAGGCCAACACGTACAGTATGTCACACTTCTAAACCACCAATGACGAACAGTTTTGAGAAAATGTTCCCAGGACCATGTGCAGGAGAAGCAATGCTGAGGCTGTGAATTTCTCCTGAGTCCAGACTTCAGGAGGATGCACCGAAGAGTCTCAGAAATAAAGTGGATTTGTTTTATTCTTTGATTCATATTTTTCAGCTTTCTGTTCAGGAGCACCTGAAATATTCTTAAGGCTGACTTATTTTAGTAAATGTCGTGGCTGCAAGTTCAATGTTTAAAGCCAAATTTCCTGAAGAAAAACAAAGAATTTAAGGTGGACTGAGCTAATATTTTGCAACATTCAGAAGCAGATACTTACAGGAAACAACTGTTTATTTCTGGTTTAATAATCAGACACTGAACATGATCAGATGCACTTTTGAAGTCACAGGAGGAAGCTGTGAAGGTTAGAGGTGAAGCACAGCTGGCGTCCGACTTTGTTTCTGAGGAGTTGCATGATGAAGTTTTAAACTCTTCAGATTTCAGAAATGAAAGCTACACGGGCAAACTATGGATTCTGTTTCATTTAATGTGCGCTGCCACATGCGGGTGTACTGACTGCGTGTGTGTGTGTGTTTTGGCGTGTGAGCGCTCAGGGTCGGCAGCGCTGGATGAATCGCGGGTACAGGCAGACGTCTCTGATGTGGTGTCTGTTCAGCAGCCAGGTGAGGAAACGCTCCAGACCCAGACCATAACCGCCGTGAGGACACGTGCCATACTTCCTCTGAAACACACACAGAGGCAGAGAAGCCTGTTGAAACACACAGCTACCAACAACTACACACATGCAGTGATGCAATAAAGCCAAACGTTAGGGCTCATTCCAGGTGGGCCTTAAAATCTTGACTTCCTGTTTGGTGTTCCTTGGAGACAAAAAGTTTGGAAGCCACTGCATCAGCCATAAGAGAACCACTGTTATCTAATGATAAAGCTGAACAAGGATTTGGTCACCAAGTCCTGAACTGTCTTTCTTCTGGCTAACGTCGACTAGCGCATGTTTGATAACCTTATTCAAGCTAACGTTACAAACTAACTGCCACATGAGTCATTTAACTGCACAAAGTAAAGATGTAGTGAGGTGCACAAAACATGTATCAAACATCTGAGGTCAAACCAGTGTTCATTTACCTGGTCTGTGTACCAGTAGTATGGAGTCGGGTCGATTCCCTCCCTCTTGTATCCCTCCAGCAGCTCTTCAGCGTCCCAGATACGCATCGACCCTCCCACGATCTCACCAACGTTTGGCATCAACACGTCGACCTGCAGCACAGAGAAACATACGATACTCGAGGGATCCAGATAACTCACAGGTTTTTTTTGGTAAATCAGAGACAGACCACTGTGTGTTATACTTGTATAACTATGCATGTGACAAATAAAGAACTTTGAACCTTTACTGTGTTTAATGAATATATCTGATCATATCTTAATAAGGCCGCTGGGTGTTTCCTGACATGCTGCTGTATCATAACTGCCGTTCTGCTGTCCTGCCTTTATTTTTAAGATAAAACACTGTTTTTAGTCACAGATGACCTGCTTTAGTGAAGCTCTACACCTCATCTCTCACACCACAGGTCACTCACACTCTCCTGCCGAGCCTTTAACTCACTCATCACCAACTTACTTATACTTTAAGTCTTTACCTTTTTACCTACTTAATGCTCAGGTTGAAGTGAAGAGTTCATGCTCCTCTTCACACAGAAACTGTACTTTTAGCGAAGGACATGACCTCCCCCCTCTCTAACCAGGCTTTGGGGCTTAAACTTCAGCCACACCGCAGCTGGATCTGTGAGGTTCGTACCGACTCGGTGAGGCGTTTGTCCTCGGTGCAGCGCTGCATGTAGAAAGATTTGATCTCGGCTGGGAAACGACAGAGCAGGATGGTCTCGTTGATGGTGTCGGTCATCAGCCTCTCTGGAGCCTCGGGAATGTCCTGACAGAGGGAGAAATATCGACACAACAGGCAAGTCAAAGAAAGAGAGAGAATCAAAGAAAGACTTCATGAATATTCAAAATTAAAAGCTCTTCAGGTAAGAGAAAACTGTATTTATAACTTGTAAATGATTGCAGAACATCTGAAAAGACCAAAGTTTGACAGCTGAGCTTTTTAGCATGTTGTACAATAGTGCCCTCTACAGGCGTCTCTGAAAACCGCAGCTCTCTGCTACTGACAGGATCTTTGAAGATCACTTTCCTGTTTGTCTGTCACAAGTGTAGGCCGGCTTAGACGTTCAGAGGAGCTGATGTGAATAATACTTTGAAGAATGAAGATGTGGGTGTTTTTGGAAAATTTGTAACATTTTAATCGAGGGGACTGTTTTAAAACTTAATAAAACATTGATGAATGTTTAATGGATTGTATGCACTCATGAATTTGAATTGTTTGGAATATGTTTGATTAATTTTTTTTGATATCAGACATTTTGGGGACTTTATAAGATGAGCTGAGCTGCTGAATGATGTGCTGTGTTCAGCCGTCACCTCTCCGAACTCGTAGTAGGTGCCGTCGTCCTTCTTGACATCATGCTCTCTGAGCCACTCGATGGCTTCGCTGTAGTTCATCCTCTTGAACGGCCTCTTCGGGGGTTTGAAGTTCTGGAAAAGCCATAGTCACCAAACAAAATATCAACTTTACTACCACACATGAATGTTATGAGGTCAAATGCTCCAGAATAGTTAGAAAAATGACGCAAGAGCACAAAGTTGTCGCTCGTCACGTACAGGGTTGATGTCGTAGAGCAGCTCTGCGGCGGGAGATTTGAGCACTCGGTCCACCACGTCACACACCAGGTCCTCAAGTCTGTTCAGCAGGTCCTCGAATGAAATGAAAGGACACTCCGCCTCGATGTGAGTGTATCTGACCATGGAGGACAATAATAAAAACACTGTAAGTAAATGATAGATCTTTGCAGAAAGGCTTTTAAGCTGTAACGTGGCGACTCACTCAGAAAGATGTCTGCGAGTGCGAGACTGCTCGGCCCGATACGACTGGGCGATACAGAAGGTGTCGCCCAGGGCAGGTATGCAGGTCTCCAGGTAGAGCTGAGAGGACTGCGTCAGGTACGCCTGCTCGCCAAAGTAGTTGAGGTTAAAGAGCGTGGAGCCGCCCTCCACCTGAGTCTGTACCAGAGTCGGAGGAGTGATCTACACCGGAAAAATAAATTAATAACGATTATTGTAGAGCAAAGCGATCCTCAGTCTGATGCCGAGCTGTCTGCTCCTTTTCACACTCAACACTCAAACTTACTGCTGCTGCATATTTTTCAGAATAAAGGAGAAACGGGCCAATCACAAAGCAAGATAAAATAAAACAACCATAACGGTTTGTAGTTATTACCAACTTTATTTCTGAGCGAGCAGCTGTCCAGTGAGACTTCTCTGTACTATTAAACTGCACTTTTATGACTAAAATATCTGTAATCAAATAAACAAACTGAAGAAGTGATTTGAATGCATTTGGATTTGATAAGAAGACGTAGTACCAGGCTCTTATCTGATAGAGGCTAAATCCTTCAATAGGTCCCAGATAAGACAATCAGCTAAAAACTACAAACTTGGGCCACAGACAGATATTTGCAAGTGGAATATGTGACCAGCTAAACTCAAGCAGCTGCTTTAAGAAGACTGGAAAAAAGCTATTTAGCTTGCATCTGGCCAGCAGCATCGACTTGACCTGACTAAGGAGCTTTTCACTTCAGTTCAGGTGGATCTGATTCCTAATCTGCAATACTGCTCTCAACCTGTGACAGAGGCACAGAGTGTCACTGACTAAAAGTGAGGTCATCAGGTTTGGGGATTTCTTTCCTTGTTAGAGGTGAAGAAACAAAAACAAAACAAACCCAACCCCACCACATTTTGGCATCCACAAAAAATCTGTGCTTCACCTCGTAGTATCCACGGCTGAAGAAGTGGTCCCTGAAGCACTGTGTGACTGTGGATCGGACTCGGAGGATCTTGGAGACGTTCTCTCCTCTGATCAGCATGTGTCGGTTGTTCAGCTGGACGTCCACGTCTGACTCCTCGTTCAGTAGGTTGTCGGCCCCGCCCGCCGGAGCTAAGCCAACCAGCTCCCAGTAGTCGCCGTGCAGCTCGTGGCCTCCGGGCGCCTGAGAAAAGAAGACGAGGAGAACTCACTGAACATCTCCATCCTGCATCTGCAGAGCGCCTGTAACGCCTGAGGAGGCTCATCAGTGGAAACAGACGGTTTACTAGATTGTTCAGGTTGTTCCTCAGTCATGGTTCAGACTTTAGCAGAAGACAGAGTTTTCTGTTCTGTTCAACTATTAGTTTAACACAACATATTTACTGTACACTGATAAAAATAACAGAAACTCAAATCTCATTACTGAAATACACTTTCAGTCATGCGGTGATTTCTTGTTAGGATGATTCCAGGAAGAACTGTGGGGCATGTAAACATGTTGCTCTGGGTGACCTAGTTTCCTGTGAGCATGCACAGGCAGAGCAGGTTTCTGCAGCAGGTGAGTTTACCTGCTTTCCCTCAGGAACTGCAGTGACGGTCCCATAAATAGCCACCGTGCTCTCTGTGGACAAAACCAAGCCGTTGTAGCACTGGCACTAAAGAGAAGAACAACAGAGAGTCGCACTCAAAATCAACTTCAGAATTTAAACAGCTTCTTTTTAAAGCGCCAACTTCAAATGAATCACTCCCACCGATTTTGTTAAATCTTTGATTCTGTGCTTTGGCCTGGTGATAGAGAATAAAAAGAAATGTCTTGAACTACATTCACGGCCAAATGTTTTAGGAGCGGCAGTTAAACGTTTATCCAAAAAAACCCCAAAAAACCCAAAGTTAACTTTTTAATCCCATGGAGCTCTTTGCAGCTTGTGAATATGTTTCTGATCACTCTGATCACTCTGCACAACAACACAGAAACACTGTGAATAAAGACAGAAGCAGCAAAGATTGTGAAAAACCACACCGGTGCCAAACTTTTGGCCGTGACAGGACATGAACATTAAATTTTTAACCATAACATGTAGCTCACAGTGTAGAAAGGTTAAAAATGGGGGTTTATGAAGCTTTACCAGCTGATCGGAGAGGACACACTGGAGGAAACCGGTGCCATCTCTCAGCACAAGGAACATCAGGTTCTTCCCTGGAGGAGATAAAAAAAAAAAAGCAAAAAAACATAATAATACACATATGTTGACTCAAAGTAACATTTTAATTATTTCTATCCTCTTAAAAAACTTCATTTGGCTCAATCTTAAAAACTGAATCTTACTTATTTCTCTCTTTTCACAGTCAGTAAAGAATCTTAAACTTACAAATGAATCTTTCAATTTCAAGTTTGTCATTTTGACATTATTCTTAAATGCAAAATAATTCAGAAACATCCTCGTTTAACCCTTTAATGCAGCTGACCATATTATAAATGAATAAGACGCAACACATCAGTTTTGAATTCTCTGACTTTGGAATCTTAAATTGAAATGAGAATGTGTAAATACTGAATGGATTGACTGTTTGATTATATTGATGTGTTCCTCACCCTGCCTCCTGAGGCGGTGAACCCATCCAAACACTTTGACCCTCTGGCCTCTCTTTTCTTGGAGACGATGGATTTTAACCTGAAATAAAGACAACAATCATCTTTAAATCATCACCAGGAAGAAGAAGAATCAGTGAAATGATTCAGACTTTCGAGTCATATTTATATTTTTATTGATTGTTCAGCTAGTTTGGGGTTTAAAACAAACCTCTGTGTTTCAGCTGCTCAGTTCAGACATTCAAACAGCAGCAAACCAGCCAAAGCTTATCGCTCCACACAAACCATTCCGACTGGTTCAGGAATGTCGTCTGTGAACTGTTTTCTATCTACACAAAGCCAGTTAAATGCAGCTTAATCTATTTGGTTTGTTTTTAAACTGTATGTGTCTTTTATTCAGAAACGCTGCATCAGCTGCAAAATATTAAAAATGAATGTAAAGAACCAAAAAGTGAAACTTTAAGGAACAGGTTAAGAGGGCTGTTCTTATTTTTTCTCATAAAATGGTTCCCAATAAGGAGGTTTATAAATCTGCAAGCAACCAAAAGCTCAGGCTTTATATTTCAAATTAAATGTAAACATAAATCAAGCATAATGCAGTCATTCAGTGATTTCAGATAGAAACGAAACAAGCTGTTTACTTTGAACTGTGAATCATGCAAAGTTACTCTGAGTCTAACACTAAAAATATGGAGCAGGAAATGAGGCTGCATTCAGAGCTGCTGTTCTTTGGACTGTTTGTGCTAACTTCTGTGTTCAAGTTCAATCAGACTTAAAAGCAAACTTTATAACAGGAGCAGGAGCCAAAATAAAAGTAAAATAAGAAAGACTGACTGCTTCAGCCTCAGGCAGGCTGGGATCGTTCTTAATGACGATCTTCTTGGCTTCCTCCAGGTTCTTCTCTCTCCTCTCGTTGTCCTCGGCCTTTATGACAAACACAGTGGAGTCACAATAAAGAGAAAAGCACAAAACGGATGAATCTGTAGAATGTTTTGTGTGACCCACTGATTGCAGGATACATCTCGAGGTTAGACACAAACCTCCTTCTTTTCTTTGGCATCGTTCTTTATCTGCTCGCGGTTAAAAGCCTTCTTTGCGTTCTTCATCTGTGTCTTAGAGATCACCGCCCAGCGCTGAGGGAGTCGAGGAGGAAAATAAACTGAATCAGTCATTAATAACAGTTAGTAAAAACAGCTGCTGCAGCTGGTACTGGAATAAAACTTGCAAAGTTTGGTTCAAAATGGTAAAGAATGGATTCCTATCCATGTTAAAGTGATCATCTATAAATATAACCAACCTCTCCCTCTTTCTGGGACTCCACAAAGATGGTGGGGAACGGCTCCTTTCCAGCAAACAACAGAGCCTGTAAAGATCCAAAGACACAGTGAGGTGCTGACAGACATCCCACAATCCATGCAGCCTGAAGCATTTTTACCCACGCACATCTGAAGTAAACAAACAAGTTACCTTGAGAGGAGTTTTGAAGGGTTTCTGCTCCGTGCCATCTCCATCTTGGTCGCTGCCACATTTATCTGACACATACAGCTCACCTGAGAAACACCAGCACAGTCGGCTCAGTATTTTCTCAATATGTGCAATCTCTTAAGTTTCTGGTGCTCAGATTTTACCTGCGTTCAAGGCAGGGCCTACTCTTCATTCAAGACAACTAAAATGCTCTGAGCAAAACACATTTAAAATACTTCCACACATCAGTACTAACAAGGACAAGAAGGAGACGTCACATTTCTCCCACGTTAGCGCCCTCTTATACGAGAACTGAATTTAAACTTCTGCCCCTCATGTATAAAGTCTTGCAAAATCAGGCCCCACCATATCTCAGACCTCAAAGTACCAAATTATCCTAGTAGAGAACATTGTTCTCAGACTGCAGGATGTTTCCAAAAGAGGAATCAGAGACAGAGCCTTCAGCAAGCGGCTCCTACACAGGAGATTTTCCTGATAGCTAAAGAATGTCAGACAAAGACGCAGACACCCTCTGTACTTTTAAGTTCAGGCTTCAAACTTTACTTGTTCAAGCTTATGGGATCAGGTCATCTTGCACCATCCCTCATTTATTCTGGTTCCTTTTAAAAGGGAGTACTTCCTCATAAGTGACCGTGTGATCCTTGGGGTTCCCTCTTTAATATTGTAATATAAAGCTAATGAGGTGACCGGCGCTATATAAATAAAACTGTATTCGAATTTAGTCCTGGTGAAGAATTTGGAGATGCAGTACCTTTCACACGTACTATATACCACTGAGCAATGTGATCCGCAAGATTGCATCATATCTTAATATCTGTGACATGTAAAATAGTCAGCTATCAGGGTAACAATAGGCAATGGCAAAAACTAAGACTGTCACGCTTTTTATCGATACACGAACTTTACATGTAATGTGTAAAAATCTGCTGTATATTTACACCACATATGTGTGAATTCTATCATAGTGACACCCTGAAATGAAACCGAAAGTACCTTCAGTTTTCTGCTTGATTAAAACAGACTGAAATACAGTCACGGGTTAGATATTGGTTTGATCAATTAAATAAAAGACGGTGAAATATTCAAATCCAGGTCTGCCGCAGCCTCCTTTTGCTTCTCCACTGCAAACTGACAGCTGCCTTGGCTAAATGTTAGCATATCCTTGCAAATGTTTTCGTTTGTATAATGACTTTCATTGGTGCTGCAGCGGTAAGAAGGGCCGATCGATGTGTGATCATGCCACATATTAGCTCATATCATCCCAGAGACCTGACAGAATCAGAAATCGGCGTTACACAGCAGGCTAACTGCTAACATCTCTGCAACTGATGCAATATTAAAGGCACACATGTCTGTGGGAGCTAGCTAACCAGATAGCTCACTCTCCTTCCTTACCTACTGAGATCTGTTCCACACCTTTCGTTATCTCCGTCGCCATTTCGGCTTTGTTACAGCAGCAGCAGCCCGCTAAAACGCGCTAGTTTTATATTTAAAGAATATGGAATTTAACCTCCAAAGCTGACGACAGGTATTCACTGCTAACCGGGTACAGACAACTTTACATCAGCCCTGCTACAGCCTGCTCTCACACACACTGAAGGGAAGGGGGAGGAGACTCAAGTGTGTTTTCATTTCCCAGGAGCTGATTGGCGAAAGTGGAGACGTCTTTTCCATAAAGCAAATCTAATTGGTGGAATGCCGCGTCAGTCAACTCATGTCCCATAACGGTGCGACCAATCAGCAATGGGAACTGAAAATCAAAGAAGACTCTATTGGTTGATAATATTTTTTTCTTATTTTGCTTCTTACTCTGTGAATATTTTATTTGCTTGCTATGATTATTAGGGGCAAAGACACTTCAGCATTTTATGCTATATATATATATATATATATATATATATATATATATATATATATATATATATATATATATATTTAATTATTTTATTACTAATGTAACGCTACCATGTGCCCATGGTTCCACATTCGCAAATGTAATTTTATCAACAAAAAGCCAGATTTTCTTGTTTTTAATGAGAGAAAATGGATAAATATATGTCCGCGATTTCTTCCTGTTGCATTTGTCATTTTCAGTTTCACAAAATGTGCTGTAGCAAGACATATATGTTATAAATGAGCATGTCATGGCCCTGTGCTGTTTTTTGTTTTTGTTTTGTTTTTTACTGTGCTTCACTTCTCACTGCTCTCCCTGTAAAGGTGGACTGGTTTTGCGCTAGGCCTCGCCTGCTGGCGGAGTCTCCTGGTGACTGTTGTCAGTCGTTGTTTAGTAATCAGATACTTATCGTTTTTAAAGGCTACGATACTGACTGACTGATTATAAATAATATTACATGTTAAGTTGTTTTTCTTTTGTCATTTGATGCTTAAAAAACCAGTGATTTTAAAATCATGCATCACTTAACTTTAAACCTCTCACTGTCCTTATAGTAAATACACATTCAAACACAGAAGGAGGAATATATGTTACTCATAATTATATTACCTTCATGTAAAACGAGAAAAAAAATATGGAGACACCCGTAGACATGCTGTAGAAAAGTCCATTTTAATTTACTTTGATTTACTTTGATTGTATAACTTAAGGGTGTTTTTGCATGTATCCTATAGTCCACTGTGGTATGAAACTGGTTTCACATAAAAACCTACAAATTATACATAAATTTGACAAAATATTTTTTTTACACTGTTTGTGCAGGTTTGTTACTTTGTTCATTACTTTGTAGGTGAAGTTAATGTGAGCCTGTCTGTTTAGTCCAGGAGAGCAAATAATTGAACCACGACACCGACCTGTCTGACTCTGCTAAACTTTCTTAGCCTGCTGAGTCATGAAGTATTTTAGCAGAAGCTTTAAGATTATATATGCCAAATCCAGGACAGAGTGGCCAACTGAATCTGTTCTGCACTCTGTAAAGGAGAGTAATGTTTTCAGTGGCTTCACAGATGTTGTAGAAGGACAGAATACCTTCACTGTGATCCAGGTACACTGCAATTCTGGAAGACTGAGGGCCTGAGACTGGAGTTCTGATGGTGTTACCACCACTGTGGTTATGAACTCCCCACTCCCCACTCCACCTCCCAGTAACAACATCTGGGTAATCCTGATACCTTTCACCTTGAGTAGAACTATTTTCTACTTTTAAGCCCTGGACATATTCAATATACTGGTGTGTTGTGTTTAGGTTGAATGTGATTTGACATTTATAAGACATTTATAAGAATAAGAATTGATCTCTGGTTGTGGGCTCTGTCTGTGACATTAAAACACCCCCTTCAGTTCCTTTCACAGAGGTTTTGGTCCATTCCTCACTGAGGATGTCCTGTAGTTTGTCTCTGGTCTCTGACACAGCTGCTGTCACATCTTCTATGTACCTACCTCTGAGGATGAATATTGATGCTGGCTGAGTCTGGAGCTTCACTGAGACGCAATGTGTAGTTGTCTTGATGCATTCTCAATCGTCCAGGAAAGTAAATCTCCAAAAGATGATTCTGTTCATCTGGACGTAGCGTTTTGTGGGAGAAACGTTTCGTCACTCATCCAAGTGACTTCCTCAGTCTCAGCTGACTGCAGTTTTCCCCAATCTTATAAACAGTACATTTGCATAATGACTGAAACCAGTCCACTGAAGGAACAATGGGCTGGGAGGTGAGTTCCTTAATCTTAATTATGCAAATTCTCATGACCATTGATCAACAACCACTGACCAAAATCCACTGATCAAAGACCACTGATCAATGGCCGACACTGAGGATGTGGACAAGTGGGTGAAGAATTTGTCTGACAGACAGCTCATCCAAACAGAGAAAAACATCCTTGCTAAAGGGTTGAATTTTGCTGTCACACCGAGACAAATCCCGCTAGTGGAGCTGATCACAGCCACAGAAACAGCAATTCGTAACAACAATAGTGCAGAAGTGGAAGCAGAGCAACTACGGACGAAAGTTTCGGCCTGTCTCAGCAATGCAAAGCCCCCAGCATCCAACATCACCATGGAGGAGAGGAAGGCACTCACATCACTTAGTGATCACAACAACATTATCATCCTTCCGGCAGACAAGGGTAGGTGCACAGTATTGCTAAACCAGAAAGACTATCATGAGAAGATTTTGTCACTACTCAGTGATGAAAATACTTATGAGCCCCTGAAACGAGACCCAGGAAGTGGCTACAGGAAGAGAGTGATAGACTGTCTGAAGCAGTTAGAACAAGACAAGGCTATTGACCGGACCTCATACCACAGGCTATACCCAGGGGAGTCTACACCAAGTCTGTATGGTTTACCGAAAATACATAAACAGGGTGCACCTTTAAGACTGATTGTTTGTATGATCAACTCTGTCACCTATAACACCTCCAAGTTTCTGGCTTCGATCATCAACCCGCTGGTGGGCAGCTCTGAACACCACATCCAGAACACCCTGGATTTTGTTGAGAAGGTGAGAGATGTCATTCACTTGCATCCCAGTCACGGAAGCGTTGGAGGTAGTTCGTAAGAGATTACAGGATGACACCAACCTCAGCAGCAGGACCACTCTCAGCATCGACCAAGTGTGTTTGCTTTTGGAACTGTGTCTTCATTCCACCTACTTCACATACAAGGGTCAGTTCTATAGGCAGAAACATGGGTGTGCCATGGGCTCCCCAGTTTCACCCATCGTGGCCAATTTGTACATGGAAGAAGTGGAAAAGAGGGCTTTGCTATCCTACCCTGGAACACCACCAAGTCATTGGTTCAGGTATGTGGATGACAGCTGGACTTTTGTCAAAGCTGGAAAGGCACCTAAAGAAAGCTCCAGCCGATCCAGGAGAGAAGGACAACCACTGCCCAAGCGAAAACCTGTAATGTTCCCATATGTGTCAAGAGTATCGGAACAGTTGAGACGCATTTTTTCTAAACACCGGGTCTCTGTGGCTTTTAAACCCCAAAACACGCTGCGCCAAAAATTGGTCCACCCCAAGGATCGGGTCCCCCGACACAAACAGAGTAACATAGTGTACACTGTTAAGTGCCAGGAGGATTGCCAGGATTTATACATCGGGGAAACCAAACAACCTCTGGCGAAGCGGATGGCACAACACAGAAAAGCTACCTCGTCAGGCCAGGACTCTGCAGTCTATTCACACCTACAGACTAGTGGACACTCTTTCAAGGATGAGGATGTACACATCCTGGACAGGGAGGAACGCTGGTTGGAGCGCGGAGTCAAGGAGGCCATTTATGTGAAAAGGGAAAGACCATCTCTGAATCGAGGAGGGGGCCTAAGGGTACATCTTTCACCGTCTTATAATGCTGTGATTGCAGCCATTCCCCAACTCTCTGTGAATGTTACTCATGGCCATTGATCAGTGGTCTTTGATCAGTGGGTTTTGATCAATGATCATGAGAATTTGCATAATTAAGATTAAGGAACTGACCTCCCAGCTCATTGTTCCTTCAGTGGGCTGGTATCAGTCATTATGCAAATGTACTGTTTATAAGATTGGGGAAACCTGCAGTCAGCTGAGACTGAAGAAGTCACTTGGATGAGTGACGAAACGTTTCTCCCACAAAACGATACATCCAGATGAACAGAATCAACTTTTGGAGAATGTGTAGTTGAGTAGAAACTGGGTGGGGTCCTCTGTGTGTGAAAGCTGCTCCAGCTCGGTGTTTCTCCTCCTCAGCTCAGAGATCTCCTGCTGCAGGACCTTCACACTTTTCTCTTTCTCTTTAATTTTCCTCTCGATGTTCTGCTGTCTCTCTTTGAGCTCTCTCTGCTTCTCACTCATCTCTGCTGCAGCTGAAACTGTGTCGTGGCCTTTATGTTCATCCATTGTGCAAAGAATGCAGATACATTGTTGATCAGTGATCTGCTGTTTCACCTCTGTGAAGATCTTCTTACAGTCTCTCACAGCTTTATCCCCAAACTGATTGAAGGTCTCCACCTCCTGCTCAAGCACCTTCAGGTGTTTCTTGCAGTCCTGGACTCTGCTGGATTATATTTCGACTCTCTTTGAGCACTCTCTGCTTCTCAGTCATTGCTGCATCAGTCAGTACTGTGTCGTGTCCTTTATGTTCATCCATTGTGCAAAGAACGCAGACACTTATTCGATCAGTACTGCAGAAGAGTTTCCTCACTTTATTGAGGTGAGGGTAAAAGAACTGCTGAAGCTTCTGAGAGGGGTTCACCAGCTTGTGTTTTTCAAAGCGGGGGATTAATAGTGAGGCTCACAGTAAGAGACCAGACACTGCAGACAGGACTTGAAAGCGTTTAGCTTTATCCCAGTGCAGAAATCACAGGTCACGTCTCCAGGTCCAGCATAGCAGAGATCAGCTTAGCACGTCAGAGTCCAGTCTTCTTTGTTTCTTTAACCAAATTTGTTATCACAGTGTTTCTTACCAGAGCAGGCCTGATCGTTAAGGTCTGTCTGGACTGAGGACAGCTGTGGGTTTCCTTCTGATCCTCTTCTAGCTTTTAAACCTCTCAAGGCAGACGTTGCAGATTTGCAACAGTTAAAAACTAACAACCTGATTACCCCACATACATATTTTATGAGTGTATTTTACTCACTGCAGGACTTGGTTGTGCATTAGCAACAAAAAAAATAATTTGAGCCTGAGAGGGTTAATACAGTTCATACAGTAGCTGTGTCCACAGGGAATAGTCACCGGATCCTTCAGGAGATCCAAACAGATCGAGCAGCAGAGTTTGTCTCGGTTCACCTGGTTTTCTCGCTGCACCATTTCCGGGACAGTAAAGCTACTTAGCCCATTGTCACCTAACTTACATAGACTGTGCTCTTCGTGTCTCTATGTTGCTCTAGTGTGCCTGCAGCTTCTCTCTCTCTCTCTCTCTCTCTCAGGTCCACATGTTTGGACTTTTGTGCCCTCAACAATCTTATATGAGTATGCAAATCTTATAATTGTACACTTGTGTGCAATCAAGGAAATTATATTTTGCTGGAAAGCTTTATCTGCAGGATGGTTGTCCCACAACAGGTTCACAGATGTTCCAAAAGCCTTAAAGTAACCTTAAAATTCAGACGGCCAGGCAATGAGTTTGCAATTTATTTGCTATTGTAGATGGTAAACTTTTAGCTAATGGGCTCACTAGATTTGAAAATCGCTGTAACATTTGAAAAATTATAATTTTTATATCATTTTATTTACCCACATAACTGTCCTTTTCATACAGCTTTTGCCCAGACTCTTTCTTCCTTTACTTGCTCATTAACACAAATCAGACCAATAGCTCTATTCTTCTTTTTTTAAACTAAGGAAGGTTAACCTCTACTAAAGCACTTCAAATTAATTTCAGTTTGATTTTCTGGTAAAAGTGTAACAAAGGCATTATTGCACTACCACTCGTCTTAAATAGTGAGCAGCTAATCACAGGATTACAAACAGATTACAAATCCAGGTGTGCAGAGATGAAGGGTGGGAAGCAGAGGAATGACGCTCACTCACATCTGAAACACCAGGTGTGGTTATCTCACACACACCACAGACTGTGACACATTAATCGTTACTCTGCTAAGAAGACTCTACTGTATGTGAGGAAGATGGCAAAGATGCAACTGGTGACCTATCCAGGGTGCACCCTGCCTCCAGCTGGGATAGGCTCCAGCCCCACAACCCTGATTGGATAAGTGGAAGAGAAAGGATGGATGGATCAATCCAGTTTTTTGCTGCTCTGTTTTGCCCTTTTTTTGTCACACAGGTGTAGCAGAAAGCAGAGGTAGGCTATTTACACAATGTCTGAACACTGCTATACACTGAACATATGTGCACACAGCACTGACTTGGATAAGCAGAAGGAAATGGATGGAGAGATTGACAGACAAGTTCATGTGTGCAGTATTTAGGATTATTTCATGCAACAGAGCCACCTGCTGTTCAAACTAATGAAATGGCAGAAGAAAGTAAATATTATTCCACCATTTATAATGATTCTCCAGTTATCTTGGTGTTTAATCCTGATCTAACTAGAAGTATAGATTCACTATGGAAATAACTCCAGTACGTGAATATATCCCTATGTTCCGGGCTCTACATCTGGCAAACTGCAGGTGCAGATAAACTAATATGTATAAAATAGTCATCTTGTGTTCACCGATTTATTCCAGTAACCTTCAAGACTGTTGTTTCATCTGGTAATCATTCAGGCTTCAGCTGGTGCATCTTATTGAGGTACACACTTCTTGTGAGACACAGCCTTTGTCACAGCCCAAGAAGAGGTTGCAACAAAAACAACATTTATTTGCAAAGATATAATTACATTAAAACAACACGTGTTTAAAAGCAAGTCAGCAGTGTTATGTATGTATGGATGAGTGTCAGTGTATGAGCATGCAGTAGCTAAACAATAGTCTGGGAGCCCGAGTAAGGACTACAGGAAAGAGGGAGCCCAAAGAACACCCAACTTGTGCAGCTAATTAGCATCCAATTAGCTCCTGTGAGACAAAATATAACACAGACTGACATATAGTGCCCATATGGCCTTGAGTCTCCAATCCTTTTACTTATCTCTGTTTCCATCATATTCCACAAAAGCCTGCAGAGCTTTTACATTTGTAGAAACTCACAGATTAGCATTGAAAAGACATTTAAACTTAAGGAGTGAAAAAATGACACTGAAGTTGGATGCACTGGCTCCCAGAACATCTGATGTGGTGTGCACATTTAAACATGGGATGCAGAAGGCCAATACAAAAGGTTTAATATGACAATGCTTTACTAGATTAAACAGACGTATTAATGGATGCTTGGATGGATGAATGATGGATATTTTTTTGTTATATTCAAATAAGAACAAAAATTTTTAAGTAAAGACCAAATGAAATCACAGTGCAATCGTGCTATTGAAAGGATTCAATAAATTAGCCCAGTATCAACTTACATCACTTTGCATCTACCTTCTTAGCATTTCCATTTCTTTAACTTTAACAATAAAGGGTTCTGGTGTAACACAAACAACAAATTGAAAGGATATTGTGTATAGTTGTGTAGTAAAGTTGGAAAAGGGTTTAGAGGTCTTCAGTGTCTTCTTGTAAATCTTTATGGATTTTAACAGTTGTATTATCATAGTATAAACCAAATCCAGGACAGAGTGGTCGAGTGAATCTGGTCTGGACTCTGTGGAGGAGAGTCATGTTTTGAGATGTTTCAGAGACGCTGTAGAAGGACAGAATACCTGCATCATAATCCAGGTAAATTCCAATTCTGGATGACCAAGGACCCGAGACTGGAGTTCTGATGTTGTTATGTCTGAATTCATAACCACCACAGAAACACTGTAACACCCATGACTTGTCATCATTTCCAAAAGCTCTTTCTCTTCCTGATCTGCTGATGTCTTTGTGAGCTACTGCTATAAAACTTTCTTCACCACTCCATTCCACCTCCCAGTAACAACGTCCTGTGAAACTTTCTCTACACAACACCTGAGGCCAGTCAATGAATCTGTCTGGGTGAATGACAAGAGCATAATTAACATAATAATATTGTGCTTTGAAATTGTCCACCCTGACATATTTGTGTTTTGTGTGTCTATCAAAAGTGATTTCACATTTATATTCTAAGAATTCAGCTCTGTTCATGGGCTCTGTCTGTAACAGTAAAACATCCCCTCCAGTTCCTCTCAGAGCGGTTTCAGTCCATCCTTCACTGAAAATGCCCTGTAGTTTATCTTTGGCTGCTGTCTCATTCTCAGGATGAATATTGATGCTGGCTGAGTCTGGAGCTTCACTGAGACGTGACAGCAAGGTGTAGCTGTGTAGAAACTGGGTGGGGTCCTCTGTGTGAGAGAGCTGCTCCAGCTCGGTGTTTCTCCTCCTCAGCTCAGAGATCTCCTGCTGCAGGACCTTCACACTTTTCTCTTTCTCTTTAATTTTCCTCTCGATGTTCTGCTGTCTCTCTTTGAGCTCTCTCTGCTTCTCGCTCATCTCTGCTGCAGCTGAAACTGTGTCGTGGCCTTTATGTTCATCCATTGTGCAAAGAATGCAGATACATTGTTGATCAGTGCGGCAGAAGATCTTCATCACCTCATTGTGGCGAGGGCACATGATCTCCTGGAGCTTCTGGGAGGGGTCCACCAGCTTGTGTTTCTTTAATGCTGCTACTTCATAGTGAGGCTGGAGGTGCTGCTCACAGTAAGAGACCAGACACTGCAGACAGGACTTGACAGCTTTCAGCTTCCTCTCAGTGCAGAAATCACAGGTCACATCTTCATGTTCAGCATGACAGAGATCAGCTTTAGCAGCTTGGAGTCCAGTCTTCTTTGTTTCCTCCACTAAATCTGCTATCACGGTGTTTCTCACCAGAGCAGGCCTCAGTGTGAAGGTCTGTCTGCACTGAGGACAGCTGTGGGTTTCCTTCTGATCCTCTTCATCCCAGTAGCTTTTAATACACTTCATACAGTAGCTGTGTCCACAGGGAATAGTCACCGGATCCTTCAGGAGATCCAAACAGATCGAGCAGCAGAGTTTGTCTCGGTTCACCTGGTTTTCTCGCTGCGCCATTTCCGGGATGGTAATTGTAACTTAGCTCGTTGTCACCTCAATAATCCAACTCGTTTCAAACACTCGACATCGGTTGGAAGAACACAGGAAAGCTTTATTCCTTTATTCTGCGTGGATAATGAGCAGGTCAAACTCACAAATGTGGCTGCTGGATGATATAAAACTGCAGAAGTTTGTCTCTGTGGAGATCTGAAAGTTAGCTTAAGTAATCCAGCGAGGGTTGGTCTCTTAAAGCAACAGCACACAATTAACACAGAGGTTCAAAGGCCTTTTTACGCCGAAGCGTATGCTGCGAAGCAAATTGATCAGCTCATTAAGAGCTTGGCACTTGGTCTCGACTTTTGCTTCCAGCGTAGAAATTTTGGCGACCACGTTCTTCTCCGAGTTAGCTATGGCAGCCATTAGCGCGGCCGTGTCCGGGGATGTAGCATTGCTATCAGTTGCCTTGGCTCCATCAGTCTTTCTGGTGTTTTTGGATCCTGACATTGTTGCAAAGTTCCCTTAGGTGATGCGCACGTTTGCAGTGATAACTCAGCTGACGACAGATAACGCGTTAGTGCCCAATGTCGCAGTATTTATTTGAAAAAATAGCGTATCCCCACAGAGCAACTCAGCCACGCGTCTTTACATGTTGCAACAGCACACAATTAACACAGAGGTTCAAAGGCCTTTTTACGCCGAGGAAAAATGTGTTAAAGGTATAATTTCTAATTACCAAATATCCGCATTTTGATTGATCTGGATTTTGAATGAGTTTCTGCATCAGCCAGAATCCATGAGCCAGACACGGTGTAAACACGGTGGACAAACTTCAGTCTTAATAGCCATATAATAAAATCCAATAATTGAATCAAAGTAAATTCTTTTCATCATGTCAAAAAATCTGTTATGGTGACGGCCCAGAACAACACATAAAGCCAACCCAAGTGTCCTGAGATGGAGTTAAATTCCTGTATTACCTGAATTATTGTGTCCCCTGGTTGTGTTACTGTGGATAAAACTACACTCAGTCATCTGTGGCTGCAAAATAAACTGACATATGACTTACCCAATAATATCATGTGCCCTATGATTCTGTAATAATGAAGTACTTTTGCTTTAGGTATACTATGTTTTCATGCTCAAACTGTTATCTTTTAGTATAGTTTAAATACTTTTGTCATCTCTTTATAAAACTTTTATTCAAAATATTCTTGAAAAAAAGCACACATTTATGGTGATGTTTAACATGCTCCTGGCAACAATTAAACACATTTTTTCCTGGTTTTGGGAAAGAAGGAGAACAAAAAAAATTAGCTGTAAAACAGCTGTTTCCTGTTATGTGGGGTATGTTGTCCCCATTATTACAATTGTAGCAATACCAGTAATAACTGTAGCTTCAGCATACAGGATGGTCAAAAGATATGTATTTGCAAAGCTGAAGAAAACTGAACAGAGGACCGTTTTTATTACCACAGCCCAGGAGACAGGGCCAGAAAAAAAAGTCCTTGGTTGTTGGGTGTACAACAGCAGCTCTGATATGCTTTCGATTTACAAAACACCTGAATTTTACCGAGCTCAAAAATCTGGTTTGCTTGTTTGGTGCTGTGCCAGAGGGTACATTTTAAATAATGTTATTTACTACACAGATGGTCCTAGAAGGCAAGGCTATTATATGACCAGTTTGATTCCATGTACATCAGCCTTGATTTTTACAGGTTATAATATTGAACTTGGAAAATTTATCACCCAGAACCGGAACAAACTTTCTGTAAAACCCCCAAAACAGGATTTGCTACAGAAGTATTTTGTGTCTGCATTTCATCTAAGACATATTTTGTAGGCTTCATGCTATTTGCATGAAGCACTTTTTAAAAAAAAATCTGTCAGAGGTTTCTTCCTGTTAAAAGGAAGTTTTTCCTCTCCGCTATTGCCTAGTGCTTTCTCATAGATTGTTGGGATGCTCTTTAATATTGCAGGGGCTTTACCTGTCAGTATAAAGAGGCTGTTGTTTTGATTTGGAGCTATATAAATAATCTTGAACTGAATTTGAATAAGCCACACGTGACTTCTCTTGGTCGTTTACTTCGCTCAGTGATAAACAATTATATGCAGACCTATTAAATTATGAAAGTAGCAAAAGTACAAACCTCCATCTAAGGTGCAGTCTGAGTCAGTGAACAATAGAGTCAAAAAGCAATTGAGGTTCCACAGTCCACTCAGTCCGTGTCTTGATTCCCACACACAGCCAAGATGCGATTCTTGACGTAGTCTTTAGCAGCCGTCGGATTGGTGAATATTTCCTCGCCAAGAGGGGAAAAAATCCTTAGCTTCGCTGGGTATAGCATCCCGAAATCTCACACCCCAACATCCGCGCAGTAGATCTTTAGCTTCTTTAAAGGCCCCCCGTCTCTTCGCGACTGCAGATGGCAGGTCAGGGAAAATTAGGATTCTGTCTCCATTATGCGTCAGGGGACTGTTTAACACGGCTCTGCGAAGTACCTCCTCCTTTTCTTGAAAGTAGTGAAATTTGACAATAAGTGGCCTGGGTCTCTGGTCTCTCACAGGGACGGGCTGGAGGCTACGATGTGCCCGATCCAGTGTCGGAGCGGTATCCAGAGCCAAAACCTCCTTTAGTAGCTGGGCCACAGAGGTGACAGGGCGCGTCCCAGTCTCAAAGTGCTCCCTCACGCCAAGTATTTGAATGTTGCAACTGCGCTGTCTCCCCTCAAGGTCTTGTCCGAAAGAGCTGACACAACTTCTTTCAGATCGTGAACTTGCTTCTCCAAGTCCACAACCCGGTCCGAATACGTGTTTGCATCTTCTTCTAGGCTAGTTAGTGGTGGTCAGTGCAGGTAGTAGCTAGAGCATCAATCTTAGCACAAAGTTCAGTCCGCACTTCATCTATTTGGTCAGAAACATTGCTGCGAAGCAAATTGATCAGCTCATTAAGAGCTTGGCACTTGGTCTCGACTTTTGCTTCCAGCGTAGAAATTTTGGCGACCACGTTCTTCTCCGAGTTAGCTATGGCAGCCATTAGCGCGGCCGTGTCCGGGGATGTAGCATTGCTATCAGTTGCCTTGGCTCCATCAGTCTTTCTGGTGTTTTTGGATCCTGACATTGTTGCAAAGTTCCCTTAGGTGATGCGCACGTTTACAGTGATAACTCAGCTGACGACAGATAACGCGTTAGTGCCCAATGTCGCAGTATTTATTTGAAAAAATAGCGTATCCCCACAGAGCAACTCAGCCACGCGTCTTTACATGTTGCTGCTCCTACCCCCTCAAAGATCTGAAATATTTTTTAAAACCTTGAGTTTCCGTCAGCACCAGAAGATTTGCTAATGGAGCAATGTTATTACATAAGTTGATTAAAAAGCCACCAGCTAGCAAAAGTGAACATTTATGGGGACAAATTCAAACATACCTGACATCACAGGAAGCATTTTTTTTTTATTATTGTCAGATCATTCTGGGCTAACACATGGCACCTGCTGTTCTCATTAAAACAAAACATTCACAATTTAGATGCTCAGCTTTCCATTATATCTTTAAAATAAAGTTATTTCTTTAGATTAAACATACTCAGCACCATAGCCTTTTGGTGACAAGGTTGGCTGTGTGGCAGGCATGTGTTAAGGCCAAAATGTAGGACTCGGAAGACTAGAAATAAACATACGTAATTATAGCACTTTTATTACTGATCACATAGGTACATATTCCCTGACATTCTAGAGGTCGACCTTGGACAGTGTGTGACGTAAAGAGTATAACTTATAGAAAGGGAATGGTACTGGCCCAAAGGGCAGCAGGTGGATTGCCAGAATACTGAAAAACCATATCTGCATTGTACCACAGCATATTCTACATTGTCAGAGAGCTTGGTGGCTGGTACAGAGAGCACGACAGAGCTTTTGAGCTCAGCCCAGTATCATCAAGAATATTCACTCTCATTTCACTCTGTGAACTCCTTGATACTTATCCATTGGTTGACTATGAGATTGGATCAGTCCACATTGTGACTTTAAAAAGGCATATAGAAATAAAAGGTGTTCATATAAGTGTAATAGGTTCAGTCGCATGTATTTCATTAGATAAATTCTTCTTTATAACTTTGACTATTGGGTATGGATAGCTTTATGAAAACTAAACTGAAATGATTCTTTCTGAATATGTAATTCTTTTTTGCCTACAGAGTCCTATGGTCCTAAAGACTGTTTTGCCTGACGGGAACCTGTTGAAGGCTCACTCTCTAATGGAGCGCCTGAATCAACTGAGGATCTCATCGTTGAAGTCAAGAGACAGTGTTGTCTTCAGGGCAGTTTCAGACTTCAGTTTATGGATTCCTTGTTTGGGAATGAGTTTCTTAACCTCACCTCAGTTTCAGAAGTAGCAGACAAAGGGACTCTTAAAGCTATTGACATGCCAAAGCCCACCACATGGACATAAAAAAGACTTTTTCATACAGAAGACATGAAGATGTTCGTGATGCACCAATGGTAGAAGCTTTCATGGCAAGATGGCCTGCTCTATTTGATTTCCATGAGGTAAGGTTTGCCTCGTACACGGTGTTCTTGTGGTATTAGGCTAAAATGGTTGAGGCACAGTTGTTATTTGACAGCCCATTTCTTCAGCATGAGTGATTGTAGCCTTCTTCCAGGTATTAAACCTTTGAAGCTCATTCCTCTGTGCTCATGTTTTCAGATCAACGCTGAGTTTAAGAGAATTGCCACCATCCCCCCTCAGACAAAGTTCGTGGCTCAGCTGGCTCTCCACTTGGACAACCTGGTGAAGTTGGTCAACACAAGAGGAGAGCTTGGACTAATACTGAAAAGAATTGTGGCATAAATGGATAATGTAAGTGATAAAGCCTGAATTTCAAATGTTTTCCCATGATAAATTCTCTCATTGTATTTTTACATCTGCTTGTTTTTTTTAACCTTCACTTTGTCAACTTATTATTAATTGCCAGTAAACCTATTATTAATTTGTGTGCCTTTACTTTAAAAACATTCATGTAAAGTACACTATTAAAACTTAAATGAAGGACAAGGGCTGAATGAAGATGCTAATTACATACATTTCATTTCAGTGTGAAGATGTTGATGCTGCGTCTGTCAAGGGAGTGTGTATCTACATGGGTGAAGACCCTGGCATGCTTATCCGGGAGTATGTGGTACGTACTTGTGTTGTTTTTTTGTTTTGTTTTGTTTTTTTCGGACTTTCCACAGTGTGTCATATTACTTACTTGGCATGAAATGACTAACATGGCTTATTTTTTACAGGGCATGGAAGAACGTGCCATCAGTGAGACTGTTGAAGACACCACTGTTCGAATTTATCATCTTAAAGAGCAAGCTTCAGCACATGAACAAGAGTGATAATGCTATTTGGACTCATGTATGCATTAAACCTTGCCTACACTGCTGACCTTCGCTACAACTTTGACGTTTTCCAGAAGGTTTTCATGGAACTGGATGGAGCTAAACTCTCTAGTTCTTGCTTTCAAAAACCATCTGTTTCATTGAGAAGTCAAAGACTGCACTTCTGCAATTCTTTGCAGTTTTTTATTTTGTGTTCAGTAACGTTATACTGCGTATGTTTTTATTGCTTTTCCCTCATGTGACTGCAATGCAGGATGATTTTTCCTTTTGGTATCATGTTGTAAGAAATTTTTACTGATGATCTTTAGCAATATATTCTAAGTCAACCTTAATGTCCTGCTTACATGTTTAAAATGAAGATTAAAATTCATGTAGGTGTTTGGTATTAGTTATGTAACAATGTCATTTAAGGCTCAACTTAGTTGAAATCTTGTGCAGGTAAATACTTGTACAGAAGCTGAAACTGTTGTCAAATAATACACAAGTTATATTTGTGTAAATCTGTTTATTCATAAAAGCGTGTTGCTTTTTTTCAGGTAGTCTTAATTTAGTTTACATTTTCAATTGTGTAATTAATACAAATGTTATATGTAAGAGATGACAGGGTCATCTATAAGCACTTTCTTTTATTTGCTGCTAAGGTCAGTTTTTTGTGAAATATTTGCAAATATATTCTCTAACTTATTTCTGCAGGCTATCTTTAAAAATGTGTTAACAAGTTTATATGGATGTGATTTTGGACTTGTTCATGGCAGAATTGCTGCTTTCACTGCTGGTGAATTGTTCAGTAGCACTCACAGTCTTTGCCTTTTTTGTCAATAATGATCAGTTAATATTTCAATTGAAAAAATTAAGTAGGATTTAAAGCCATAAGTTGTGTTGCAGGAACATAATTGCAATGTGTTTACATAACATCCTTGCGTACCACTGGCAAATAAAAATAAGTTGGTGTTAAACATTAAAATATATTGACATTATGCAATACATTGATATTATGATAATAGATTAATGATTTGACAAGCATTAATTACTTGAGGGAAAGTGGAAAATTAAGTCAGTCATACTTATTCATATTATGTGGGACCGATGTACACAATGAAATCAAGTAAATTGAAATAACTTTTTTTTTCAGTGTAGTTTGAGATTATTTGAGTTTTTTGACATGGTGCATTATCTTGGTGGAAGCAGTCATCAGAAGATGGGTGCAGTGTGGCCATACTGAGATGGAGATGGGCAGCAACAATATTCAGGTAGGCTGTGACATTTAAATGATGCTCAGTTCATTAAAACCTGTGCCAAGAAAATATTCCCCACACCATCACCACCACCTGCAGCCTGAGCTGTTGATACAAGGCAGGATGGATCCATGCCTTCATGTTGTTTACATCACCTTCCTACCATATGAGTGTCGCCCCAGAAATAACGACTCATCAGACCAGGCAACATTCAGCTGTCCAGTTTCAGTGAGCGTGAATAGTTTCCTGTTCTTAGCTGACAGCATCATTCTCTGCAAATCCTGCAGATGGTTGTGTTTAAAGCCCCACGAGATCCCATCAGTTTATCTGGCACTGGTGGTTTATTTTGCTGTGATAAACTGACATTTGGACCCGTCTTCTACTAAATATTGCAGTGTGGAGGCTTCCCATTACATTTCTTCATAGGTTAGTCTAAAGCAGGAAATATTAAAGCGTGTTCACACTAACTCTGTGTTTGGTTGATTTTACTGACAGGTGAGCAGAAGGATGACACGATCGATTTGAGGGACTAAGAAACTTCTACAAATCCTGACCTCTGTCCTGCCTTAGACCACATCTTACAATGATGTATAATGTAATATAATGTAATAGCATATAATGAACTATATAACTATAACTGAAATAACCCAAATATAAATGAATAAATAACAGGACATGATAAAGAAGAAAAAATACACAAAATAAGATGATCTTTAATAAAATGATGATTTAAAAAGGCATGTAGGATTTGATTGGCTTGCTCACATTTAAATATTACACAACTAAGCCTAACAGTACACTCTCAGTGTTACACATCCCCACAAACTTGCAGTGAAGGACAATTTGCTCACACAGTATGAAGAATGATAAATAATCTTTGTAGCTTCTAAAGAAATAAAAAGTCTGTCTTTGTTGTCATTCAGCTGGTATCAGACAAAGTCAACACAGGAATGCAGTACCAAAAACATCCTGACCAAAATGTGAAGAACAGCCAGGCAGTTAATGAAGACTATAAACACTCTGGTTATACCAGAGGCCACCTCGCCCCCAGTGGTCACCAAAAGACAGAAGAAGACAAAGAGGCTACCTTCACCCTGACAAATATTGCTCCTCAAATGGAAAAGTTCAATAATGGCCCCTGGAGTCTACAGGAAGAGAAAATGTTAGAAAGGTTTAAGGTCTGCATGCCAAAAATGTATGTTATCACTGGAGTCATGCCTTATGAGTCTAATGAACCCAAGATCAATGACGGGGTGATTGTTCCTGAGTACTTTTGGACTGCTTACTGCTGCCCAACGTTCAGTGCCACAGCTAATCACATCTATTTTCTCACAAGTGCTGCAGTACAGACGAAATTATGGAAAAAAAATACCAATGATGGCTATGCTGTCAGGAAGATGTCCCTGAAAACCTGAGAACATCTTGAAACAAAGTGTAAAGATGCCTGAAATTAGTCTCTTTAAAAATAAATGTAAGGAGGAAGTCTTTTTCTCATTTGGCTGAACAAAAATCAAATACTTGCCACTGAAATGTGTTAAGATAAATCCCAATAAATGAAATGAAATTCAGTTGTCAATTGTAATGTTTTTATCTTTAAGTTAAAACTAATTACATTTTAGAAACATAACAAGAAATTTTCATCATTAACCCGAACACTATTTGTGCACACAAACGAGAAAGTAAAACTAAAATTACATGTCTGAGTCTGACATCGAGTTTCACCAACATCGTACACCTGAGTTCATAAAAACTTGGCTTTGTTCTGGCAGGGCTGTGTTAAATAATCCATTTCTAAATAGATGCCTATTTCCTTTATTTTCACATAGTATAATATTTTATCATATTTTTCATATTATATTCATACTCAAGTATTCATACTCAACAAATATTCAAAAGGATAATTTAATGAGATGATGATAATTACATCCATATATGTCTAACGGTCATTCCTGTTCAGGAATGAATATAATCTACAACCTGGCTGGCTGTTTGAGGCACGCAAACACAAAATGGTAACTGCTAATCACATCACTGTGCCTGTATGCTTTATTGTTAGCTTTACTGCTGTAACCTTAGCATACAACACAAAGAAACAGAAAGAGACCTGAAACAGAAAAACGTAGAAACTATGAAATAGAAACTGTCAGCATGAAAAGTCTGATGTAAAGAAGAAAAAACCTGAAAGACTGAGATTATACATTACACCAGAGTTTTAAAAAATGTGAAACTGAAAATAAGATGTTGTAAGATTGTTAGTTCATAGTCAGCTGATGAACAAAGCTCTTTTTATGTCTTTATTTCCTTCATGTTGAAATAATCTAAATATTCTACTGTGAAACAGAAGCACTGAACATTTCACATCATGTTGAGTGGAGGATCTTTGTGCAATGAAAAAGCAGTCGAAGATTATTAATGATTGTTAAGCACATGTGTAAGTGTTGGTCACACATGTTCACATAGCTGCTAATCCTAAGTGGCCAAAAGAACTGATTCATTAAAATGGGCACAAAACAGATCATTTAAAAGTCTCTTGAACCATTTTTAACACAATTTCTTTTAAGGTTTTAGGAGGCAACTTGAAAGGGAAAAAAAACACATTTTAATATTAAATAAAACAGGCTTAAATGTAAATGCACACTTGAATGTAAATGTGCTCATTTAAATTGTGTTTCTGAACATTGCTGCTCCCAGTCTGATGTGAACAAACTTCTGATTGGTCACAGTTTTTCCTGGATTGCTTTGACACAGGTCTCACATCAGGAAAGTCATTTTTACTACTCTTACAGCAGTTCTGAGAACAGTTAGATCATTTCTCAAAGCAGCAATGAAAACCTTTCATTTATCAAAACATAAAAAATCAGTCAATCAATGTTTTTCCATCCAGTCTCCATAGGCAGTAATATTGTAATCTGTAATCTCTGATTCTGAGCTTTGCCTTTGGAGTTAAAAAAAAAAAAACCAATCAGTGTTTGTCTGTGTGATCTGGATTTATTTATCACTAAAACTGTCCCACACTTAACCAAGAGCTGACACTGGCGGGTGACTGGCCTGAACTTTTAGAAAGCAATTGACCGTCCATTAGACATCAACGTCTCACCAAATTAACAAATACCAGAACTAAGGATCTTTTCTCTATTTTTATTTTATTTTTTCACATCCACTTTTAGTTAACTGTCATTTCCTTGTCTCTTACTGCCATGTTGTACCGGAGCAAACACACATCATTCCAGCTTTAGATCAGCATCAGGAACAACAACGAGCTCCTGCAGTCAGAGGTCGTGGGACGAACAAATTTATGTAACTTCATGCTATAAACTCTCATCTTCTTCAGCTTGGCTGCCACAAGCCCAAACAGACTTAGCCTCATTAAAGTAGCGACGAAACAACTGTATTGTCTGCAAGCATGAATCACAGGTCCTCACAGACTGATGAGTCACTGTATCAAACAAGCACACTCATGTCCTACAACTCCTTGTCTCACAGTGAACCCACTTTTGGTGCCCTGCTCCTGTCACTCGATAAACAGACCTTTTTAAAATTATTTACAATCATTTATAGTAAAATAATATAAAATGTCAGACACTGTCCACTACCTAAAGGTTGAAGTCAGGTGTGTTAGTCTGTATTTCACAGAATGATGTAAAATAAGCAATCAGTGAAGTTTGACTTCTTCAACTTTGTCAAACCTCTTATTTAGTCTTTATTTGAAGCAGCTGTATAAAACCATGATGTCAATGAAGCAGTCATGTGCAAGCTGGTATGTTGTATCATGGTGACAGTTTTAGTTCCCACACTGGGTTCACATCTGCAGACTGCAGCAGATTGACGAGATACCAAAAGAGCAGGAAAGCTGAAGAAGAGGTGAGCATTGAACATACCACAGAGAGGTGACACGGTTTAAAAACTGAGTTAACACGATCAACATTTAAATGTATAATGTCAACATCAATGTTTTGTTTTTTCATGTGTGTGAAAGCTTACAGTCAGGGTTGGTGTGGTTAAGGCTCCTGTTTTCTCTTTTCTTTTCCCTTCAAACCTGAACCACTTCCAGCAGGTGGCAGCACCTCCCTGATCCTGCCTCTTCCTGTTAAAAAGGAATTCTTCCTTTTCCTGTTAACATTATAGTCTGAGCATTGGAGGTCTCTCTCTAATAGTTTTGGGGTCTTTGCCATTGAGATGGCAGTTGTTGTTAACTGGTTTGAATGAATTACTCCTCAGCTCTGTATTCCCTTCATACACATGGGTTTAGGTTGAGGCAATCACAATATTCTGCTTGATATTTGAAAGCAGACTAACTAATATAGGAGCTGCATTCAAAGAACTCCACAGCTGCTCAGAGTGCAGACAGTTATACTGAGGCCTGTGTGGGGCAGAAGTGTGTGCTGTGAAAGTGGCTTTGTTCTGAAGAAGAGGCGACTTCAAAATAAGGTTTTGGAAGACAACTTCAGGGAAGGCTGGTGGAGAGGCATTTTATCTCCAACCTTTTTAATAATTGGAGGATGTGACAATGGCTGTGGCTACTGCCAAAGTACAAAACACAGGAAATCGCTTATGAGAGATTGGCAGAGATGCCACCCACAGGGACTGAACCAGACGTGTTGCACACATGCAGAGTCAGTCGAGCTGGTTCAAGTATTTGTAAAAACTTTACGCTGGAATTAAAAACAGAATGGTTTTCTTTCCTGATGAGAAACAGAAGGTTACACCAACTAAACCAGCAATACACTTACCATTCCATATCAGCCAGACAACATAATAACACAGGAGTTACCAGGAGACGGAGCGTTGTTGGAAAGATTCACTCAGTATCTTAAATCTTACCCTCCGCCCACTAAATCAGGGCCTCACTGGGATCACAGAGCAGCCAATCAGAAACAGACTCTACTCACAGACCCGAGTGTATGAATCAAATGTGGATGTGTTAATAGTGAAAAACATTGTAAGCACCAAGGAAAACGCATGTGGATCAAGCTGAGCGGATCAGACAGGAGCAGCCGAACACAAAGAACATAAAGCCCTGCTGAGCCTGATTCTACATGCCCTGAAAGAGTCAGGAGACAAGAGAGGCTGCATTCATTTATTTATTTCAACGTTCAAGGTCAACAAAACTGTAAGTGCTTCAATAAGAGTTAGTCAAGTTCTACTGTCAAACGTTATCATACTGTACAGTGAGGTTTAGTGCCCCAGCATGGATATACATGTACAAAAGCAAATACAAGTGCAATAACAAACAGTCTTAGAATATAAAACATGAATCTAATGCAATGAAGTTTTTCCCACACATTTAATATTTTTGGCCGGGTGTTTTGGCACTCTGGTATGACTACAATCTTATTTATTTATTTTAAATAAAAAAAATGGTTCATGATACCCAGCTAACATCAACTATCTGCAGTCCAAGAAGCTGGAGTTGGAGTTTCTCGTCCTGATTTCAGGACCAGAATCTGTCAGGAAAAACAGCCGAACAACACTGAGCATCACCACAACAGTAAACTGTGCAGCGAGCCAGTTGATTAGCAGTAGGGATGGGTATCGTCTAGGTTTAATCCGATACCGGCGCCAAACCGGTACTTTTGAAACGGTGCCGGTGCTTAAACGGTGCTCAAACCGGTGCTTAAAGAATGGAGAACACAAACTTTGTCCAAAAACCTCTTATGTTTTTATTTTTAGTAGTCTCTTTTTTTCTGCAAAATGATAACCAAGTTAGCCTTTGCTGTTGATACAACATACCTCCTTTGGTTGGAACCGGTGCTTAAACAATGGAAAACACAAACTTTGTCCTAAAACCTCTAATTTTTAGCTGTTTTTTTGGTAAAAAGATAACAATGTTAGTCTTTTCTGCAGCTATAGGGCATATATGGTTTCACTCTATCAAACAAGAAGACAGCCTCATGTAACTACGACGGTGTTTGCTAGTTCACCTTACGTGCATTAATTTAATAACGTGGTTAACCTACTCAACGTAAATTATACACGAACAACGTTAAGCTACTCACGCAGAGAAGAACAGCTGCTGCTGCATCATCATCCATCCTCATTTCTGCTACACTGGCAGGGCTAGGGGCCAGGACTCTACTCTTCGGGTTTTTGGGGGATGTTGCTAACTCCGGGTCTGATAACAGGCACCACACCCGCAGTAGATGTGCTCGGTGTGAGGTCTCGCAGCAAGCTATCAAATATGGTGCATTTCTCGGCTTTTAAAAAAACGCTATGCGTCACCAGGACTTTAATCAGATTCGAGGTGTTACCTCTTTTGCACAGTGTCACCTTAAAGCACTTGTTGCAGGCTGCTGAGTTTGCATCTTTCGCTGTGAAGTACAGCCAGACTTTTGACCGCTTCGCCTTGGGCATTTTTAATCTGTAGCTCTGCTCTAAAAGAACGTACATACCTGGACCCGCCTACTATCCTTGCAAAGGTCAAATGATTGGCTAGAATCTAAAGTGTGTGACATCTCAAGAAAAAAAAAAAAGCACCAAAATGTGCGCTGCTTTTCGGTCTGGTTACTACCGTTTATGTCAGAACTGGTGCCATACATCCCTATTTAGCAGTGATCGAACTTTCAAAATAAGAGCACAGGGATCATGAAGTCATGGAGTGTGAACCTGTCTCAGTGTCTCAGATGGATAAAAAACAAAAACAAAACAGAAATCAAAAATGAGCTGCGGGAGCCACTAATAAACCTGCAAACTAAAGTGTGTGAGTGGGGAACACTGAAATACATGAGTAAAGTACATTAAGATAAAATTAAGCAGTGTATTAAATAGTTGTAGTAGTTTTTAAAAGAATTTAAAGTATTTTAAAGACGGTATTTCTATTTTCTTCAGTACAGCTGAAGAGCAGATAGAAAAGATTTGTGGGTTTCCTGCCTTCCCGTGCAGAGTCTTTCTTCCACTGAAGAAATACATTTGTTCCCCATGCTGACAGATAAACTCTGTTTAACATTTAGATCTACCTTCAAACATGACTGTGGAGGTGGTGTGAACATGTAACTCAGTGGGTCTGGGGAGGCACGAGTTTTGTTTAAGAAAGGACTCTGAACGTCCTGCCGTCGAGGGGTGACACCATCAGCCGTGCTGAGCCCGGGGAGTGGAGGGGGCGCCACTTGTTCCTCCAGAGCACCGTGAAGAATCTGGACACGAAAAGGATGCACGCCAGGACCAACAGCACAACTGCAGAGAGAAAACAAGCAGGGCAGCTGGTGGTTAGGTCGGCCAAGGCTGGACATTAAATTAACTGAACTCCTCTCTGCCTCTGTTCACTGAATAAACTGATGATTCTTGTGACACAAGTTTATTATATTTGTGTTTCAGGGGTGACAAAAACAGATTCACTATTTTATAAAGTTTACACATTTCTAGTAGTTCATAAGCAGCATTTCAGTGGAGAAAGCAGCTTTTCCATGCATGAAACACCCGTATAATATTCAAATGGAACAGAAACCCCAAACCAAACAAAACAAAAAATACTGGCTCATTAATAATTATTATTGATAAATAAGTATTGCTGAACTCACCCATAAAGATGGCGTTTGGAGTGGGATCGGCTGGGTTGAAGTGCTTGTAGACGTTTCCGACCAGAGCCACGATCACCACCGGGTAGATTGTGAGGATGTTGCGCACCCAGCGGTCCAGCACCCAGTTCTCCAGAATGAACCTGCCATCATCAAACAGCTGAGACTGAAGCACAGTGCTCACACAACATTTCACCTCACCTACTATCGCTGCTTTTATAAGAAAGCTCAATATGGACTGCAAAACGTCTTTACTTTGTAAATTCTAAAAACGCTAAACCAAACTGGCTCATATTATCCATCTATGCACCGGCCAATGATCAGTGAAATCCAAAAAAAAAAAAGGAAACAGAATACATTACAAGTTTACTGTGTAGCACTATAATAATGTCACACTATTAAGCATTAGTAAGTGGTTAATTCATCATTTTTATATATAAGTGTTTCTGTTTACTGTTGAAACAAACTGTTTGGAGATTCTCTGACAGACTTTTATTCAGTTATGCGTGTCGTTCTTACACCAGTGTTTTGGGTTTTTTAGAGTCACAAAAGATGGAGGGAGATCACATAATTTAAGTGGCTTCTTAAGGGTGAATTTTAGGGCAAAGCAAACCTTTGCTTTCGTTTAAAAATAAAAATAAAAATCAGATTTAACTGGTGAATCTATATTTGACTTTCTTCTGTCTCCCTGATCATAGAAATTATCTTCAAGGTAATTTCTTGTTAGCTCCCACATCCCTGTGCCTGAACCTCATCCAATCAGAGCTTACCATGCTATCACCTCTGCAAACAGGATGCACAGTGACGCAGTTGCTGCCGTGCTCTTATCCACACCCCACAGGTGGAGAACTACAGAGAAATTGATCAGAGAGGCGATAGAAGTCCATGTAGTGTAGACAGCCAAACCATTTTGGACCTGAAAAAAAGAAAATGAGACAAATAGTATCTTACTATTGCCTTCTGGGGACAGAGCTGACACTCATCTAACAAGTATTTGCCCCCTTCCTAATTTCTTTTTTTTAAAACATATTTGCCATGGGTATTATATATATAAACATTTGTCTGATGATCTGAAACACTAAAGTGTGACGAATATGCAAAAATCAAAGAAATTTTCACACTGTGTCCTACCAGTACTCTGAGAAAGGTCAGGTCTTTGCGATGGTATGTCTGTAACCAGAGTCCGTAGTAATCTGTGGCAAAGCAACAGAAGAACAGAGCGCTGTAGCCGGAAACCGCTATCAGGATTAAAACGACCAAAGACGCAAGAACCATCCTGGAAGACAGAGAAACAGAAAGAAACAATGAATGCAATAAATAGGGGGCAGAAACGGCTCTGTAGGTAGAGTGGTGACCCCATGATCAGAAGGCTGGGAGTTCAAGTCCACTGAACGGCTACCCTGAGCAAGGTGCTGTCCCTACACACTGCTCCCCAGGCACTGGATTGGTGGCTGCCCACTGCTTAACTGAGTGAATGTGATTAATAAAGTACAGATTATTAAGTCACAAGGTCAGACATCAGAGACACAGAGCTGACAAAGGGGCAACAATTCCTTTTGTTATTAACTGAATGGTGCGTCCGCATTGTAGTAACTGAACATAATTTACCACATTGCAATTGCATGTTCATTATTTGCATATTCATATTATTTATACTGCATTTTGGTCATTCTTATTTCATGCACTACTCATTATTCACAAACTAACATAAATGCTTCCATTCACAAAGATCTCAAAGGATATTTATTTGCCTTTCTGCAGCTATGCATAGTCACCTTGATATTTAGCATACTTTGGCACAGCTATCAGTATGATTCTTTGCACATCCATAATAAATCTTAATCACTAAGTGTGGTGATTTATTGAAACGTGCATGCATACAGTCTGTACATTTCTAATGAGCCTTAAAAGCAATGTCTGTTATGGCCATTGGCCATCTTTAATCTTCGTGTTTAAGGATACTCAAATCTCTTTGGATGTTTCTGACTTTTGTTCGGTTCTCTGTCCAGATGATTCCACACTGCTTCAGTAATGTTGACATCCAGGCTCTAGGCAGGCCAATCTGTGGGTTTTTCCTATTCAGGTATGTTTTTAATCTACTGGGAGTGTGTTTCAGATTCTTTCCATGATGAAAAATCAAGTCGTTGCCAATGACATGATTTTTTTGGATGGTATTACTTGATGGATCAAAATCTGCACATTGTGAACACATTTCTACGTTCACAATTCCATCAATTTGGAAAAGATTCCCAGCACCACCGGCTTAAATGAAGCCCCAAACCATAATAGAGATTACAGGTGGCTGTACACACTCATTGTTATACCTCTCTCCTGTCCTCCTCCATACATATTGATAATGAACTGAACCAAAAACTTGGATACAAGTTTGGATTTGGATTCACCACTCCATCAGACCAGTTCAGACCAGTTCTTGTGAAATCTGGCATATGTCATCCTTCTCTTCCTTTCATAAGAATGGCTTCTTGGCAGCCACTCTTCCACTGAGACCATTTCTGATGAGGCTTCAGCAAACAGTGGCTGAGTCAACTGAAGGGGTAGATGCATGTCTACTGTGCAAAAGGCTTTTGTCAGTACTGTATGTTTATTGCAAGTACCGCTGTGCCACATGAGAACTAAGAAACGGGAGAACTATTTTATTATGTTTTCTTCTCTGTGGTGGCTGGAACAGCACATCATTTCATGCTGCACTGCACTGACTATTGTTTTGTTAGTATTCACAGTATAGGATGATCATCCTAAATTGTCCTGTCTGAATTTTTGTTTGGTCACCAAGTGTTACAAAGTCCGATACAGAGGAACCACTGTTTTGGAGCCATCATCAAAGATATAACTTCTGTTCTGGCTCAAACAAGTTCCAGTTATTTGCATGACTCAGTCTGGATGAACAGCTCGTCCTACAAGTGCTCGAGCTCTGCTAGTAACACATGTGGAATTTATTCCAGTCTTCACAGACACACCCGGTCTGGAACCATTATTTGTTTTTCCAAGAGCACAACGAGCCAAAACACACCTGCGAGGTCTAACCCACCAGCAGGGTGATGAGAGTGTATCAGATGAACTTGAGTGCAGAGAGACGCACAAGTGAGAAAAAACAAGTGTTCAGCATATGTGAGAACTACTTCAGGAATGTTGAAAAAGCTTCAGTTTACGACCTCATGAAGCTCCTGGAACAATTTAAACCATGTGCTGCTCTTGCTAAACCTTTTTCTCTTTAACTAAACTTTAACTCCAGGGTCCATTCCTTTTTATTATGTCTCTGATACGACCACATGTATAATTTAACAGTCTTGAAGTTTTCAATTTTGTACTGTGCTGCAGAAAAATAGTAAAAACAAATTAAACTCCTAGTAAGCAGAACCCAGCCAGGGTGGAGCCAAAAGCCACAAATGGATAACTGCTGAGGTACATTAGGAAAGACATGCAGTGTTAAATCAAATATGTAGAATAAGATATTCATACTGGATGGGCTGGAGCTCTTGTAAACAGCAGACAATCTATCAGCTGATATTAGCCATCCAACAATAAATCAGTAATGGCATATGTGAGCATCTTAAAAGTAAATGCGAGACAGGAGACACAAAAGTTCAACTACATTATGCGTGTTATGAGTTTGTTCACCACACTCTGCAACTTCCCTGTTAGGAATGCCACAAACATAACAGCTAGCTGCTCCAAGCAGACTCAGGCAGTGTGGAAATGAGTAATCTATGACTTAGTGCGGCGACAACACAAGATCACACCCGTATTGTCATATCATATTAAGGTAAGGACTCATTGGATTTTTAAAATCACAAAATATTGATATTTGTCTAACAAAAAAATCCTAAATCAATCGGGTTATAGCAGATATATGGTGTGTGCGACAAATTGAAAGAGAAGCAAAGACAAGAGCACAGGAGACTCTGAGCGGTAACCTGCTGCACATCCTTTCCAGCTCAATCTCTGACTAAGGTGATTAAGGATAGAGATGGAAATGTACTAATGAGTGAAGTGAATGTTGTGAGAAGATAGAAAAGTACTCTGAGGAGTGCATAAATGAAGAAAATAACAGGGAGAGAAGAGAACAGATGAAAAGTTAGTGATTCATGAATGCATATTTAGTAGGGAGGAAGTGAAGGCAGCTATGTAGAGGGTGAAGAGTGGATAGGCAGTCAAGCACTTTGGAGACAAATATAGAGAGACAAGGACATTTATAGAAGAAGGATTGTGGATATGTTGGATAAAGGATGTTGAATATGGATCTAGGGACTCTGGCGACAGGGTGAGATAAGAGGTGGATGTGGTGACCCGTAAAGGGAGCAGCCAAAAGAAGCATAAGAACAGGTAGTAGTAAATAAAATGAAGACATACTCTGCGTCCCACAGCAGGAGCCATATAATGTTCAGCACCATGTTGGAGAGCCAGCAAATATGGAAGCCGTAGGGCAGCAGACACTGAGCCCAGGATCTATTAAGAGAGAGAGAAATATCAGTTTCATCCTGTGTGTTTAGATTTAGTCCAGCTGTTTTGATGCTAGCTTACCCTCTGCATGTGTATGAAGTGATATAAATCACCATCAGGGTGAGCCAGGTATAGATAACGCCCCAGATGGAGAAGGTCCAGCCAGCTGGAGTGATGCCTGTCTCATAGCGGGCTGATACATTTCCTGTAGAAGTATGAAAGGGAGCTGGAAAACAGACAGAGAATAAACAAATGTGCACTGGTGGAGTTTACATTCCAGTTCCAGCTGGTTTGTTTACAGGGGCGACAAAGCAGCAAACACAAAGATGGAAGAAAACTGATGTGATGTGACTAGATGTTACAGGGGGAAATGCAGAAAAACAGAACTACTTCAGCTGGATTAAAGAGAAATGTGTCAGATCAGCAGGGTTACTGCTTACTGACTGATGAACTTCTACCCATCTTTACGTCTGAGAAACCCAGTCATGTTACAGACTTGTTTCCAATCAAACAGTTAGTTGCAAAATGTTCCTCCAGTTTTTTTGGTTTTTTTTGGTACCACTTACTTTTCCAAACTTTTATTTACTTGTTCCAACTTTTTGGGACTATGTTTGTTAAATTCGCAACATCTTAAATGCGAAGTAAACAAAAGAAAGTCCTCATTTTGTTTGTAGATGTTCCCTTTGAGCCTTTTAGAACTACTCAAACATAAAGACCTTTATTAAGTAGTAAAATCACTGATGAAAAATAAGCTACAACAGAAAAAACTGACCTTTACTTCGTCATTTTGAAAGCATCACAGAATTCTGAGAACGGCTCTCCTACTTTTTAAAAAGTACCTCACAGGAAAAGGTCTTAGGTTAACAGGGAGACAATGTTCAGGTATATACAACTTCCTAAGTCTTAGTTTAGTTAGTTTAAAGGCTCAGTTGCTGCAGCCCTTACAGTGTTTTCTCCACCAACTGGTACTCCTAAGCAGAACTCAAACTTAAAGCAGATGCAGAGCTGCTGCCATGTCCTGCCACAGTGAGGCTCGAGAGCAGAACAAGGAGTACAAGAGGCTTGCTGCAGTCCAAGATGGAGGAGATTCGCTTCAGGAGCAGCTGATTATTATGCTCAGTTATGCGTCAGTCACAAAAAGGCTTGGCAAACACATATGCATTCAATTCATATAACAAAGTGTGTGTTCCTCCTTTTGATGCGTGCACACATAACAACCTCCTGCCATAAAAAAATCTAAATCTGTCCTAAACACTGTGACTTCTGGGTGCTCCACTTTCCTCCCACGGTCCAAAGACATGACTGTAAGAGGCAAGGCTGTAGGTGTCAACATGAATGTGGACGATCGTTTCTCTGTGACGGACTGGTGACCTATGCAGGGTCACCTCTCCTAGGTATAAACATCAATGTGTCCTAATTATGAGGACTATTTTTCGTTTCCATTAATGTAATGCACTTCTACTTTAGCAAGCAGACTTAAATTTAACGTGTACGTTTTAAACTACCTCTTTGTCTCAAGCTCACGGTTTCTCTGCTGCAGAGTAGCTCTTACACTTTTTACATGAATCACAGTGCATGCTGCTCCTAAAAGATCTCTAACATAATGACTTAATATCTATCATTACATAAAACAAATTGATCACAGTAAAAACTGTGATTAAAATAGAAAAAAGTGGATACACTGTTACTATTTGCCAGCTCACTGAGGAAGGAAATGAGTCTTATCCATGTGGGAGCCCAGCGGAGCATTTCCTCGGCCACACCCTGAATATATAGATAAAAATAAATAAATCACTGTTGGATCTTTCCCGTCCAGCAGAACCAGTGGGCGGAGGGATACCACAGTCACTATTCCTACACTTCACTTAGACTATTTATTAGGATAAAATAATAAAAACTTCGTACTAATAACTGGTTAATTTGAGCCCCCTCTCAAAACTATAACAAACTCTGGGAAGTTTGTGAGCTGTGTTATTGTTACTCCTGCCAGTTAGCAGTACCAGCTATGTAAATGCGCAGTCCTGGAAATGACGGCTCACTGGTTTGTGTAACATGCGTTGGTGACATAACAGCTGCAGTAAACAGTTAACAAAACTTCTGAAAACACAGCTTTTGTGAAGGCAGAAAACTAAAACCAGAAATAAAACACCGAGAATGTACTACCGTGTGCAGTTTTAACAGTCTTGCAGTTTTGTTTTTAATCTTTTTCTAGCTCTGTGAAACTCACTTCTTGAACAGCGATATTTCACCTACCTTTGCCCGCTCCGGCCAAAGCGTTAAAGATTAAAACGGCAACAAAAACCACCGCACACAGGATTATGACGAGAATCCGCAGAATATTGACGTCCTTCATTTTGTCTTTCTCGCTGCTTCGTGTCTCGGTGTGTCCTCTTCAACTGTCAGGGAGCGGCGGACAGAGCTAAACGGACCCGAACGTGACGCCTTCACGTGCTCCACGTAAACGCCCACAGCCTTAGAGGGAAAAAAGGAGAAGAAGAAATGCAAATGTGTTGTGCTCATGTTTCAACACAGGTAAACCTTGACTTATATATTCATGTAAATGTTATCGATAGGTTAAACTTAAGTAACTGCATCGTAGTATAATATATAATTACATATATGAGAACATGCAGTGTAATGGCGTCCTCTTCAGGCAGACCGTGAACATGATCCAGCTTATTTCATGCAGTCTGTTGAGCATGTTTCACAACTTAATTGAAGTTTAAAAGTTGTTCAACAGCATTTTTAGATACATAGTGTGACACATAGTGTCCGTTGAACTGGTTGATAACAAAATAGCGAATTTCCCCCTCATATTTACATCCCATCATATAACAAATAACGTTTATTGATTTTGTTCTGATACGCTTAGTCAGAGGCATGGTGCAAGGTTGTGCATCTGCTCACATCATTCACAATCTGTCTAACCTGAACAGTATTTCCATCAGCACGTCGGAGGAAACAGTAACAAAACAGTGGGATCTGCACGTGTTAGTAATTACATTAAACAGCGAAAACAATAAGTAAACAACTGCAAACTTCTAAATATAAATCTGTTTAAAAGAACAATTCCTGACATTAGCATTAGTTGAGAACAGATTTTAATGTGATTTCAATATAAATTAAAAGATATAAATGAATTTAAGAGCTTTTTAAAGAATGAATAGATGGTAAATCGATGTAATGTTTGAGTCTATCCCTCTGTCTCTAGCCCACTGTTGCTCTGCTGAACAGAGCCGCTCTTACTCACCACACTAAATGTTTGGCAGGGAGCAGTTCTAGAAAAAGCTACAGGCTTATAATCGGTCCTTTTGAGTCCCCTTTTATAACCGAGCACCACGGGGAAGTAAGTGACTCACGCCAGTTACCAGAAGCAGCTACGTAACAAATGCGTAGTCCTGGAAATGACAGCTCATTGCTTTGTGTAACATAGCTAGGTGACATAACAGCTGCAGTACGCGGTTATAAAAGCTATGAAAATACAATTTTTGTGAAAATGCATCTTTTACTGATGTTCGCCAGATTCCCACTGAGTTCCTGTTAAGGGCTCGAGCCCCTAGTGTCCAGTCATTCCAGTATCCATGTGTGTGGGTACTGAGTCGTGTTATCATGAACTATCCCACTACTGCTAGCGTTGCCCTGAGGCAACAAACCACATTTCCATGCCTCACACTGGCCCTTCAAAATAAACAAACTTTTTTTTTTTTTCAAATAATGCTACGAGGCACATCTCTTTCCAATAAAATGATGAGTTGAAGGTGGTGACTTTAAGTTTGGGGGAGGGACCCCTTTCTGCAAGATGAGACATCTCCATTAGGAGGTAAGATAAAGATCACTATTCTACATGTTTAAAGTGAAATAAATGTATATAAAAATACTTGTTTGTGCATTAATATGTTGATAAGTATATTTGATTGTTTGTTCTACTTTTTGAAATTTATTTATACAGTAAAACTGTTAATTTTCACTTGTTGCCTCAAGGCAACACTGTGTAGTTAGCCTAATTTTTTCAGGCAATATAATGCATTAGCATATGTGTGTAGAGCTGTGTTTGTGTGCATTTATATGATCATAGCCAATGTTTTTTACTTTTACTTTACTTTTTTTTTGAGGGACACAGGCGGTCAGGGGTCAGTTGGTAAAGTAATTGTGTGTGTGTGACGTGTATTACTTATTGTTGTGGGGACACAAATCTGTTTACACACTCACATTGTGAGGTCTCGCTTACTTTATGGGGACAAATTGCAAGGTAAATCATTACATTTTAGGGTGAAGGCTTGAGTCAGGGTTAGGTTCAGGCAGGGACTTGTGATGTGTAGGCTCAGAATAAGTCTCCAGGAAATGAATGTAAGTTAATGTAATGTCCCCAAAAGTGATGGAAACACATTGTGTGTGTGTGTGCGTGTGTGTGCATGGGTTAGGGTCAAATGTTGGATGTACTTTGGTGTTTTATTGTTCTGTGAAATGTTTACATTGTTTATTTATTGTTTGTTTATTTGTTCATCCTTGTTGTACTAATAAAACATATTATAGAATAACTTGGTGTTTGACTACCCTTGTCACACAGTGTTGCCTTGAAGCAACAAACCAAAATAAGTAAAAACATTACGTATAAAAACACAAGGAAACATCAGAAATCAGTTTCTAGCAGATGATCAGCAACTGGTTCATTTGTGCTGCCATGTGCAGTTAGCTTCTTCAGCCAGTAGGTGTGAATCATGTCTGGCTCTGGTGCTGTCCAACTCTTCATACTTAATACGATCTGTCTGTCTACACAGGTCTGTCTGCACTGAGGACACCTGTAGGTTTCAGTCTGATCCTTTTCATCCCAGTAGCTTTTAATACAGTTCATACAGTAGTTGTGTCCACAGGGAATAGTCACCGGGTCCTTCAGGAGAAACACTCAAACATATTGAACAGCAGAATTTGTTCTGATCCAAACAAATAGTTAGCGCTGACATTTCACCTCTCAGAAACACGGAGTGCAAGAAACTTTTTCACCGAGAGGAAAGAGCAAGTGGATTTTCAGGTCATGGCTGATACCTATGAGAGGAATAGTTTGAGTGGTGATAAAACTGAAAGCACATTTTGTTTTCCATTTTTCAGGTTGCAGCTTGTCATGCATCAATAAACCAATACCATTTGTTCTGACTCAATAATAGTGAATAATAGTATAACCTTCCAGCAGCCATGTCTTCGTGGTGTTACTACTACTAAAAGAAATCAAGACTGACGCACGTGCCTTTGAAAAAGGATCGTGTTTTATTTACAGAGGTTCCATCAGAATTAAAATACAAATGATTTATAGACTCCACAGGTGGAGCATTCATTCAGAGCTCGAGGAGGACAGTTGGAGGCCCTGTGTGTTTGTGTGTGTTTGTATGTGAGCATCATGTGTGTGTGACAGCTTTGGCAGAGAGGGGGAAAGTCCTTGGATGCATCTTCAGCCTCCTCCTCATCCTCCCCTTCGTTCTCCTGCTCAGTGACTCTCGCCTTTCTTCCCTACGACCTGCGTGGGGACAAAACATGGGTGAGTGTCAAACACTGCTCTACACAAATGAGCACAGGCTGCTGCAGCTGCTCCTCACCCTTTTGAAATCGTTCATGTTAGTGGCCTGCACCGGAGTGCCTATGAATGTCAGGTAGTTGATTTTTGTCGTCTCCTCGTCTCCTTGGTTTGACTTAATGAACAACTGAAGTGGAAAAAAACAAGAAAATGCATTTAACAATTCAACAAAAACACACAAAAATGTTTTTCTTTAACTGTTCATTGATTCTGCCAGCGTGCAATGTGTCCATAGGGCGACCCTTCTCAAGCTACTTCTCCAAATTCCTCCAAGAGGGAAGTCTTTTTCCTATAACTCACAATTTTGGTGACCATCCCACAAATAAACCTCTAAAAGCTTTCCCCCCCACCTACAGGATTTACTTCTATTGTATATACTTGTGCATTTTTGCCGTTTGCATCACGGCCTCTTCTGCTGCTCATTAACAACCTTCTTAAAATACATTTCTAATGCATTACGATCTAACCGCAGTAATGTTTCAGAGGTACTGTTGGTAGTCGGGTCCTTACTGTAACACTCTGTACGTTCTGAAACTTGACGTAGCGCAGAGGAATCAAACCGTCTTCTTTGTAATCTTCCTCAGACAGCTCCAGAGTCTGAGTGGCTTCGCTCCGCTCTGCATCGTCGAACCCCATCGACCGAGGGAGATTGATAAACACCTTCACCACCTTAGGGGCTTGGGCTGACAGAGAGTGAAAAATAAAGAAAAAATGAGACACAGAAGGAAGAAGATGATTTTTTTACCATTTGGAAACTGACAAAGTTCATATCAGCGCCTCCATATACTCAGAGGCTGTGATTAATGTCAGCAGGAGAAACACTCACCGAAGTCTGAGGACAGTAGTTTCATAGAGAAGAGCTTCACAGGCTGATTGAAGGCGATCGTTATCAACAACTGGACAAGATTTAAAAAGGAAAACATCCATCAGGTTGATGCTCCACATATAACAAAGTTTATTAAGGAGGTAAACAGAATGAGAGCAGACTAAGGATTTCAGTTAGTTTTAGCTTTGTTTCAGTTTCCTGAACAAACCTGAGAGTTTCAGTTTATTTTGTATTGTTTGAAAATGTCTAAATGTCGAGTCTGTTAGCTTTAGACATTATGATATGGGTGGGATTTGTTAAATCAATAAATATAATCAGCAAAGCCTCTCGTGCTGGTTATGTTGTCTGAAATGAAGATATTTGTTGTATATTTTTGTTTCATTTTTTAAATGCACAATACGTTTTAGCTAGTTTACATTCCTGTTTAAAAGTGTCATGAACATAAAGAGAAAAAAATCTAAATTCAGGGTCATTAAAACCATATGCTAAAAATTTCTCTCTTGAGTATTCAGGAGACAAATATTAGAAAGAATAAGAAAAAACAATTATCAGGAACACCACCAAGTATCATGATTACCCAGATATTTTATATGAGGATAAACCCCTGAAAATGTATCGTCACATTTTAAGAGGCCCAAACAAATTAAACATGTTTTTAAGAGACAACTCATCTATTAGGCATTCTCAATGTGAAACCAGCTTCTTTGCGGAAATAACATCCAGGCTGAGTGGGGTACTGATTTCGTGAGTAATGTTTAAACTTCCTGCATGAAGTGAAAAATCAAACCTGTTCATCGCAGTCAGACTCCAGGTAGGACGAGTCTTTGATCAAACAGTTGTCGAAGCCGCAGTCGTCGCTCTCGTTGAGGCACTCGCAACCGGCTTTGTTCACAAAAGGCATGAGGTCCATCTGAAACACAGCAGTGGAGGCAAACTCATTTATTCAGTTCAAACTTCGTGTACTGCTCGATATTTATGGATATTTATTTACATACACATTTATTTAACCCTTTCATTCATCTGTTGCAAAGCTTGCACGTGTTTTCACACAGAGTTGGGCTATTTATTTTTTACTGAATCAGAGAGTATTACTGTCGAATCAGTGCTTACATTGGTTTAGTACAGAGTATGGCTGGATGATGTTTAGTTTTTGAAACGTATGAGTGGATTATCAAGATAAGATTAGACAGTATTATTAATGGTGACATGATGTGCTGGTGAATCACCTAAACACTAACTCAAACTTTAAAGGTACATCTTAACTTATAATGTCATAAGTGGCAACAGGTGACAAAGTTCAGCCGCTGTGAAGAAAGAAAGCTGACAAAACAATGCTTTTTATCACAGATAACAGTTTGTTGGTCTGTTTTTGTGTGGACTTTGTATTTTATAACTTTATCTTTTATTCAAACTTAACTATTAAACACAGAAGTTACACATTAAGACAAAATAATTAACTTGTTTAGGGAGCAGTAGACGAAACAGCTCCTGTGTTAGGTGAGGTAAAACACACATTTTTGTCAATAGTCTGGTGGTTTAGCAGTGACTTCAGTTCCTTGTTTGAAAGAGCTGCCAGCACTGGAAATAGTGAAAATGTTATGCTGTCTGCTTGGGGGCGTGGCCCACTGCCATCTACCACAAATAACACACCATCACTGATGAGAACCCTCAGTAAAGCCTAAAGGGTACTAAAAAATGTAAGAATGTCTTATTGGGTTTGATGAAAATTGACATAAGAACTATTAAATATGAACTTTAATGGCATTTTATTTTAACTAAAGTTCATTTTTAAAAAACGATGCTATCCGACATGCTGCTTTTCTAAATAATACCACAATGAATATATATCTTACACTAAAAAAATACAGAAATATGGGACAACTGGATTGACTCACACCTTTATTGGTAGTCAAGTTGGCTCATGATGCACTGGTCCAACCTTTTCAAATGCTGATGTAGAGTTCTGATCAATAATCATCTTAAATCAATAGCTTTATTTCTCACTGTGAGGAAGAGACCGTGAACCATTCTTTACACCAGGCTCAGCTTAAACAGTTTTTTTAACTTTGTAAAATAACTCAGGAGAAATGTAAATATAGGGGAATGTACTGAGCTGGCATTCGTAAGCCAAAGCACATCCCTAAAGGAGACAATGACTAATGACCTTTTCCCTAACTTCGTGACTGCTGTCTTCAACTAGCAATAAATGCACAGATTATTTCTTTATTTGAACACTGCTGATGGCCAGCGGACAATCCAGCTGTCCTCTCATCAGCAATCGAAAGCCATCAGGAACGTTATCCACTCACATATCCCTTAGGAATGTCGGAGTCCTCGCTATTTCCAGGGTCGTTCTCTGTGTGCTGTTTGATCTTCTCTTCCAGACCTGCAGCGTCTGCTCCTTGGTACTGATCGACCCGCACCCGGTTCCTGAAGAACAGGAACGTTGGTGTCGCTGAGATGTTGTTGGCTGCGGCGGTTGCCTGAGGAAATTAGAAAAAAAATATATTTAAAATTCAGAATATAATCAGACTTTAGTGCAACTAAACTTGCCTGTTTGGGTCTCACTATTGACCGGCACCACACATGTCTATTATTTCATAACCCCCAACAGAAGCTACATTTCTGCTGCTCTGACTCAGTCTGCAGAGGATGATGATGACGACTTCAGGGATTGTGGATGATCAGTAATATTGTCAGTTAGGTCACAGTTAAGTTTGAGCTTGTTTCCCATTAATAGACGAAAATCAATATTCATAGTAAATTTGGTCTGCTTCCCACACCCTCCCCCTTTTGTTTTGTTTTTTTGTATTAATTTCATGAAACCATAGAAATCAACCATCAGTATGACAATTGTTTGACTTATAGGCCACCAATGTATCCATCTGGGCTGAAATTTGGAACCTTTTAAATTTTTTTGTAGCCTTTTTGAGCCCTCGTGACTTCATAAGTGCAGGAGAGGAGACATCCCAATTAAACTTTCAGGGTTGAAAAACACGACACAAAGTATGTGGTACAACTGCTCTGTGGGCTACTCTTGCTTGTGTTGTTGTAGAGCCGTCAGCTGGCCATGGAGAATAGCAAAGAGTGTTAAAAAGAATGAGTCCTTATAAATCTCCCATAGATGCCATTTTTGCCCAGTCTTTCTTATTGTTCAATCATGAACTCTGACCTTAACTAAGGCAAGTTAAGGCGAACCTTAAGTTCTTTAGATGGTGTTCTGGAGTAATTTTGCTGCGCTGGCCACTCCTTAGAAAGTTCAGCACTGTTCCAGGTTTTCTCCATTTGTGGATAACAGCTCTCACTGGGGTCACAAAGCTTTCAAAGTGGCTTTTTATCCTTTTCAGACTGACAGACGTCACTGACTCTGTTTCTCAGCAGTTCTTGAGTTTCTTTAGCTTGTGGCATGATGTCTTGCTTTTTGAGATCTTTTATCTTACTTCACTTTGTCAGACAGGTTCTATTTACATGTCTTGACTCATCAGGTCTGACAGTAATTCAGCCTGGGTGTGGCTAATGAAAATGAACTCAGCTTTCCAAAAAATGTGGCTAATCCCACTTAATAAAGGAGGCAATTACTTTTTCACACAAGGCTATGTAAGTTTGGGTGGCTGTATTTACTCATATTTTTACTCATTTTGTAGAGAAAAAATACAGTGCTTGGTCACAGCACTGTATTTTTCTTGTTTCAGGACTGCACAGGATGTCAACAATGTGGTGAATCAGACTCACCTGACAGACGTGAACATCTACTTCGAGGAAGACGACCTGTGGGTATTTGTTACTCAACATGTTGAAAGCTGGAGCTATTCTGATGCATGGCCGGCACCTGAGGAGGAAGGACAGATCAGGTTAGCGGTCAATTCTAGTCTCACGATGGATCACTGCATCAATTGTTGCAGCACTTGTCCTGCAAGATGTGATGAAAATCTGCCACACACAATAACACTGCTCAGTGAAGCTAATACAAGCTTAACTTACTCCTTTATTTATTATAATATCATAAAAACCTTTAGTAGAATGTAAACTAATAAATAAATTACAAGTTTTAATGTTGGTCTAAACTTTTCATTTAGACCTTTTTGCTGCTGTTGTGGGTACGTGAGTTTACCCTCAGGACAAGAACCTAGCATTATCATTATTTAATGTGTCCCAAACGAAAGACATAACCTTTAACTTTAGATACTTTAAACTGATTATCATCACTATTGATCTGCTGTCTTTTCATCAGCTTAACAGGCCTATAGATCAATCAAAGCCTCTTACAATCAGAGTGTACATAAAATCACACAAAGACCTGAAAACCCGCACGTAACAGATCATTTGTTATGCTAGTGGTAGTAGTTCTGCTTTTCATGAGGACAATGCTACAGTAGAGCTCATTCTATTTAATCAGCCAGCTCACTCACACACCTCAGCAGCCAAGTTGCTGTAATACTGCCGTGTCATTGTAAGCAGCAGCGCTAGTGAGCTAACGCCTAGCTCACTGCTAGCATAACGCTAGCATGCCGGCCGTAATTACAATACAATAAACGCTGCCGGTGAGAGAAATATTCAGCTCATGTCACCTCCTCAAAGCAGCTAAGCGACTATCCCTGAATGTTTCTCAGTCATATCCCGAAACTAAGGATTAAGTCTCGAGGGGCCTGAGCTTACCCGGCCATTGTGAACTTCACCACGGCGAGCCTGGAGCCGGCGGCGGCTAGCTCCGGCTGGAAGTCCGGGTCGCTCCCGATCACTTTAACGCCTACCATGGTGCAGTGTGCTGCTGCGATGTGAGGCGGTTACCCGGGTGGTGTTCAGAGCGAACAAACAGGGCAACCTAACAAATATACGGTGTTTTGTTTTTAGCCTTCTGTCGGTGTGTTAGCCGACTAGCCGTCCGGTTCCGAGCCACACACTACAGTTACAGTGCGTTGCTCCAGGATGTGACTCCTGATTGGCTACTACACAACCGGAAAGGTAGGGCTTTCTTCTTCGTCCTCGCCGAGTCAGTGTCCGTACGTTATATTGGCCTCAACAGGTTAAAGAAAGAACAACAAAAATCTTAGGGAAAAAAGAAGTGCAAATCAAATCAAACGCTGGTCTCATAAATCTTACAAATTCAGTAAAGCATAAATAAATGAATGAATGAATGGATGAATGAATAAAGGACAAAAAAGGAAAATGTGCTTTTTGATCCAAACCTCACATGTTGCAAATTTCATTTACTTCTCACCACTGAATTTTGTAGAGAAAATAATGGACTGCTCCATAAATTTAGCTAACTATATATGCAGTGCAAAATGAAAAATAACATGGCCATTAATGCAATAAATGAATAAAATTAAATCCACATACATACATACAATACATTAATTAAATTGAAAATTTTAAAAAAAGAAAAATTTATGAAATTAAAAGGCAAAGTACATGAACAATAAAGAAACAATGGACAAATGAAGAACATGAAAAATGAAATAATTAAGAAAAGACAATTAGAAAAAAGAAAATTCATCACAACACACTTTACAGACTCATAAATGCTAACATTATTATTAGTAGTATTAATATCATTATTATTATTTATTATTATTATTATTATTATTATTATTATTATTATTATTATTATTATTATTATTATGATCTTAGATATGTTGCAGTTTTGACCATTTTTAGGCACTTTTAGGCCTTCATAGTAAATAGTAGGTCGGGTGTTATACATATACAAATAAAAAAAACATAATTATAATGAGTATTTGTAGAGAGAGCTGTTAGAGCTGAGCCTCATATTAAACCGATCAAAAAAGATTTATGATTGACAGGGAAATAAAGCACATACATTTGATCTTTAAATATTTTTTATACTTGCTAATCTGTAGAATCTCTTTAGGTGTCACTGTTGTACAACAACGGAGGAGACAATCAGCGCTGGCAAAGTATTTTGATAACATAAAAAGGCACCAAGCATCGGCAGCATGTAAACTCTCAGATTAAGAAAAAATAAAAAAAAGATATTGTTAAACACAGCCTTTAGTGTAATGTTGCCCCATTACACTTTCCCATGGAATTGCACTGGGTTTTAAGAATTGAGAGTTAGAGTGACCCAGTGACTTAGGCTTTAAATCAAAGCTAAACATACAGTGCATCTCACTGAAAATCCAAAATCACATTACATTAATGGTTAATGTAACAGTTAATGTTCAATAGATGCTTTTAGAGTGAAATAAATGAAGTATAACACAATTATTATGATGTGCTGACAGAGAAACTATTTTTACAGATCAATCAGAGCCTTCACTTTAATTTTTGTGGTAAATAGGAAGTTTAAAAAAAATCATGTACAGAATCACCAGCCAAATCTGATAAAATCACCCAACATTTGCAGTTTCCACGCCTCTCTCTTTTCATGTCTCTGTTATTATTAATTTAAAGGATGACTGTACAGTGAATGGTATTTGTAGTTTTCTAACCTGCCAAAAAGTCTTTCACCGGGGCTCAAGACTCTTGCACAGTAATGCCACTTCCTGTTTGAATTATTTGGATCTTATCAAACTCAAAAATTATAAAGCAGTCTAATTGTCTTGTAGATACTGGATGATTAAGCAATACAGAAAAATGTATATGGGTGTGTCAGTGTGCTGCCTCATAATGTTTCACAAAATTAGAAAAAGTTCAATTAAGGCATTCACTGAGTTTTTATAGGTTTGTATTTTCTAATTAGTTTTTATTGTAATTTTGATTTGAATTTGTGGATTGTTGTTTGAAAATGTTTATTTTAAAAGTATTTTTCATTAGTTTCACTGTTAGTTTTAGTCTTTTTAATTATTATGGTATAGAGAACATGTAAAAGGCGCAAGATTTAGGAAACTCAAACTCAATTTATTGTCTAAACTCACAATAAAACCACAGACAGTTTTTACTGAAGAACCTCATCAGGCTTTGACAACTAAAAAATACTGAAAATACTAAAACTAAGGACATTTCTTTTAAAAGGACATTTTATTTTGGTTGTTTGTTTCACATCAAATTTTTAATTTTAATTGTAATTGTAATGAACTATAATGAGTTTGGGTATCGTCATGTAAATATAAACTGCCAACAAACATTTGATTGAGAAGCAATGATTGTGGCAAGCTAGGTTTCATCGGCCTGAAGCACACCTGCTTGCTCACAATGCCGGCTTACCTCATTTGTCTAACATTAAAATATAATGTTGGACCTGCTTTGATACATGACTGCTTGGACTGACTTTAAGCTGCTACTATATGAGCTTCCCTGTCATCAGATCATTTGAAGAGGGACCTGCTGCTGTTTCTAAAATGAAGGGCCATGTGTGTCATGCTGTAGTGCTAACTCATTTTGATATGGGCCATTGCTGGCTTGCTAAGGCCCCACCCCTCATTAGGGTTCTGGATAGTCTTTAGAAGTAATCGGATCGTTCAGGACATCGATGCCAATGCTGGTATTGGTATAAGATTGATACCAGTGTGACAGGACTGATACGTCGTTTTTTTTTAACCTATTTTTGTCTTGACTGTCGTGTCTGTTTAATTTATAGCGTGCAGGACATTTAAATAACACAACATTAGTCCTCTTTGTAAATGTAAATGTGGCAGGTACGTTTACATTACAGGTCTTCAAAAAAACCCCACCTGCATTAAAAGTTGAAAGTTGTGTTTTGTTGTGTAGTTATTGTGGGAAGTAAAACTCCCTGTGATTTAGTGGTTATTAAAATGTGTTCAGAATTTGCAACTTGACAAACATTCATCACACAAATGATAAAGGTAAAAAACATCGGTATTGGTTTTACCACCACAGTGCTCAGCACCAGTGGTCTGCCCCACTTTTCCCCACTACAACGACCCCGATAAGACCCCGTAAAGGCGATAAAAAAAACCCCGACACGTTTCATCGTATATCCAGGCAGGTAGCATCGCCCTTTGAGCCACCACATGGTCTGATTAGAAATTCAATTAGACGCCTTTACCTGTCCGTCACGTGACCAGAGCACCTCCGCGCCCACTTCCGCAGCTGCAGCCTGCCCCCACGTCTGAACGCGTCGTTTTCAGTTGTTATTTTCGGGGCAGGAGGAGAGACCGGTCCGGCAGGTTTGTGTGGACTAAACCAGGTGAGGCAGCGGGAGAAGAAGGGCGGGGAGCCGCTGCCAGAGACTGCACAATCAGGAAGAAGCTGACAACATGGTGCGGTGACAGAGCGCTCCGGACACCGACTGAGAGCACGATTCACCTTTTTAATACTATTCTGACGAGGAAACGAGTAAGTCGAGCTAAAATATAGACGTATAAGCGTTGCTTTGAGTACTTTGCTGTTTGTGAGGTTTGTAAGCGTTAAAGATTGGGCATAAACCAGAGTTTCCCCTGGGCGGCTCACCTTTCCTCTGTTGTCGGTTAAAGTTTCCCACTGAAAACTCCTCAATGATCGCGAATGTTTTAAAATAAGGGTCTTTTTGTCCTGTCCAAGAAGAGGTTAACTTTAAAATCTCTACTGCATATTTTAGCGGAAACACTGCTTTAGGCTACTTACAAAAATGATTTTAAAAAGCTGCTGGCTCTGTTTGAATGATGTCTGAATTGTTTCTAAATTTCTGAGTAGTAACAATTACTTTTACGTTTCTTTTGTTTCCTGTGAAGGAAGGCTACACGTTAGAAACTCCCAAGTCAGTATCATTCAACAATTTACAACTTCAAAAATGATCATAACATGATGATCCATTAGAAGGAATTTCCCTAACAGGATCCAGTTGCTCTCAAGTGGAATCTCTCTGGAATCTGAGTGGGGTTGAGATATATTCAGTACTTCTATTTTTTTATATACCTTAATGTGTTCCCTAGATTTAAAATAAGCAAATAAATAAAATTAAGCCCCATGGGCATGAAAACATGGGCATCACCTGTCTCGTCACAATCACATTCTTCTTCCTGGTTGAAATCAGATAAATTTGAAGCTTGCTGTGGATTATTCTGCCCGCTGTGGCTCACGTCCGTGCTTTTCTCTGGCCCACATTTGGTCTTCACTAACAATTTTAATGAGGTTTGAGTGGTGCAGTCTCAGCTTTGCCACAAGCCCACATTGTATGGGACAAAGGTCCTGACATTTGGGCCACACCTGTGCCATACAACACATACCAGCACCTTACCTGAGCTGTGGGTCACCAAAAGTAGCTGCAATTAGGACCAAATACAGTCTGGATTGTGATGGGATGGGCGACATGTCTTTATTATGGTTTTTCAATGTGGTATCAAATTGTATTCATGCTACATTTGTGATACCCAGACCAACTTGGAGGGCTGGTAAAAGTGGCTGTGTTCCACAATAAATACCAGAATGACTAAGGCAAGTCACAGCTGCGAAAATTATCATACGTTTTCCATTCCTCGTGTTTCTGTCTTTGTTCAGTGTCTGAGGTAAATGGACATGTGTATTGAACAGATGTGTCCAAAAAAACCCCCAGTGTATTGCATTTTAAAAATATCTTTCTATGTGCTTCCAATGAAATATTTTGCTTTTGCTCCACAGTTTGGAAATTCTGATTAAAATCCATAAGAATAATGAAACTTCAATAAGGTGAATTCCAGAATTTGGCTGTCACAGAAGACAGAAAAATTAAGCACTTAACTTAAACATCACATCCTCATTTTACGTATGACTTTTCTTTGTATACCTGTTTACACTATTGTTCTTATTTTTATTGTATTTGTATCTACATGGTCAATAATCAATGACGTCACTTAACTGGACCGAGCCCATGCAAGGTTAATCTAGACAAGCACAAAACTAAAGCCCAGCTATACGGATGCATTGTGGATAGATGCACATCAGCTGTGACGAGAGCTGGCACTACGCTCACTAAACTGGCATCTGAGCTACATATACATATAACAGGACAGTGGCTCAACAGGCTCAGCCCCACGTGTGGTTAGATGTAACAACCCAGCGTTTTTAGTGTGCAGAGGACACATATTGTTTAATTTTGGAGTGTGACTTTTGAATGACTTGAAGGTTATTTATTCAAACAATGAATTAATAATAATACTTTATTTATTTATTATTAGTATCTCTGTGTCCCTTCTAGGCCTCCATATAGATTTTAGTTGTGTTGAAGCATTGAACCCATTTCCTTCTTTATAACTTGTGTAACCTCTCCATGCTGCAAACTTCTCACGGTCTAACATTTGATAGTAAAAGAAGTGGAGCCTTTTACATATGGCTACTATATAAACACATCTTGTCTGCAGTTAAAACACTGTGATTCAAGCCTGGACACCCTCAATTGTGGCTACTGTTGTATTTGTGAACACAATGGCGGCTGGTGGGTACACCCATCCCAGCCAGCCTGGATGTTTTTTCCATAAACACGCAAGGAAGTTTTTCCTCAGCAGACGCAGCAAGTTGGAGTCTCTTTGATTAGGGAAATATTCGTACTTCTTATGGAAATGCCTGACCTTGAAAGCACAGACAGAGAATTTGAATCGTGGCTTGAGAGGCAAATGGACAGAAGAGTGATGTGAGGTCAAGGCTTCACGAAGGCTGTTTTAAATTTTTCTTCAAATTTTCCATATGGACGATCAGACAGGTTTCACTTACTCCATCTGAAGCTTTCTGTCCGTGCTGTCACGACTGTCTATCTGCTTTTATCCATGGTTTAGGAGTCTGTTCTTAAATTAGTGCTTTATTCAATAATATCACTGATTTTCATTCATTTCATTTAATTTTTTGCCCTTCTTCTTTTATTAGGTTATCATACTTTCTCCCCCCAGTAGCATCCATGTCTAAGCTTAAGAAATGCTTCCATGGCTAATGTTTGAGATAAGTGTCAGATTTAACAACGTGACGACACCGGGAAGTGTTTTGTGTCAGCGTACTTAATAAATCCGATGTTTGCTACTGAGTTATCCGCAAATATCTGCTAAAGAACTTTCACAAACATTATGACAATGAAACAGGAATAATAGGAACACATAGGATAACAGGAAGGCTCACATCTGTCTTCTTGTCACCATGAAAGTGAATCTATCAACTTTTTCTCTCCCCTCCTACACCTATTTGAACACGGAGTCCATCTTTAGGTATTTTAATTAATATTTAGGGTAATTACTAATCGCTTAATTACTCCTTGAACTGATAATTAGGGAAATGATGTTTTAAATTGGCATATAAAGTAAGGAGTACGCTTCATTAATCTCGCTTAATTCCTTCATTAAGCTCTTAGTTATTTGCATATCCAAAGACACCTGGTCCTTAAACTGTATTTCCCCTGAGAGATGCAATGGCCCAGCTTCAATAGTTTTGCTATATGGGGGTAATTTAAAGTGAGCACCAGGGTTTTAAAAGTGTGGCCTGTAGCCCAGAGATGGCCATCCTTTAATACAGATATTTATTTAGACTTGGGATGTGAGTTCAGTGTGTTATTTGTACCTGTTCTGAACTTTTTAAGGTTTGCCCCTAATCAATACCACCCGTTTTTAGAAGACACACAAAAATGAACGTACACTGTTGTTCATTTTCATTCACTTTCAGACACTTAAAAACTAAAACCAAACCAGCAAAACTCTGGAAATCATCAGAGACTAAACTGAATTTAAATAAATGAGTAAATAAATTGGAAAGTGTAAAACTCTTAACAAGGTCATTACAGGCTCCGTTTAGTTCTCTTGCAGACTTTAGTGACCGCTTGCCCTGACGTACTCACTGTGCCCAGAGGGGGATGTAGCAACAACTCTGCCAGTTCACCTGTTTTGCTAAAGTGGCTTTGTGGAAGCTTTTTAATAAATTATTGGTTTGATGGTTTTATTTTTCCTTTGTGGCCCTCTGCCCCAGACTCCTTAAAATCCTAAAATCCTTAAAATTACTTATCAAGAGCCCCCGATTTAAGAATGTAAACTGAGTGTGGGTATCTTTGTTGGCCTTGAGGCCTCCCTAAAGGTCACTCCAACCAAAACCACTTCTGTTCAGAATCTTTCTCAAACCTTGAGCCATCTTGAGGTTTCAGTCATTGCTCTCATGTGAGGAAAGGCAAACAGATGCAAACTAGGAGTCAAATAGAATTTGACTGCATAGGATATGAAGTCGATGCGTGTTTGTTATTTTAAAAAGGGGGAAAAGCCAGTTATTTTGATTTCTGCCACGGCCTTATGCTTCATCTTAATCCACAGAAACGTTAAAGTCCTAGCAGTACAGTGGTTTGCCCCAGGGCCACTCAGTTCTTCTATTTTATATAGACAGAGATTTCACTTTCCCCAAAAGACTTTTGCAAGCTATCTAAATGCAAACAGAAACATGTTTTTCAAATCATCTTACACCTTTTATCTTTAATAGAGAAGTTATACAAAAACGACATCTCAAATGTGGACACTAAGACGCTAGTTGTTTTATTGAAAAGAAATTAAAAATAGACATGGGGCAACATAGAAAACGTATCAGTTTCTTGGAGGGGAAAAAATATACTCGGGTCATTAATGTGAGTGGGAACAAAAAGAGAGTGTAGAGAGACGGCACCTTTCAGGAGTACAGATGGTGAGGACTTTGCCAGCATGTTGGCAAAACATGAAACATTTCTCAAAGTACAGAATTTTCACAATGTTTGCTACCTTTTACCCTTTTTTAAACCTCTTTATTTTTATTTATTTAATTTATTTAATGAGCATATTTAAAAACGTGTTTAGTACTGCCACTCATGTAAACATTAAGATCATTATGAAAAAGAAAGTGTGATGGAGGACAAACTGTTGAGCAACCAAATTCCTATATGAAACAGTGATGGCATAAACCTGTGTGGCTTAAATATGAGAACTCCTCAGATCTTATTCTAATTAAAGGATTAAGGTCTTTAAAGTGTTCTTAATTTAAATCCAAACGTGATGATGATGCTTTGAGGTCATAGCGCCTAAACTTTGGAACCACCTTCCTCGGCCCGTCACGTCGGCTGAATCAGCCGCTTGTTTTAAACAACTGTTTAAAAAAAAACAAACAAACTTTTATAGATTAGTCTTTCTTTAATCATTTACCCATTAAATTTGGCTATAGCATACACACATATGGAAGCACGTATCTGTAAATGAGTAGTAATTTTGGTTTATGTGCATTACATAAATGTATGTATTAGTGAATAATAATAATAATAATAATAATAATAATAATAATAATAATAATAATAATAATATAATAATAATTATTAATGTATTAATGACTTTTTGTTTTATATTATTATTATTATTTTATATCATAAAATATATATCTCATAATGTAAACATAAGTTTATTTATTAAATGCTTTTTACTTAATTAGATATTAAGTGTCATTATAGCCAATACAGAGATACAATAAGACAAACGGATAAACAACTGTTTTAAAAATGAGTGAGTAACAATTCACTAAAAATTCTCAACAGCCTGTTTAAACACCCGTCTGTGTCATCACAATACAATCTACAGTCATCTAAATGTCATGTCACAAAAGCAGGAATAATATTCTCCCGTTGAGCTGAGGCGACCACACATTAGTTTACAAATATTCCTCAAATGAATCAAACAGATTTTTGAAAAATGACCTTTTTATGATTTTTTTTTTTTTTTTTTTTTTCCTGTCTCAGTTGTTTTACATTAAAATACAAAGATGGACTCTGCTGACTGAAAAGAACTGAGTATTAAAGAAGATGTTAAGGAAGCAGGAATATGGTGAATAGTTTAGCTTTGTACTGGAATTTAACACAGACTCTGCAGAGAACAGGCAGCCATTGTTCAGGTTGTTTTTTTTTTTTTTTTTGTATTACAGACTTCAGCTCACAGATTCCCCCCAGGTGCTGCAGAAACCCGACTCTGTGTTAATGCGACCAATCGCATCTATTCTGTCCTCAATGTTCCACAGACACAAATATCTTTCAGGTTTTTAAATGAGGTCAACCAGATCATTTTTGTTTTCTTCCCCCTTTTTGACTCTGTTAGCAGGAAAATCAGAAATGACTTCCATAAGCGTTAAGTCAGATTTAGGTTATAATTCAAGGAACAAGGGATTTGGTTTTGTGGATTAGGGCTCAGCAGTACCACAGACTTGTAAAATAAAGGCAAAATCTCATTTTCTTACAACCAATTATGTTTATTTAAAAATATAAACAAACAAAAACTAAGAACAAACCTTTTCAAAATTCCCAAATTCACATAAAAAAATTATTTTCTTCTCAACATCTAAATTTGAAAGTCAAACCTGTTAGTTTGACAGTTTTTGCTAATTGTTTAGAACAAAAAATGCCTTTCTTCTTAAATATGTTTTTCATTTAATGAGCAGTTTTTCAGCATTTGAGTGTATTTTCCTTATGTACAGTTTTGATCAAAAGTTTAATATCACTTGAAAAATGGCAAAAAAATCATATTTTGCTTGGTTGGATCTTAACAAGGTTCCAAGTAGAGCTTCAACATGCAACAAGAAGAAATGGGAGTGAGACAAAACATTTTTTGAGCATGCAATTTATTGAAAACAACACTTAAAATTAAACTGGCTGTTTTACAGCTGATCAATAGTTTAGGACCACATCCCTTTAAAAGGCCAAATCTGTGCAAAAATGTGGATTCATTGTCATTTTCTGTCAGGTAGTCACACTGTCATAATGTACTGATGGCAAAGGCAAAAAAACTTTCCCTTTTTGAACATGGTCAGGTTGTTGAACTGCATAAGCAGGGTCTCTCGCAGCGCACAATCCCTGCTGATGTCTGACGCAATAAGAAAGTCATTTGGGACTTCTTAAATGATCCTGAGGGTTATGGAACAAAAAAGTCAAGTGGAAGACCCCAAAATTTTACCAGCACTGAGCCAGAGGACCCAACTGGCTGTCCATCAAGACACTGGACGATCCTCGACCCAAATTAAGGCAGTTACTGGTGCAGACTGCAGCCCCATAACCATCAGACGGCATCTGAGACTGAAGGGCTTCAAAAACAAAAAAACGTCTACAAAGGCCTCGTCTCCTTGAACGCCACAGAACCGATCATTTAGACTTTGCAAGAGTGCACCAAACATGGGACAATGAAAGATGGAAGAAAGTTTTATTCTCAGAGAGGAAAAAATGTAACCCTGATGGTCCTGATGGTTTCTAACGTCACTGGCATGACAAGCAGATCCCAACTGAGATGTACAGTGCATGGGCACTATAATGGTCTGGGATGCTTTTTCCTTCAGTGGAACAATGGAGCTTCAGGAGGTGCAGGGGCGTCAAACGGCTGCTGGCTTTGTCAAGATGTTGCAGAGAGCATCCCTCACGACTGAGGGCCCTCGTCTGTGTGGTAACGACTGGGGTTTTCAACAGGACAACGAGACAGTACACAGAACAAGGGACTATATCCAGGAGAATAACATCAATCTTTTGGACCGTCCTGTGTGTTTCCCTGATCTTTGAGAAATGTTCCCACTCATCTCATGGAAGTGCTTGCATGAAGCATCCTGCAATGAAGTGATCATCAATAACGGTGGAGCTACTCATTACTGAGTTCATGTTTGGAACTTTGATTTCTGTTTTGGGGGTGGTTACAGGTTTTTTGGAGGTGTGGTCCTAAACTTCTGATCAGCTATAAAACAACCTGTTTCAGTTTAAGCGTTGTTTTCAATAAATTGCATGCTCAAAGAAATGTTTTGTCTCACTCCCATTTCTTCTTGTTGCATGTTGAAGCTCTACTTGCAACCTTGTTAAGACCAGTACAGTATATTTTGTGTGAGCTTTCTGTAGGTCAACAGCAGTATTTCAAATATTTCATGATTTTAAAAAACTTCTCTAAATGTAGAGATGCTTTTGAGTTTAAAGCACAGCAGTAAGAAAAATGCATTTTTCTTGAAAACCGGAATGATCAGTGACTTCATGCTATTTGCGATTTTTTTCATACTTTTAAATGTCAGACACTTTTAACAGCACTAATCTTCATAATGGAAGCCATCTCTCCTGCTGTAAAGTCCAAAACGATGCTGTTCTCTTTTAGGCTTTGGAAATAACTGAGAAAACATGAATAAACCTCAGTCTTATTGTAATTGTGTTCTTCTGGATATGAACCAAGTAGAAATGGGCCAGGTGAAATTTCTTATCAGATCATTTTCTTTTCTAATAACTGAAACACAAATACTTGTGGATGACTGCTGTTTGAGTTCCTGCTGTTGTGTTTGTATTTCACAATATTCTCAGATTAATGATGGACATTTAGAGAAGTAGTAGTCTCTGGTTTGTATTTTTCATTTCTGAAACCTGAGGCCTACATTACCCACAATACAGTGGCTGTGGTGTGCTATGCTAGCAGAGTTTAACTCAGGCAACCATCTGGTGAGCTCATATTTTCATACATGCCTGTGTGTGTGTGTGTTTTGTTTTGTTTTTGTTTTGCTCTTCAAACTTATTTTTCACCTAAAGCAACAGGCAGTCACATGACTTTAACACATTTTTTACACATACAAAAGTGCACTTCGATCCTGTTCATGTACCCTGATGTGAAGACACTGTTTACTAAAAACAAAAGCTGCCTTTCAGCCTTCAAACTTCACACACTGCATAACTATTTCCAGTCAGGTCTTCCCGCAATGCTGCAAACTGTAAATATTATATTTACAGCTGGTACAGCATTATATCAATAAGGGACTAACTTTGAGTTTACTTGCAAACTGGCACCCAAAGTCATTTATTTTATGATTACATTTTTATTTCTGTATCTTTTAATTTACTTTTTTTGGATGGCTTTCTGCGCAGATCGTAGAAAAGACATAGACTAAATATTAGGCCAAATGCAAATTTGATATTTAAGGGTCATTATCTACAGAGCTGCACAGTCTTGTGCTTCTTGTTTGACTTGTCTGAAGGCGACTGCTCACCTGAGCAGTCTCACAGAGCGCTGTACCTCCTCCCTCCTCAGGTTTCAGTGTCGTCACTTAGGTATGCTCTACTCTGTCCCACTCTGTGAATCCCCCCCACCCCTTCCTGCTCCTCCTGGTTGCCATAGGGATATCCTGTACCAGATAGCAAAACCTGTTTTCTGAAGAGCAATCCTGAAGAGCGTGGCTGCCTCTAAGCCTCACATTGGTCGTTATCTGTTATCAGGGAGACCTGTGCAGGAACCGCTGAGCTCTCGGGAAAGAAAACTGATGGATTTGTTTGTTAATGAGACTGCTTTCATCCTCAATAGACTTCCCAGGTGATAAAACCAACTTTTTAGGTCAAGTTGATGAGGTTCCGCTTCTTCATTATTTCACAGCAAGGTCTGATATATTTATTTATACCTCCTAAAGAACTTGAAAATATATTAGCATTCAATATTGTCAACAGATTGAAGATATCAGCCACAGGAAAAGGCATTTAACTTCACTGGTGTAGTTCCAGAAGTTAAAGGGGACCTAGCTCTTTAGTTTAACGACTGCACTGTACTAGAGTAGCTTTGTATGATTCACAGTGCAAAATAATCTTTATTTCATGTCTTTGGCACAGCCCAAAGTGCCCCCCCCGTTACCAGCTGTTCATTATTTATTTATTTATTTTTTATTTTTTTGCTTCACACATGGTACAGCAGTAATTCATTTCCCATACACAACCTTCCTTTCAATTAAAGTAACACTGTTTCCATGCATGAAAAGGAGCAAGAAGAATAATTCATTGTAAACATAAGACTTGAACAGCCACCTCAGAGTCATGACACAAGGAAAGGGTCATCAAAAAGCACGATCCCCTCTGCAGCATGGTGGTTTTTGAGACAAGAAAATTAAGCATTAAAAAAAAGTTGTTACCATTATATTTCAACTCAAACCTTTTTTTCTTTCATTTTTTTTTTTTTAAACCCAAAGAGTAGTATTCATTGATACTCTGTTTCTGACAGGGCAGGTTTCTACATTTCAACTGTGTCATGTTAACTGGATTATAAAGTGCAGTCTGTGGTGTGAGACAAAAGCCCTGCCAGCCTTTAAAATCAACAGATATGAGACATGTTGGTAAAATAAAAAATAATGATAAGGGGAACTATTTCCTGAACTACGGTAAGAGTGTGTCTCATTACCACCATAAACATTTAAAAGTAGAAAAAGAAGGGTCTCAAATGACGCATTTAGAGCCGTGTGAAGCCGGAGCTCATGATACAATGCTAAACATCAGAGTCATCGTGGCCAAACACAAGCATTTTTCTCAGATGCTTGGGAAATTTCTCAGCATCATCCAGTTCAGTGCAGTAATGGCATATTTATAGTAATTTTGATGCATGAATCATGAATGCCTAATAAGGAGGGGAAACTAAAAAGGAGTTGAAACTTCCTGGTAAAGTGCTCATTTGCAGCTTTGTAAAACCACATAATTTTCATATGATTCAATGCTTCTTTCAAGATTCAACATTCAACTTTGTCAGTACAACAATATACACATTATACAGCGTACAGTGGAACCCTGACTTACGAAATTAATTCGTTCCCGAGGGTCTTTCGTAAGTTGAAAATTTTAGTAAGTCGAAGCACCCATCGCTCCTTTTGAGTGAGCTATAGGCTAATTGCTAACTGCAACAACAATACGTCGTTCAAATGGAACAGCGAAGGAAGTACGAAAGCCAAGGGGGTTGTCACATGATTCGGAAGGCATCGTGGGCCTTCTGGACTCAGCCAATCAGAGCCAGCGGATTTCGTTACGCGGGCATTTTGCCGTAACACGGGCAGAAATATTGCCGTTAAGTGCCTTCGTAACTTGAATTTTTCGTTAAATGACAAATTTAACGAAATTGCAAATGTCCCAGTAATTGCGTTTTTATGAAAGCAGCTGCAACACTGTAACTTAACAGAACTTTTAGACTTGTGTATTTATGAAGCCAACTCGCTTGGAAGAAGTTGTTTTGATGGCATGCATACCTGCAGTGATGACTGGTGTCTTAAAGGATATATCCGTGAATGCAGGAGTGACGCAGAGCATTATTTGGCATTGTGTGTTCCTTTGGCGTGGTGTTGTTTGACTGGGTGATGAAAGTTTTTCTGGTTAGACGGACTGTTGTTTAGAATAATTTGACTTTTAAAGGTGGCTTTTTTCCTGAGAGATGGTGGAAATGCCAAGTGAGGTCAGAGCAGCAAGTTTTTACTCTACACAATCAAATCTCTGTGTTCCCATGTTTTCGTGTTTGGACTTGTATGCTCAAACAAGGCCCATTCAGCCAAAACACCCGCTGTAAATGGAGAACTTAAATAGAAATGAACTTCTTATAGAAATCTCTAGCAGGATGAAAACTTTTAGGAGCGATCTGAATATTACTTTGTTTGTTCAGTCTGTTTGAGCAGTTTCCTGCTTTTTTGTTTTGTTTGTTTTTGTTGTGTATTATTATCAGTATAATTACAGCAAGAGTCTGAAGACATTCTCTTACCGCCCCATTTTTTTTCTTTCCCTTTCTATGGCTCTGCTTTATCTTTGATGGGACATAAAACCTTTAAAGCAAAACGGCTTTATTCAGCAGCAGTGAATACATAGCTACTAACCATCTTACATGTACAGTATATTGTGTGTTCGTTGTGTGCTAAATATGTTCATCCCTGTTTTTTGTGGGTCAGACATGAAATTCATGTGTGCCAACAAGTCATTGGTGGAAAATTTGCTGCAACTGTTAATTAAAGTTGTGAAATACTGTTGACGAACACGACACATGGGAACACACTACAGGCTGAGAGGAGGGCGTGGCTTAAACATGTATGCACAAAGCGTGCCGAGCTGTGTTCCTGGTCTGTGAGAAGACTTCTGTGCTTACCAATTAATAAATAAATAGCCTTTACAGAGGCTCTGGCAAGGAAAGCATGATTAATATTTAATTAAATGTTGACACCGAGCTGGTAATAAATAGTAAATGTAAGCTGGCAGAACATAGAATTGGGCAATCAGTTACAAGCTATGGAACATTTCCTGCAAAAACGCTGTTACATGAACACTGATTGTGGAGATAAAGGTGATAAATGCACTGAGACGTAACATGTCGTCTGGTTTAGAAACCTTTGAAACCATGGTTGTGTGGACTGAAGACTCTCTCAATGACTAAAATATTTTTCCTTTATGACTTAAGAAGGCTTTAAAACTAGATTTTCTTGCCCAACAAGTGGAAAGGAATTTCTTTGTGCGGCTCACATTCATAATAGGAACACAAGAAAAGCTGGTCCAAGCCGGCAATGTCAGCTTTCAGATGGGCCTGTGACATGGCAGACGTGTTGACGTGTCATTAAGTACACCTGTTTTGTAAAAAAAACAAAAAACGATATTAGCAAAAGCTCCGAGTGTGACCAAAGCTTTGAATCTGAATGAGTTGCTTGAAATTTAGCTGCCACTGATTTATTCATTGTGCAGTTTTAATTTGACGTAAACCTCTTTTTGGGAAGAGTGCTTGCATACAGATAGACAGATGTTTAAATTCAAAGTGGAAAAAGTGTTCATTAATATGAAGACTAACAGGATGCTGACTGCACTATAATTGCCTGGAGTGGCCTGCTAAGCTCTGTTTGGTACATTTCTGTGTCTCCTGACATTGTTCAGTGCTTATGTTTGGTTTTTGGAAATCAAATTAATCAACCTTATCAGCTGTGCTAAAAGACTCTTTAACAACATTAAACATTAAGCTGATTGAATGTGCCAATCTGAGCTTGGCGCCTTGTAATCAGGAACTGTTAGTCAGTCAGATGTCAGAGGGAGATTTCCCATAAAATGGCCAATTCATTACATTGTCTATCAAAGCTGAGGTAAGACCCAACAATTTTATTTATTTTTTAAAAAACAGTCATGTATGTTATAGTTATAACCCTCTAGTTTATTTAAAATGAACTATGGCGTCATGCTTATTGCCTCTATTGCCGCATATATACAGAAAAAAGGTGTTAAACATATGTCCACTCAATTAAAAAAAAAAAAAAAACTAACAGAGAAAGACCAATGTTTAAAATTTTATTTGTGGCATGAAATCACAAGCTTATTGGGTAACAACTTATCAATTACAAGTTGTGAGCCCATGAGCGTTCCACATTGAGACCCGCCTTTCTTTGTCACATCCAGTTTTTCCCCCCACACAAGATTGTAACAATGGAAACGCTCATCTTGAGGCTTCAGAAACCAGTGGATGACATCATTGTAGCTACATCCACCTTTAATCTGTCTACAGATGGTACAAAAGATGGACACACATTGATATTATGAAAATAAATTTTCATCTTTTGGATATTTAAACCCTGAATTTGTGCTTTCTAGTATTAGCTGACAAAGGAAATAAGCTATAAAGCTTGGTTAATTTCTTGGTTGATTAGTTACTTGCTAATAAGTGTTAATTAACATACCATCCAATATTAGAATTTCAGTCACCCAAAGGTAAAGGGGATTAATTACACAAAGTTATTATTGTCATATAACTCCATTAAAAATGTTCCAAAAGAGACAAAACACAGTTGAGGTCAGAGACTGGTGTAGCATGAAGACAGGTGGCAGCTATTCCCCTTAAAATACATAACTTTAAACTTTAACATAATAATAAATGGATGAGCATTTTTTTGTTTTGTTTTTTTTTGTTTGTTTTGTCACCAGTGTACAGCTGTCACTAAGTCGCTACAGAGATCAACAACATTTTGTACCAGGCTGTAAATATGTTTCTGGTCTAAAATTGCACATTTTAACTATTGGCGAGGATTTCAGGTTGCTACCTCATCAGGGCAAACTATATTTTGTGTTCCACTGAGTAACTGAACCGCACAGTAGCACATAGGTTATTATCTGTGTCATGCCATTCAGTGCAGCGGTAAGACCAACAAGGTTTGTTTTATTAAATGTCACAGAACCACACCTCACCTTCAGATAAACTTTTCAAACACAAGACTTTGTTTTAAACTCTGAAAACTGCTGTTGGAGGTTTGTCCTGCTGTTCCAGTCGTCGCAAATAGGCTATAAAAAGCTCATCCTTAATGAGAGGTGGTGATGACAAGGAGGGAGTGATTGCATTCCTCAGATGGACACGATCACTTTGACACACATCCCACGTCATCACACTGCATCATTTTGCTCATGGCATTTGTCAGTCAAAGTAGGGAGAAAAACAGAAGTACAGCTCCCTTCTTGTGACTGATTACTGAGTATTAATGGCTATAATGATACTACACGTGGGCGGTCAGTTTTCCTGCCGTGAAAACCTTTAGAGTTGATCAGTCAGCTGGAGCCAGATCTGCATTTCCTGATTCAGCTGCATTCCCGCTCTTTTCATATTCTTAAGTACTAAGTCAGTGTGTGGCATCTGTAAACCTGTTAGACTTGTGACTGCTGTCTTTTTTTCCCCCTGCAGTGTTCTTTACTTTAACTTCTTCGTCTGAGAAACTGAGGCCTGTGGAACCATTAATCCTTGTCAACCTGACCAATTTTTTTAAAATTTTATTTATTGAAATATTAATGTTTTAAATTTATTTAGCTTGTTTTTATTATAGTCGATGCGTTTATTTACAGTTTACTGTGTACATTATGGAAATCTGAAGGCCCCATTGATTTCAACTGTACTACTTTGTATGATGCATTGTAGTGCTTGCATCATCTTCCTCATTTATGAAACAGACTTGGAATTAAAAAGAAAAATGCAAATCACGACTGCATGGGCTGTATATAAATGATGGATGCAACGTGTGGGTCTGAAAACTGAGGCCAGAACAAATTGTATAATTATTATACAAATAAAAAAATAAAATATGCTGAATCTGAGGGCTTATGTGGAACTAGCCCTAAGGAAAACTTTGTTAGTTGAAGTTTTTGGAGATTGTCTTAAAGAAAATGTAAACTCACAATCTTGATACTAACATATGTAAGAGGCCCCACATGCTGAGCAGGTTTGCTTTTAGCATTGGTATTATCATCTAAGTCGTATCTAGTGTCTGATGCATCCTTAGTATAAACCTTTATTCAGGAAATCACACTACAGATCATTCATATATTAGTTTTGTCTAGATTAAACTGATCTGCTGACTCCATCTATTCATTTATGTATTCATTAATTAATAAATTTTTTGTAAGCAGGTCTGAAAAAAAGGCACCTGGTCCATCATTGCAGTTGTTGCACAATGTAGCTGTTGGATTGATTGTTTTTAAAAAGTTGCAGAACTTCTCAGAAACTGTCTAAAGACTCCACTGTGAAACAATCTGTAAAATTATTATTGAACCTACTGATCTCTTCATATTTTTTCTTTTCTCAGAGATAACTGACCCACCAAGATGAGTCGACGACGTGTCGACACCCGGAGCTCCCTGGGGCCTGATGATGAGGTCATGCCATACAGTGACGATGAGACGGATGACGAATTGGAAGAGGAAAGCTCTGAAGGGGAAGAAGAGGCACCAGAAAGAGCACCGCAACCCCAAGTGGAGACAAGACCCACTGGTGAGTTATTCAAGACGTGCAATGATCTTCCTTTTTTTTTTTTCTTCAGGGGATGAATGTGTCATTTTACACGCAGTTTTCCTGTTTCATAACAATTTCTATTTCTCCCAAAGTATTGATCAGATTTTAATGGACATGAGATTAATTTGAGGTGAATGACAAATGTGTTTAAGCCTCCTTAAATTCTCAGTGGATTTTTAAGTGTTATTAACATGTGCATAACTAATGTCACTATAAGGCAAGGCAAGGCAAGTTTATTTGTATAGCACAATTCAATAACAAGGTGATTCAAAGTGCTTTACAGAGACATTAGAAACAAAAACAAATAAAAAGCATGATTTAAAATTGATTAAAACAAGCAAACAAACTAACTAATTAACAAACAAACAAACAAACGGCAAATAATAATAAATAAGGCAAATAATACTGGTTGCTGTGTGGTTAAATGTCCTAACATCACATCATACTGTGACCCGCTTTTGGGGACTTTCTAGTTTCTTCTGAAAAGGTTGATTCTGTTCATCTGGACGTAGCGTTTTTAGTGGGAGAAACGTTTTGTCCAAGTGACTTTTTCAGCCTCAGCTGACTGCAGTTTTCCCCAACCTTATAAACAGTAAATTTGCACAATGATGGAAACTAGCACAACTGAATGAACAATGGGCTGTGAGGTCAGTTCCTTGATTATTAATATGCAAATTGTTATGACCATTGATAAGCTGATGTTTACTGTAAGCCTACACACACGGATCAGTATTTAAGGTTTGACGCTCATCATCCACTGGAGCATAAACTGGGTGTCGTCTGGACGCTACAACACAGAGCGAACACCATCCGCACTGACACAGCGGCCAGGGAAGCAGAAGAACATCACATCAAGAAGGCCCTGAGTAAATGTGGTTATCCCAGCTGGACTTTTGTCAAAGCTGGGAAGGCGCCAAAAGAAAGCTCCAGCCGATCCAGGAGAGAAGGACAACTGCTGCCTAAGTGAAAACCTGTAATGTTCCCATATGTGTCAAGAGTATCAGAACAGTTGAGACACATTTTTTTTCTAAACACCGGGTCTCTGTGACTTTTAAACCCCAAAACACGCTGCGCCAAAAATTGGTCCACCCCAAGGATCGGGTCCCCCGACACAAACAGAGTAACATAGTGCACGCTGTTAAGTGCCAGGAGGATTGCCAGGATTTATACATCGAGGAAACCAAACAACCTCTGGCGAAGCGGATGGCACAACACAGAAGAGCTACCTCGTCAGGCCAGGACTCTGCAGTCTATTTACACTTACAGGCCAGTGGACACTCTTTCAAGGATGAGGATGTACACATCCTGGACAGGGAGGAACGCTGGTTTGAGCGCAGAGTTGAGGAGGCCATTTACGTGAAAGGGGAAAGACCATCTCTGAATCGAGGAGGGTGCCTAAGGGTACATCTTTCGCCATCTTACAATGCTGTGATTGCAGCTATTCCCCAACTCTCTGTAAATGGTACTCATGGACATTGATCAGTGGTCTTTGATCAGTGGGTTTTGGTCAGTGGTTGTTGATCAATGGTTATGACAGTTTGCATATTTATGATCAAGGAACTGACCTCCCAGCCCATTGTTCCTTCAGTTGGTTGGTTTCAGATATTGTGCACATGTAGTCTTTATAAGGGGAAACCTGCAGTCAGCTGAGACTTCAGAAGTCACTTGGATGAGTGACGAAACGTTTCTCCCACAAAACACTACGTCCAGATGAACAGAATCAATCTTTTTGGATTTACTTACCTGGATGATTGAGCATGCATCAAGACATTTCTAGTTTCTTGTTTGTTTGACTTTTACTTTGGAAAATTGAGTCGTTCTGTTTTTGTTTTTGTTTTTTTCTTCTTGTTTTTAATTTAACTGGTGGGTGAAGTTATGTTGATTACATCCATCTTTCACATACAGTCTGTGTTTTAGCCTAACCTTCTAGAGATATATAAGTAACAGACATTCTATAGTTTACTTCATCAACATTAGGTATATTTTTAAAACACTGTCTTTTTTTCTTTTTCTTTTTTCTTCTTGTTTCGCAGACGTCACCTGGAAAGTGAAAGCCAATGACCGACCCTATCACCAGCTGCCAGAGTTTAAGAAAAAAGTTTTTCTGTGTATAAAGAAGAGCAAATACTCTGTAAGTTTAGACATTACATCAGCATGCCATTTAATGTACTTATCTGCAGATTCACTGTTGGTTGTGGTGTAAACCAAACCCTCAGCATATAGAGCTGAACATGGCACACCCTAAACAAATACCAGGGCAGGTGTGTATTTTCCATCAGGGATCTCACTGAGAGGGTGTTTTATAAAATATGACGTTTTTATTTTGTACGCTGTTCAGTTATGAATGGAACTGTAGATGAATAATGGGATGAGGTGGATGTAACTTGATGAGAGTTGGGCGTGCTACACTGGAGTCAAATGAGAAAATCTTGTTCTTTGCTTTATGTACAGCTTTTGTTCATTACACATTTCATTTGTTAAATTTGTCTCCCTTCATGTGGAAAACCATTTAAAGTAGTTGCTGCTGGCTGTGTGGTTTATCCTTCTAACAGCCGGTTAACACGGAAGAGATTTTTATGCTTCGTGTCACTGGCCTTTGTCAAGGTTGAAACCTGATCACCCTGCTGGGGCGGCCTTTCTTTCACCAGCAAACACAGTCAGATACGGTGGATCCTGATGCCAGGAGATGTTTAAAAATACTCGTATCTCTTCTGTAGTTCTGTGGATCTCTAGATTGTTTTGGTATTAGCTGCCCAAAATGGATATGCCTGCCTTCTCTACTATATAATTGAAGCCACATAGCGTTGCCCGGTGGTGCTAAAGTGTGACATTATAAATAAATTACATCAACACCACTGCATAATAACCTGTTGATGACGCCATATTTTTTTGTGTTAATCTAAAGAAGTACAAGTATATTCTGAAAAGGTTCCCATTTAATGCATGTAGTAAACAGACGCCAAAAGCTTGACGTCTTAATAAAAACAGGTGCAGTCCTGTAAATTAAAAAACAAAAACAAAAAAAAGCAAAACACAAGTACGCACCATGATTTGGTAGCTTGTAGAGTTCATTGATGTGTGCGGGCATGGTAAAATCTTAAATGGATCGGTTCTTATGTAGCTCTATAATACTTTGGTATAAAGAGGAGTTTATGGTTGACTCAAAATGGCAAATGCCCAGGTCCTGTGGCTGTGAGACAAACCCAGATCATTACGTCTCCACCACTGTGCTTGACAAGTTGGTATGAAGCGTTTCTGCCAATATGCTGTGTTTCATTTCTCCAAACACAGCATATAGGCAGAAATGATTTCCAAACATCTCTACTTTAGGCTCCTCTGTCCAAAAGACATTGTTCCAGAAGTCTTTGTTTGTGTTTGTTTGCTTGTTGTTTTCTTTCAGATGCTGCCATGTTCTTTTCAGAGAAAGGCAACTCTAAAAATTCCAAAAAAAACCCCCTCGTGTTCAGTCTTCTAATTGTAATGTCATGAACTTTGATGTTTAACATACTACCCATACCCGTAGAGTCTGCAGTGTAGCTCGTGTTTTATTTCTGCATTGTCTCTGAGCATTGCATAGTCTAACCTTAGGGGGAATTTGCTTCACGTCCACTCCTGGGAAGATTGTGTTATGGCATGAATAAAAACCTGAATGCTTCAGACTAGCAAGATGCCAAAATGTCAGTGCATTTCAGTGCATTTCTTACTGTTAATTGCTATAAAAGTGGTTAATAGTATGTAGTTTTTCAAACAGCCGGACATATTCCTGAGGAAATACTTTTTTTTCATATTGATGATGACTGAGATCACTAGCTTGAATAAGACAAAGTTTGGAAACCTTTCCCATTTTCTCCCATGACATTTTGCAACAGAAAATGAATTTTTAGTAAAACAAAAACAAAAAAGAAAACAGCTTCACCTGCAGGTCTTAGTCTAAAAAGCAATCCACTGTTCCAGACTAGAACCTTTGGCCAACTGCTTCTGTTTGCTTTGATATTTATGTGAAGGTTCAACATAACAACACAGATACAGTATGGAAGCATAGCCTCAGATAGAACAATGTCCATCACCCCATTGGACACCAGCTGGGGGAATCTGCCCTGAGCCAGCTCTTATCATTCAGCACCAGTAAGAAGAGAGTCTGCCCTCTGTGAAATCAAACTCTGAGCTCTCCCACAGTGGCAGAGCTTCAGTGTCTTGCTCAGTGGAAACCAGGTGTAATAAGCAGAGTTTAGATGGTTATCTGTAAATGAAACACGGCATCAGCTCAGCACTGACAGCATGATAAGTTTACAATTTCTCAACCCTACTTTCTTCAGAGCATCTTTGTCTTTCTAACCAGAATCGAGAATTTTATAAGTCTTGCTTTATCATAAACATGTAGTCTTCAGGCCTAGTCTGAATTTGCTTTTGTAGTAGAATTTTGAAATCAAGTAGTTTTTAAATAAGCTGCCAAAATAAGCTCTTGTGTTTAAAATGACTCATTTTTTTGGAATAGAGAAGAAAGCAAATTGTTGTTTGTTTGTTTTTTCTCTGCAGGGAAATGCCATTAAGACATACAAGTACAATTTCTTGACCTTTCTGCCCCTGAATCTGTATGAGCAGTTTAAGAGAGTAGCCAATATCTATTTCCTGGTTCTGCTCATCCTACAGGTATAAATATAACTTCTATGCATTATCTGTTTTGTGACTGACGGTTTTGCAAAGAATGGGGATCAGTGAGTGCCACCAAATGTCTTGTTTGTTTAGATTATTCCAGAGATTTCTACTCTGCCCTGGTATACTACTCTGATTCCCCTGGTCATCGTGCTTGGAATCACCGCTATCAAAGATCTGGTGGACGATCTGGTAAGATTTGGTCTTTGGAAGACATGTGAGGTTAATTCTTCTGTTATTGTCTTCTCGACTTGGCCCTCAGGTGCAAACTTGCTTACCCTCATTGTTCATCTTGGCAAAACAACATGCAGCATTGTTTTAATCAGTTCAAAAAAAACCTAGCGATATATTTTCAGTTTCCTTTGTAGAAGAACGAGGAAACTGTTCAAGTTAACTGGCTGCTCCTACAGCTACTCTGCATAGTTTTTGATTGTTTTATTCTTCATGTTCTTATGTCTTTTTCCTTCAGGCACGCCACAGGATGGACAACGAGATCAACAACAGGAAGTCTGAGGTTCTACTAAATGGCAGGTTGGAAGAAAGCTGCTTATTAAAAAAAGGTTTTTCAATCAATTAAAAAAAACAAAACAAACCCATTTCCCATTTTTTGCTTTTCTCTTTGTTTCAGGTTTCAAGAGGCCAAGTGGAGGGAAATCCAGGTTGGAGATGTGGTTCGTCTCAAGAAAAATGACTTTATTCCGGTATGATAATTCACCCAAAGTGGGTTTTTTTGCTACAAGTTTGCATTAGTTTTAATTTAAATCAGCCATAACAAGCTCACATAACGAGCGCACACTTAATTTATTTTCTTCAAAAATCCCTATTATGATGTGAACTGAATTTCAACTTTTTTAGCGCTATGGGACATTAAGATTAAATATTATTACGTGAAGACTAATAATAATAACCTCACTAAATTGATGTAATCTTTAAAATAATAGTCTTTGTTAGAATCAGAAATCATTATTCAGGATGTGTGTGTGGTTTCAGTCACTTTCATGATGTAGTAAATTCAGTGCTCAGTTTTAACTTGAGATTTCACAAACTAATGGGTAACATCAAACAGCTGCATCCATTTTTATCTGTGGTTGAAAGAAGTAAGCTTATGTATTTAGATTTAACTGTAGAGAAAAGGTACAGAAGAAAACTCAAAGATGGGAAACAGACTTTAGAGGGACATGCTGAGGCCATTATGAGGTTCACTGTTACATAAACTAATGTGTCATCTACATAAAAGTTTACAAAAAATATAATCGTGTGTAGTCATTTTCTTTATACTTTACTTAAAAGGGACTCCTGATCGATCCTGTATTTGGATTAAAATGTATCCACATCTTCTAGGTAAAAAGAAATGAGCAGAATAAAATGATACAGCATCGCATAATCCAGAACTTAAAATATTAGCTGATTGATCCTTTAGTTTTGAGCAAAAGTGAAAGTCTTAAGAAATCGCAGATGTGTGCCTTGAATCCTCTGAGTGCTTTATCAATTTGAAAACTCAAATGTTTATATTTTCAGATATTTTATATATATATTTTTTTACTCTGTAGGCTGACCTCCTGCTGTTATCCAGCTCCAACCCAAACAGCCTGTGTTATGTTGAAACGGCTGAACTCGACGGGTAAGAAAGAGGGGGAAAACACCATGTACTGTGCTATCACCATATATTAGGTTAAACTGTACAAACGATGCATTGGACTGTTGGAGTAGAGTACTGTGTTTGAGGAATTTTTATTTAATCAGTCTTTTTCCCAGTCAACAAATTACTAACTGAGAAGAGAAGAGCAAATTTGAAAAGCCTTTTCTAAGAACCAAACAGTCTTTGCTCTGGTGTGTGAACGTGTTCTGCTTTTAAGAGGGAACACCTTTAAATCAAACAGATACTTGTATATGTGGTGCAGTTAGATCCTCCAATAGAACGTGTTTACAGTGAATGGGAATAGAAATGAAATAAAATAGAAAGTGATACAAACAAGATCATAATCTTTTTTTTTTTTTTTTTTGCAAAAACAAAGAAATGATTTGGGGATTTTTCTTTGTTTTTAATCCTTCTCCCAAACGGGGTTGGAATCAGTTCTCAGGTCTTTGTGTATATATTGTTTTCCCGTTGCAGCGAAACCAACCTCAAGTTTAGGATGGGACTTCGAGTGACTGATGAAAGACTTCAGGAGGATCATCAGCTCGCTGACTTCAATGGTAAGAACTGGATCACCACAACACACTCAGTCAGTTTGAATCATGCTTACAGAAACAAGCTATTTCTTATTTTATTTCTCTGAACCAATGCCTTTTTTTCTGTCCCGTAGCCCTGATTGAGTGCGAGGAGCCAAACAACCGTCTTGACAAGTTTACGGGGATGATGCTGTGGGACAGGGAGCGCTACCCTTTGGAACTGGACAACATGCTGCTCCGAGGTTGCAAGATAAGAAACACTGACTGGTGTCATGGGCTGGTCATCTTTGCAGGTGTGTGTTTGTTGTTGTTTGTTTAAAAGTATATAAATAATTAAATATAAATGTGTGTGTGTGTGTGTGTGTTATTAGTTTTTGTTTCTAACTCAATACCAGATTGTACTTTCTTGTGTTGTAGTTTGGCAGTTCCTCTTTTTAGAACATTGGTATTTCAAAAGTTTGGTTAATTTGATTGTAAAGGTTGGTGAACTTATTTTACTGACTTCTTGTTGTAGGAGGTGATACCAAAATCATGAAAAATGGTGGCAAGACGAGGTTCAAGAGGACCAAAATTGATGAACTGATGAACTATATGGTTTACACAGTAAGCTTCAATCACCATTTTAACACACAGTGTATATTTTCATATCTATTATCTGATGCACCTCCTCGCCACAGACTGAGGTAAATGTTGGCCTGTATGGCTGAATGTGTAGGCCCAATCTTCCTGAATGTTTCTGTTTAAGTGATGCAAATATGCTATTGATGATGTTTGCTTTTCCTGAATATGTTTTGAGGTCTTTTTTTTCCCCCCGATTTCTTGCACTGACACTTAAACAATACATTTGCAATAAGTAAGTCAAGCCATACAAGTAGTATATGAAGTCTTCTCAACAGCTATTTGGTGTCTCTCTGTTACTCCTCACCATAGATCTTTGCACTGCTCATCCTGGTGTCTGCGGGTTTGGCTATTGGTCACACATACTGGTATGAGGCTATCGGCACCAAGGCCTGGTATCTGTTTGATGGCAAAGATCGGACCAACGGCTACAGAGGCTTCCTTAGCTTCTGGGGATACATCATCGTTCTCAACACCATGGTGCCCATTTCGCTCTATGTCAGGTACATAAAGCCAGACAAAATTAAGTGAAAACAATTATATTAATGCGTTTTGTGCTCACTTACAGATTTGTGTGTGTTCAACAGTACACCAAATAAAAGTTTTTGTGCTTTGTCTACAGCGTGGAAGTGATTCGCTTGGGCCAGAGTAAGTTCATCAACTGGGACCTGCAGATGTATTTTGCAGAAAAAGACACCCCAGCTAAGGTACAATAACACTTGCATGTTTGTTTTTCAAATATCTTTTTTAACTGATTTTTTTCACCCCACTTTTATGCTGTATGTTGTCGAAGGCCTGTGAGTGTTGCCCCTCAATTAAATGGCCATTTCCGGTATTCAAGAATATAATGATCTTTAAAGAGGCGAAGAGTATTTGTGGGAGTGTTTTTTTTTTTTTTTTGTACCAAACCAAAATCATATGACATAAATGGAGAATATATGCTGTTTTGTGGTTAAACCAGACCTTTTTAAATGGAGATTATTTTGTGAAAATGGCAGATTTTCCACCCTCAGTTGATCACTACAGCTCTGCTGCATAAACTCCTTTAACTGTCTGCAGGCTCGGACCACCACCCTGAATGAGGAGCTGGGTCAGATCCAGTACGTCTTCTCCGACAAGACAGGAACTCTGACGCAGAATATCATGCAGTTCAAGAAGTGCACCATCGCTGGACGCAATTATGGTACTGAGGAGTTTTTGTTTCACACAAGGAAAAGATAAGATTCAGGAATGGGAGTTTTACAACCCCCCTCACCCAAAGAAAAGCCACCTGTGATGTTCCGGTGTAGGTTTTTAGCTTAAAGTTACCCAAACTTTAAGCTACACAGGTAATAATGGCACATAACTACCAGCAATGAAGTTTGTGCCAAATAAATGTGTTTGATTAATGGTAACAAAAGAAAAGCAGCAGTTTCCTGATCGGTGGCCTGTGGCACAGCTTTGAGGGAGTTAAAAGATCAACTCAAATGCAAATTAAAGCAGAAAATGAAACAAATACATGAATCTAGGAAAATATGTTAAGTAAATTGTTGGGTCCTGTATCAACTCTATTTAAAACCTCTGTAAAAACCCTGCTTTACTGTGGATTTGTAATTTTGGCATTAAAAGTTTGTTTTGTTGGGGGTTGTTTTTGTTTTTTTCCCCACAGGTGATCCAACTACTGCTGAGGGTGTGTCACTGGAACGAGGAAAGGTAAAATCTAAATAATGGTCTAAATAATGACTTGAAATTTTCATGAGTAGAAACAAATGAAATGTCAGTTTGATCTTCAGCGATCTGTAAAAATAGTCCCCAAAAAACCCTATAAACCCAGGAAAATGGAAAGTCATAAAACCTTTTTCTATTTCATGTCAGCCGGTGGACTGGAGCTGGAACCGCTACGCTGATAAGAAGTTCCAGTTCATAGATCATTCCCTGGTTGCCCATGTCCGATCCAAGAAGGATAAAGATGCCATGGAGTTCTTCAAACTGCTCTCCCTCTGCCACACCGTCATGGTGGAGCACAAAGCCGGTAATCCTACAGTCACATAATATAGGTCCTATTTAAAAAGAAGACTACAGGTACTGACTTCTGCTTTTGTACTGTCCTCTCAGATGATCTCGTATACCAGGCAGCGTCTCCTGATGAGGGCGCCCTGGTCACGGCTGCCAGGAACTTTGGTTACGTGTTTCTGTCTCGTACGCAGGACACCATGACCATCAGGGAGATGGATCAGGAGATGACCTACGAAATGTTGGCGCTTCTCGACTTCAACTCTGACCGCAAGCGCATGTCTATCATCTGTACGAGCACACAGCCTGACATAATGTGCTTAAATACTTCTTTAGATGTAGTTATCTGCATACACATGAAGCTGCAAGGGAAAAACCCCATCAAACTTTGAATCAGAAACAAAACAAAGTACCAAGTTACTGAAGGATGCGCAATGAATGAAAAACTGATGAAATGCCACCTAAAAACTGAATAAATCTATCTTTAGTCTTCACTAAATCATGGAAGGATTTTATTACGTTTCTACTCAAAATACACAACTGGCAGAGAACTCAAAAGTATTTGCACAGTTTTACTTGTTTTGGACAATCTTTAATATAAATGCATACGTAGTTAATCCTAAACATATTCTGTAATTTCAATATGTGTGGATGCTGCATGACCTGGATGTGGATCCAGATCTTGCTAAAACCGTCGCTACTGCACCACATGCCATCCTTTTATAGTGTAAGGAATATAGATTGTATATAAATGGGCATATTGCTTCAGGGCCTGAAAAGTGAAACCTGTGATCTTACACCTGCCTTCTTTCTAGTGGTCAGCAGGGGGCAGCACCTCTGGATGCAAAAAGAAGTGCGGTCATTTACAAATCTAAAGGAAATGACCCTACTTATATCTCATTTTGATTTCAACAAACAGGTTCCCGATGACTTTATGGTCTCAGTCAATAGTTTCATTCATAGTTTTATTTCTCTAAATTTTTATTTTAATTTAAAGTGAAATAGAAAATAAAGCAGGGTTTGTTTGTTTGTTTGTTTGTTTTTGTTTTTTGCAAACTGGCAAAAATTACAAATTTCAAAAAAGGTTTCCAAACATCACTATGACTACGGTCTTTTTATAGAAATAACTAAAACAAATAAGAGCAATATTATCAAAGCCATTTAGACTGGACAGATTGGACCTGCTACTTTTGACTTTTTATCTCACTGAGACCACTGATCTTTCTATGTATTGTCTTTTTAGTGAAGTTTCCCGATGGCCGTATTCGTCTCTACTGTAAAGGAGCAGACACTGTCATTTACGAGCGTCTCTCCCCCAGCTCCAAACATAAGGAAACCACCCAGACTGCTCTTGATGTGAGCTTCTATTGTTTAATCTCATTTGCAGCATGCCAGATGCTTTCTTTTTCTCTCAGGAGTAAACAAAGTCAATATTTTCATGTTATCAGGTCTTTGCCAACGAGACCCTGCGGACACTGTGCTTGTGTTACAAAGACATCAGTGCTGAAGAGTTTGAAGCCTGGTCCAGGAGACACAAAGAGGCCCAGGTGACCATGAATGACCGCGAAGCTGCCCTGGATGCTGTGTATGAGCAGATCGAGAACAACCTGATGGTGAGTGGGAAATGACTACGCTTTAGTTTCTACATACATGTAGAATTCATTTCAATGTTTTAATTTAAAAATCTCTTCTGCTAAAAATCTATCGGATTTTAAAACAAGAAGCTCCCGTTACAGCTAGTAATGAGTTCTCTTGCATTTAGCTAATTGGAGCAACGGCTATTGAGGATAAACTACAGGATGGAGTTCCAGAAACCATTGCCAAGCTGGCTAAAGCAGACATCAAGATCTGGGTCCTGACTGGAGATAAGAAAGGTACCATCACCCCAAAGTGCAAAAGAAATAAAACACCTGTATCACATGAATAACAGCAACATGCCTGAGCTGGTTAAAGTAACAATTTGGATGAATTGAAAGTAAACTCATGACAGAAGTTAAAGAACTCGTGTTTTAATCTTCATAATTTATCCCCAGAAACGGCAGAGAACATCGGATATTCCTGTTCACTTCTGACAGACGACATGGAGATCCACTACGGAGATGATGTCAAGTAGGTTGACAAGAACATTGCAAACGACATCCCAAGGCGGACTGTCCCTGCAGACTCAATTAAATTCAGTTTTATTTATGCAGCGCCAAATCACAATATCGTAGCCTCAAGGTGCTTTATATTGTAAGGTAGACCCTACAATAATACATGGAGAGAAAAACCCGACAATCACATGACCCCCTATGAGCAAGCACTTTGGCGACAGTGGGGAGGAAAAACTCCCTTTTAACAGGGAGAAACCTCCGGCAGAACCAGGCTCAGGGAGGGGCGGGGCCATCTGCTGCGAGCGGTTGGAGTGAGAGAAGGAAGACAGGATAAAGACATGCTGTGGAAGAGAGACAGAGATTAATAACAAGTGTGATAGTGAGTGAGAAAGGTGACTGAAAAGGAAAAACTCAATGCATCATGGGAGTCCCCCAGCAGTCTACACCTATTGCAGCATAACTAAGGGAGGATTCAGGGTCACCTGGTCCAGCCCTAACTCTATGCTTTAGTGAAAAGGAAAGTTTTAAGCCTAATCTTAAAAGTAGAGATAGTGTCTGTCTCCCGAATCCAAACTGGGAGCTGGTTCCACAGAAGAGGGGCTTTTTTTATTTTTTATTTTTATTTTATTTATTTATTTTAAATTAGATTAATTTCACAGATGTAAAATTTTCTTTAAAAAAAAAAGTTACATGTTAAAAAGAAAATAACTTGATGATGGGACACATCGCCATCAAAACATCAGAAAACAGTGAAATGAAACTGCATTCTGTTTCCATTCATATTTAAAGTGGTCCAACCATCTTTTATACTATTTATGGTCCCAACTGTGTTGCAATTGAGCACTGTTATCACCTGTATTGTGTGTCTACAGTGAGAAGCTAACCAGACGTCAGGCCAGCAGAAGGGATGACCCTCAAGCTTACCGTCGAGGCAAAAAGAAAACGGCCGAGCCTTTCTTTCCCGGATCAAACAAAAATGCTCTCATCATCACTGGAGGATGGCTGGTGAGCTTTCTTCAAAAACCAAAACTAAATTAAAGCTACTATAAAAGATGAATTGGTAGTACTAAAAAGCCTAGTCAATGTTATAGTCTAAAGATAAATTTAATATATTGCCTTTAATACGGTTTCCCTGCATGGTTTACATACTAATCTACTCTCTTTATTCTTTTCAGAATGAAATTCTGTATGAAAAGAAGAAGAAACGCCGTCGTCTGCGTCGTCTGCGTCTAAAGAGGCGTCAACCTCCAAGCAACCCTCAGGACGGACAGCCGATGGATGATTGGGAGAAAGAGATGAGACAGGTTTAACAAATAACTTTGAATATTGTGAGTAAGAAGAATTTTTGTCTTCATGATATTAAATCCAGTGAAATGTTTCTCTTTACCGGTAGACTGACTTTGTGGATATGGCTTGTGAATGCGAGGCGGTCATCTGCTGCCGTGTAACACCGAAACAAAAGGCTCATGTGGTGAGTTTGGTGAAGAAGTACAAGAAGGCTGTGACACTGTCCATCGGAGACGGAGCCAACGACGTCAATATGATCAAAAGTAAGGACACAAGCTAACTGTGCTCACGCCAAGTGTGTAAGATTCTACAAATCTGCTCTAATATTTCTCCCCGTCCGCTCTCCCTCCAGCTGCAGACATCGGTGTCGGTATCAGCGGTCAGGAGGGGATGCAGGCCGTCATGTCCAGCGACTACGCCTTTGCTCAGTTCCGTTACCTGCAGCGCCTCCTGCTGGTGCACGGGCGTTGGTCTTACATCCGAATGTGCAAGTTCCTGCGTTTCTTCTTCTTCAAGAACTTTGCCTTCACTCTGGTCCACTTCTGGTACTCCTTTTTCAACGGATACTCCTCACAGGTCAGCAGCACTGTGAAAGTCATCCCGTTGATTTTACTCTGAAAAGAAGGGAATGTTTGTAGTATCATAGCCATCATTAGACTAACTTTGCATGGAGTTTGCCCATTATGACATGTACTTTAACCCTGAGAAAATTGCAAATGTAGTGAGTAGCTCCCACACAAAACACTGAAGCTCATTTCTGTTGAATTTTTAATCCATGTTCAAACATGGCAAAGAGTAAATGTTCTCCTGCTGGAAGACATCCACAGAAAACGCCTTTCACACACAACCTCATTTCCATTAGTCAACATCAACTTCTCGGTTTAATGTCTAAATTTGTACCTTGGTCACTTTGCCTAAGGGGTCGTAATGTTAACCTTCCAAGGTTTTTACTGAGCAACACCTAAAAGAATACTTTTAACGGTGCATACATCTGAATGCTCCAGTCGCATTAGAGGCAAGAACAAGATTATGATACTGTCGATGTCTCTCCTACATCTTCAATTCCTCAGCCCACTAAATAGCATGATTGCTTTGGATTAGGTTGTGCAGTGAGAAGTGCAGATTTGTGGTGCTTTACTTCTAAAGTACACACTCAGTGACAGATAATACTGAACAGCAACAGAGATGATAAATGATTGTTTTTCCTTCCCGCAGATCACCTTTGAAGACTGGTTTATCACACTCTACAATCTGGCTTATAGCAGCTTGCCTGTTCTACTTGTTGGACTTCTTGACCAGGTAAAAGCTGAATTTGTTGTAGACCAAAGAAAAGAGGGCTATTGTATTCTGCATGAATGGTAAAACTCTAACTATGCATAGCTTTTTTTTTCTTCATAATTTTCTCATAATTTCATGGCACAAAGACAGAGTTAAAGTTTAGTTGAGTCATTCTTCAGTAGATATTTTTTTCCTAATTTTTGGCAGTCTTACAATTTCTTGAAACCTTCTCTTTCTTTCTCTGTTGTAGGATGTCAACGACAGACTGAGTTTAAAATTCCCCAAACTCTACATTCCCGGTCAGCAGGGGACTTTGTTTAACTACAAAAACTTTTTCATCAGCTTGTTCCACGGCATGTTCGTCTCACTCATCATCTTCTTCATACCTTATGGAGCCTTCCTGCAAACCATGGGGCAAGACGGAGAAGCCCCCTCAGACTATCAGTCCTTTGCTGTCGTTGCTGCCTCGTCCTTGATTTTTATCGTGAATCTGCAGGTTGGTTACAAATTTCTGAGCACGTGCAGTGCATAAATTTTCAGTTTTTCCTTTTAGGAATTATAATTTGGATTTTGTGACTTATTTGAAGTATTGATGCTGTCAAAATATGGAGCTACTCAAGAATATTGATATTTGTAATGGCTTTTATGTAAAATATCCTGTCTGTCTTTTCTCCTTCCTGTCTTGTCAGATCTCCTTGGATACCTCCTACTGGACTTTTGTTAACTGCTTTGCAGTTCTGGGCAGCATAGCCATCTACTTTGGGGTCATGTTTGACATCCACAGTGCTGGGATCCATGTCATCTTCCCCTCAGTTTTCACCTTCACAGGTTAGTTGACCACAGCTTCACAAATTTAAGCAGTTTGTCTGACTGTTATTCAAAAAGCCAATAAGGGTTGATGAAGTATTCTAAAATTCCTGTGTTGGTTGGCCTCCAATTTAAAACCTGCTTCAGATTAAATTGCTCCTAGAGGATCTCTGGCGAGCTGAAGCTGGAATATCACTGACAAATTACTTTTTGATATATTAAACAATAATCGCATTAAGGCAACTTCATCATTCATTTGTAGCTTTCAGTGTAGACACTCATTACAGCTGTTTGTCAAGAAAAGCATCTGTCTCTTTAACTGCTAAATCCTCTACAAGTTGTCAGTAAGTCAGGCTTTGACAAAAGGCTTTTTATTTTCATTAGCATGAATTCAATAGCCTTCTACTAATAATTTTACCCAATGAGAATCATGTCCAAGTATTGAAGGTCCCCACATAAACCCCTCATTCTTCATTTCTCTGTTAACATGTGTGTGTATTTATATGTTGTGTTTGTAGGGGTAGCATCAAATGCTTTACGTCAGCCATACCTGTGGTTAACCATCATCCTTACTGTGGGCATCAGCCTTCTGCCTGTCATCTGCATCCAGTTTCTCTCTAAAACCATCTGGCCCTCTGTAGGAGACAAGGTGAGACCTCTGCCAGTGCAGCAACAAGCCTGCTGGTCATTTTCTGACCTATCAGCCTGAACCCTCTCAGGGAAGGTGGGGGAGTCCTGGGTGATGGGCAATAAGATGCTTGACATACATAAATATATTAATAAACATAAAACAACATAGCTTTATGTTTTTTTTGTTTTGTTTCTTTGATGCATTGTTTTAAATGTATGATTATCACTTACTAATTCTGGCCACAACTTTATTTCCTAACATTGATGGCAGGGCTGTAGTATAGATTATCCTAACCCACCATTCTTACATTACAATTACACAGCATCATTGGGGTGCCGGCTGTATTGCAGAATATGTAAGCGCTCTTTTGTAATTTTAATTACAAGTTGCTTTTAAGGCTATGGCCTGTATTCTGACCATCTTTTGAAGTAAAATTGATTTCTTCTTTCCGTTATAACTCTACTGTATTTCCATGTACCCTTCTGCTTCATATATTGCCGGCTTATTTCCAATCGTCCTTTAGGTCCAGAGAAACAGAAAGAAATACGAGATGGAGCTGAAGGAAGACGACGATAAGAAAAAGCCAGCGCCCTTCCAGCGAGGCCGGCGTTCCCGGCGATCTGCATACGCCTTCTCTCACGCCCAAGGCTACGCTGACCTTATTGCATCTGGGCGGAGCTTTCGACGGCGCCCACAGGCACATGGTGGACCTCAAGAGAGCATCAGGGAGATTCCCCGGAGAGAGGCCGAAAACATCTGAAGGGGCGGGTCTGAGTCTGACATGGAGCAAAACTGCAGTAGGGGGAGCTGTAAATATTTGGGAGTGCAAGGAGCACTTAGTTATGCTATTGAAGTTTAAGAACATTTTCCCTATAAGGTATTCTGAGCATGCCAGAAGGGAATAAAAGAAAATGAGCTCTCCTGAAGTTTCTTAAATGAAACTCTGCTAAATTGTTTTTCGCTCCTGTCTGTGACCTAGACTCCCCGCCTCCAGATGCACCTCTATGCACCATCTTTGTTGAAATACTAAAGCGAAAAAAGCTCACCGAAAATGACCGTCGTTATGAGGTCTGAGGTCACGCAGCATCTGTGTGACTGACAATGTTATTTAACTCAGGATTTTAAGAGTCTTATTTTTAGTCAGTTTATCCCTGCTAAGTCTTTCTGTACTGTAACACTAATATAATGATTTTGAGTTTTAGCGTTGTGTCTACAGCACACTTGACATATTAGTGTTTTCGTTAAAAGTATAAGAATAATATTTAATCTGTACTGCATTAAGTCAGGCTAAAGCATCGGTTAGTTTGATTTCCATCCGTTGATCTCCAAAGATTTTCCTTCACATTAAGCTAGTGGGCTAAAGTTAAACAAGTCAAGATATCATCTTTTTAATATTTTATTCTACATAATAGTGGGACGTTACTATGCTAGGCAATGCAGGGTGGTCAGATGTTATAAAGTGTGTCTTAATTTAACAGTGAGATGTGAATGGTGATCTTTTCTCCTCTGCAGCATCAAACCAGGTATACTTAGAGTAATCACTAAATTAAGGTACTTCATGCTTGAAATCTTTTAAATACCTCTTTCCAAGTTGGATCCTTGTTTTGTTCGGTACCTTACATAAAAAAAAACAACACACTTTCCTCCTCCAACAATCTTCAGAGCTTACTTCAGAAATAGAGCAAGGGTTTGTCGGTTTATCTTCATTTGATTAACTTTTACTAGTTTGTACGTTCCTTTCTGTTTTTACAAATTATTCCAAGTTAAATTACATGTTCTTTAGGTTCAAACAGGAGAATTGTCTTAGTGTGAGTGGGTATGTGTGTGTATGTTTGTTTCATTTTGTTTACAATCAACCCAAAGAAAAGGTCTTTTTTTCCAGTCCTCTAATCAGGTTCAGAATATTGAGGAGCCAAGACTGATGATAGTTCCTGTTCTGACTGTTACTGTATCCTTTTCATGCTAGTGTTACTGTCTACAGATGATGTCTTTTTATTCCTGAATGAATGGAACAGTCGATCGGGACTGCTGTTAAGTACCAGCAGCAGTATGGTCTTTGATGTATGATGGTGTTTTATCATGTGGTTGTTAATAAAAGCCAAGGGCACATTTAGCAATCTGAAATGTGTCTTTATTTTAATTTTAATTTGAGTATTGCCTACCTGCTGCTCCTCTTTTTGCTCCTCTTTTCTGCAGTCTCTCACCCTCCCAAACTGGTCAAAAACAGATTCCTGCCAGTACTTCAACTTTGTTCTAATGAAGGTGTCTTCCTGGCAGAAGTGCTTTCTTACAAGAGAGATAATATATAAGCAATGTTCTTAGTCTGAGCTCTGTTGAGCTGAGTCTTCCTTTAACCTTAACTAGTAATGACTTAATTATTATTTTATTTGTGAATAATTTCATTATCTCACAAATCTATCATTACATGCAGCAACCTTCAATACCACTGATATTTATTTAGTGTCTCTCTGACTGAGCTTTCTGAGTGAACTTCAATCATTACTTCCCCCGGACAGTCAACACATCTGTTAGAACCCATTCCTTCAAAAGTGCTCAAAGAAATCCTACCACTAATTGGTCATGTTTGAGAAGCAATAATCTCTCTGTTAATGGGCAATGTACCACAGGCCTTTAAAAGGCCGTAATTAAACCAAGACTTGAGAAGCCAGCAGTTGACACAGCTCTTACCTAATTATCGATACATCTCCAACCTTCGTCTCATCTCAAAGATTCTTGAAAGAGTAGTTGTCAAACAGCTAACAGATCATCTTCAGATGAATGGCTTATTTGAAGAGTTTCAGAGCTCATCATAGTGCTCTCTGTGCTTGTCCTGCTAGACCTCAGTGATTAGACCATGCTGTCAGTATAAGATGGTTTGACTCCTATCTAATAGACTCTTATTTGTTCCTGGAAATGGATGGAGTGTGTGTTTAACAGCGTCTTCTTCACACACTGTTAAATATGCAGTTCCACAGGATTTAGTGTCAGAACAGGTTCTGTTTACATCATACATGCTTTCCTTAGGCAGTATCATTTGAAGGGATAGTATACATTTTCACTGCTAAACAAGGATCCCCAGCTTAGTCAAACTGCAGGAATGTCATAAAGATCTTGATGACCTGTATATTCTTGCTGCTAAATTCAGATAAAACTGGGGTTATTGTATTCTCTCTCTTTTGCAAGGGCAGGTCTGTCCAGTCTGAGCATCGCCTTTAATATGGACTCTACAACATTTTGAAGTGTATGTAGGTGCACTTCTGCCACTGACAAAGCTACGTCCAGATGAACAGAATCAACTTTTTGGGATTTTCTTGCTGGGGTGATTGAGCATGCATCAAGCTGTAGGTGCAGGTTGTAGTTTACACAGGTCACACTCCCCTCACATTCCCTCATTCTCTTCAGAATCCCAACCAACGTCTGATGAGATGGTGCCTCCTTCTTCAGTCATATGATCTCAACATATAAAGGTGCACACAATGTTTTGGCTGATGCACTATCGAGGGCTGTGTCTCGGTACTATTCGTTTCAATTTGTTGGTAAAATGTTAACTTCTTTCTGCTTCCATATGCCTATATAGGAAGAAATGGGGCTGAGATGAAGGAAGTTTAAAAGTTTAAACGAGCTTTGTAGATGGCTAGCTAAGCCATATTTTTTATTGGTGGGAGTGTGATGGCCTTGTAGCACTGCTATTGTCACCTTTGTGTTTTGGGTTAGATTGTTAAAGTATCCAGCTGCACCCGTAAGGTGGGAGTAACAGGAGTATATCATCTGTCACACACACTCTCTCTGGGAGGCTGTTTGCCAACATGTTTTTGTTACATGCCTCTTTTTACAACATATTGCACATACCTTTACAAGCATCCATGCTGGGCATTTCATACATACACATACATACTTACCATTACTCATTACCTCTATGGTTACATGCATTTATTCAATGCAATCATTTTTTGAAAAGGATATTATTTAAGAAGGGAAATGTCCTCAGTTTCACCTTCATGAAATCTTTTGGTGGTTATTTACATTTGTATTCATATATTTGTCTTTAAAATTTTACACAAGTAAACGGGAAAGTCACTTTTTATTCCTGCTTTAAAACATTTTAACGTAGAGCTTATTTAAAAATCCTTTAGCTTTATTATTTTATTGGATGGAGTGTGTGTTTAACAGCGTCTTCTTCACACTATTTCCATTATTTTATTTTAGAATATTGTACAAAGATTTTTGAATAAAATACATGAACCAATTTGATAAATAAGAAGAGATTCATGCATGATCGCTTTTAAGTGTGAATAATAACAAGATTGAAGGTTAATCTTGAATAAGCAATAAGTTATGGTCCATGAGCCTTTAATCTGTTTCTTTCACACACTCATACTTTCACTCAGATCAGATGTTTCAGTTCAGACGGACACTGATCTTTGTAACACAGGGAAATAAGCTTCCTGCTTTCCAAACAAACACTCCCACTCGGTCCACATGTTTCCTGTTCCTATACTTAGATCTACAAGTTTACAGATGGGTGTGACCAGCATGGTGTGCACGTAAACCCCATTCAGGGCATGTGAACAGAAGGAATGAGAGTCAGTTTTGTTTCTTTGTATGACAAAAGTGAAACTATTTCACAATCATAGTCTCTGACCGGTGAAATGGCGCAGGGAGGAACCCAGTGAAACCAGGACAAACTCTGCTGTTCGATCTGTTTGGATCTCCTGAAGGATCTGGTGACTATTCCCTGTGGACACGGCTACTGTATGAACTGTATTCAAATCCACTGGGATAAAGAGGATCAGAAGGAAATCCACAGCTGTCCTCAGTGGAGACAGACCTTTGCACCGAGATCAGCTCTAGGGAAAAACACCATGTTGGGAGAGTCAGTGGAGGACCTGAAGAAGACTTCAGTCAGTGCTTCTTCTGAACTTGAAGATGTGAGCTGTGATGTCTGCACTGAGAGGAAGCTGAAAGCTGTCAAGTCCTGTCTGCAGTGTCGGGTCTCTTACTGTGAGCAGCACCTCCAGCCTCACTATGAATCCTCTGCCTTTGAAAAACACAAGCTGGTGGACCCCTCCCAGAAGCTTGATGACCATGTCTGCTCTCATCACAATGAAGCTATGAAGATTTTCTGCCGCACTGATCAGCAGTGTATCTGTTGTCTGTGCTCCAAGGTTGAACATAAAGGCCACGACACAGTCCCAGCTTCAACAGAAAGGAAAGAGAAACAGAGAGAGCTCGAGGTGAGTCAGCAAAACATCCAGCAGAGAATTAAAGAAAAAGAGAAAGACGTGAAGGTGCTTCAGCAGGAGGTGGAGGCAATCAATCAGTCTGCTGATAAAGCTGTTAGAGACAATGAGAAGGTCTTCGAGGATCTTGTTTCACTCATCAAAAAAAGAAGCTCCAATCTGAAGCAGCAGATCAGATCTAAGCAGAAAAATGAGTTGAACAGAGTCGGGGAGCTTCAGGAGAAGCTGCAGCAGGAGCTCACTGAACTGAAGAGGAAAGGGACAGAACTGGAACAGCTGTCATGCACACAAGATCACATCCACTTCCTACACAGTTACCCTCTTCTGTCGTCTCTAAGTGAATCCACAAACTCGCCCAGTATCAATATTCACTCACCGTGTTACTTTGATGAAGTAACAGCAGCTGTATCAGAGGTCAGAAAGAAACTCGAGAATACTATTAAACTTGAGTGGACCAAGATCTCACTTAAAGTGACCAGTGTGGATTTTTTACTCCTACCGGAGCCAGAACCCAAGACCAGAGCTGACTTCTTGCAGTATTCACGTCAAATCACACTGGATCTAAACACTGCACACCCACAGCTGATATTATCTGAAGGCAACAGAGTAGCTAGATTGACGATAAAAAAACAGCTGTATCCTGATCATCCAGACAGATTCACTCAAAGACAGCAGGTTCTGAGCAGAGAGAGCCTGACTGGACGTTGCTACTGGGAGGTGGAGATGGGACCAGCTAGTGCTACAGTTGCAGTCACATACAAGGACATTAGCAGAACAGGAGATGAAAGTGAATTTGGATGCAATGACAGATCTTGGGCTTTAGAAAATTCTGTTGAATTTATTCACAACAGCATGAGCAACACCATCTCGGGTCCTCGGTCTGCTAGAATTGGAGTGTACCTGGATCACAGTGCAGGTGTTCTGTCTTTCTACTGGATCTCTAAAACCATGACTCTCCTCCACAGAGTCCAGACCACATTCAGTCAGCCGCTCTATGCTGGACTCAGTGTTTATGGTTGTGGTAATTCTCTGAAATTGTGTGAACTCAAATAGATGGGCAGGAGAAAGAGTAACTGTGTCATTCTGTGTAGTGTTATTTTACGATGCACCTACTGTCGTTTCTTATTGTAGATTTTACCAGGATAGAATAAAAGCTTTACACCATAATACTGTCAGCAGCTGGTTAAGTTTTAAAAGTCTTAGTGTTGACATAATTTATTACAGCTATTGTCCACATATATAGCTGCAGAACCAGTCAAAGGTTGAATACAGTCATAGTGGGGAACACTATTTAATTTTTTTTTTTTTTTTAGTTATTTTCCATGTTTTATACCAGGAGTATAAAAAATGACCCCATTACTAACGAACAACACGTGGGGCTTTTTATGCCATACTGTGCAGAAAAGTATCCCTACTACCAAATATGCTACGTTTGGGATAAATCAAAAGTCCAGTAAGAGGAAAATTAAACCACAAATGAACCTTTATAGACACCCAATGAGTGATCAAGATGATTAGAAATTTCACTTTAAACTATCTCTCTACCACCACTGATGTTCTGTTAGGAAATTTAGTTGTTTAGAACAAATTTGCAGAAGCTTGTTTTATGTATTATTATTATAATTAAATTTGACCAAACCAATGATTGGTACTGTATCTGTTAGGGTGTTGGGGTTTACTTAATATCTGTGAATCAGGGTTTTGTTTCCTCATTTGTAAACTAATATTTGTTTGTGTTCATGCTTACTCTTCTCCCCAGTGTTTCTTTTTCTGCTTTTGCTTTGCTGATCTGTGTTTCTTTTCTCCGTTCTAATTATTTCATATTTCATAAATCTTGCCTGTGGATTTCTGATTTGTCTACTCGGGACAATTTCCCTCTATTATTATTGTCTGCCTGGCTCTTATTGATTGATTTGCACTTATGTTTTTCCTTGTTAGCCTATAACTTTTGGGCCTTTTTATCTTCTTAGTAATGCACATCATCTGAGTGCTGGAAATACTTATTCTTTTTGTTTTTTTCAGCCTTTTCTTCCACATTGGGTTCTCATTTTGCAAAAACATGGGGTACACCTGTACTACTACATTAAGATTGAGTAAATTAGATTTGCTCAATTTAATGTAACTTTAGGTTTTAAAGTTATTTGTTTGTGAAAATACTGCTGATGTAAATGATATACAGTGCACATTTATTGTTGCTGTGGGAAACCTGACTAGGGATTTGGTTTTCTTTAACATAAATAAAATTTGTACTATTTGAATGCATATAATCCTTTTTCTGTTTGTGTTCCTGTTGATGTTCATTAAAGTGTTTCAAAAGGGTAAAAACTGTGAAGTTCAGCAGTGTCAGCAGGAGAGCAAATGTGCATCGGTAAGGCCTGATTAACTTTGAAGCTGATTTAAGTAGTTGATGTGAATGAATGAATAAACATTTAGACAATTAGACAATTAGATGTTTTATCAGGTTCGTCCAGAGAGAAGAAAGTATCTTAATGCTGAAATAAAGGACGTGATTGACAATGGGACTGCAGAGCCATCTAATTCTAGCTCAGTGTTTGCTTTCAGACTTTAGATAGTGAAGACTGACTTACATGTATGGAAGGTTGTCTTATTCAGGTAGAGGCTGTAAAGTCCATCAGTAAATTTGATTTATTGAATTCCTCAAATCTCATTGTTTACTAGAGTTTGGATTTACTGTATGAGTTATGAGTGTTATGATGCAATTGACTCAGCATGAACTATGACCTTTTATCTGACCTTTGAAGGAAATGTTAAAAGCCTTATGGTCCTGAGATTGATGTTAAATGACAAAATTCATGAATTCACTAAAATCAGAGAAAGAGACAACAGTCTTGACATCTTCTTTGCTGTGAATAGAAACAGAGCTTGAGTTCAAAACCAGTCTTCTATAAACAAATCAAAAATACATCTAATATAACTTATACTTTTAAAGGCCACTTTGAAGAAGATAGAACATTTAAAAGATGAAGTAAAATGTTAATATTTTGAAAATGAATGGATGCATAAATGAATGAATTAATTGTGTTGGTGAAGACGAAAGTGAAACTATTTCACAATCACATTCTCAGAGGTGAAATGGCGCAGCGAGGAGCCCAGATAAACCAGGACAAACTCTGCTGTTCGATCTGTTTGGATCTCCTGAAGGATCCGGTAACTATTCCCTGTGGACACAACTACTGTATGAACTGTATTCAAATCCACTGGGATGAAGAGGATCGGAAGAACATCCACAGCTGTCCTCAGTGCAGACAGACATTTGCACCGAGGCCTGCTCTGGGGAAAAACACCATGTTGGCGGAATTAGTGGAGGACCTGAAGAAGACTGGACAAACTGCTCCTGCTAATCACCGCTATGCTGGACCTGAAGATGTGAGCTGTGATGTCTGCACTGAGAGGAAGCTGAAAGCTGACAAGTCCTGTCTGCAGTGTCTGGTCTCTTACTGTGAGCAGCACCTCCAGCCTCACTATGAATCCCCCGCCTTTAGGAAACACAAGCTGGTGGACCCCTCCCAGAAGCTTCAGGACAATATCTGCTCTCATCACAATGAAGCTATGAAGATTTTCTGTCACACTGATCAGCAGTGTATCTGTTATCTGTGCTCCATGGATGAACATAAAGGCCACGACACAGTTTCAGCTGCAAAAGAAATGAGTGAGAAGCAGAGAGAGCTCGAAGTGTGTCAGGAGAAAATCCAGCAGAGAATTAAGGACCAAGTTAAACACATGCGGGTTCTTCAGCAGAAAATGAAGGCCATCAGTCAATCTGCAGATAAAGCTGTAAGGGACAGTGAGATGATCTTCACAGAGCTTATCTGCCTCCTAGAAAAAATAAGGTCTGATGTAAAGAAGCAGATCAGATCTAAGCAAAAAAAGGAGGTGAGTCGACTTACAGAGATTCAAGAGAAGTTGAAGCAGGAGACTGTGTATCTGCAACAGAAGAAATCTGAGTTGGAACAACTCTGTCACATGCAGGATTACATCACCTTTCTACAAAAGTATCCCTCACAGTCAAGCTTGACTTTCAGTGAGAAGCCACCCAGCATCAGTATTCACCCTCTGTGTAACTTTGATGATGTGACAGCTTCTCTGTCAGAAATCAGGGAAAAGATGCAGAACATACTCAAAGGACAATGGACCAAGCTATCAGCAACAGTGAGTGAGTGTGATCAGTCACCGTCACAAAGAGAACACACAACTAGAGAGGAATTCTTAAAATATTCACAACATATCACACTGGTTCCAAACACAGAAAGCAAGATTTTAATATCTTATAGCAAGAAAAAAGCAAGTACTACACAAACACAAAATTTTTGTATGAAAGTGGTCATGTTAGCACAATTAGAACATCCAGAAAGAAGAAAAATGTCTCATTTTTGTGTCCTAAGTAAAGAGCGTTTGACTGGCCGGTGTTACTGGGAGGTGACGTGGTCTGGGACTGTTGCAGTAGCAGTCACAAACACAAACAGACTACCAGTTTATGGATTTGGGAATGATAACACATCTTGGGCGCTATATAGTATAAGAGATAAATTTGAATTTAGACATGACAACATCAGAACTCACATCTCCACATGTCAGTCCTCCACTATTGGAGTGTATCTGGACCACAGTGCAGGTACTCTGTCCTTCTACAGTGTTTCTGACAACATGACTCTCCTCCACAGAGTGCAGGCCACATTCACTCAGCCGCTCTATGCAGGATTTTTTGTTGGTTATGGATTATCTGTAGTTGAACTCAAGTAGACAGCAGTCATTAGATGAGATTGTAAAGATTAGTTTCTTATTTTGGACTAATTAAGTTTTTTGTTAAACACACTCACTTGTGTCATCTTGAAGTTTATAAATTGGATGTAAACTGTAAAATATGATAACATAGAAACGTGATTTTCTAGTGCTAGCCTCCCTGCTCCACAGCTCTCCGTCTGTAATTAAAAATTTTACACTGATTAAAGTTTACTGTCAAGAATGGGAAAGGGTATTTGTATACATCTTGGTTGGACTCAATTGAAATGACACTTCTAATCACTTTTATATATGCATTTCCTTTATTTAAGTTCCAAATATGATGGTGCCCTAAGATAAAAAGAGGTCTGAAAATTTCTGGTCAAACTGAAATGTAAACACAGGAATAACAAACTCCATAAATATGTGAATTTCATCCATTAGTCCATTCAGAGCTGCAAGGCTGTCACAGGGCAAGCAGTAGGGTACATCACCAATCACATGTATGACTGAGTTTTCATTTTAAATAGCATTCTAATTCTAACTATTAAAAGAAATAAAGGTAAAACATGTCTTTGTCATAGCCATCATGGAAGACACTGTGACCGATATCTGCAGTTATAAGTGAGATATGTGTTTTTGGTATCTTACATTATTTTGTTCATATTTTATTGATTTGTACATATATTTCTTTTGACAAAGCAGTGTTTAAGGTTTATAAATGCATGTTTGTGTCTTGACCTGAGTGTAACCACTGAAATAAGCAGCAGCCTGCGTTTAAATAGAGCAGTACTGTTAGCACCCGCTTGATGTCACTGCATGACTGCATTTGTCTCTCTCAGCTTTGCTTTCATTATAATTCTCACTTCAGTGAAGAATCAGCGCCACCAGTGAGAACAGCCAACATTATTAATATTTTCACATTTATTACTGCATCTTTTGTGATTGAGAGGTTTAAAGATTTTAGTAGTAGTTTAACTTTGCACAAGCTTTGACACGTTTGGTATATGTTTAACTACCACAATAATGTTATAAAATTATTCTTTCACAACATTTTCCAGTCACAATCACTTCTTCATTAGAAGACCTTCAAAAATATAAATCTTTTGTTGTTTATTGTGTTTTAATCTTAATTAAAATGAGAATTGCAATAGTGACAAACATAAAAACTGATGTTTTCTGGGGACACAAACTATTTATAAGACTTAGAAAACTTCAATGCTGTACTGCTGCATAGACGTTTTCTGATTGTTTTCTTCATTTACTTATTCTGCTAATGTCTTTCAAACTAGAGTTGACTTTACTAATTTTATTTATCTACCTGTTAATATTATTACCATTATTGTTGTTGTTGTTGTTGCTGTTACAGGATTCTTGCCTCCTTTTCATTCCAGTCTATGGTAAAAAACAAAAACACTTTTTTTAATGGTTCTGTTTCTGTTCATTATATGTTTTATATATCATTATATTGTCTCCTTTATCTTTTATCTATGACACATATTCCAAAATATTTTAATGTATACATTTTTATTTTCAGCAATTTTTAAGCAAAACTGCAATTGTCTGTGTTCCTTTGGGTTTTAAGTACATGCCTGATGTTTTCGGCTGCAGTACACTGTAAGACATGTTTGACTGTAAAACTTTAGCATGTTGTGATTAGAAAACTTAAATTAAAATTAAAATAATTACATTAAAATTAAAGCTTGTAATGTCAAAAAAATATGCATACTGAATATTTCCAGAGTCATAAATACAGCTCACCTCAGGAAGGCGCCAGTCACTAAAAAAACAAAACAAAAACCAAAACTAAAAATTGTAGGGGAAGTAGACTGACAAATTTATGATAGCAGATATGCTATGCTTGTATCATCAATACAGTCAACTGACTGGCCTGAAACCTACATTTATTCAAGGGAAAAATAAGTGAAATACATAACAAAATGTGTAACTGATTTACAGCAAGGAATACAGAAAATGTTTTGCTGTAGACACACTGTGGAATGAGGTTAATCGTGACTGTAATGCTGCATTATGTGCATATTCTTTTATTACCACGATATGATAAATGCAGACTATAAAGTGCATTAAAAGCAGTATTACAGCTGTATGCCTGGTATATATTTTCAAAGAAACAATCTGTTCAACCAAACTTTAAATAAAGTTTTTAAAAAGAGCAACCACAACATTAAGGCTTTGCTTTGGCCTTCAAAGGTATCAAATAAGTTGAGAGAGAAAAAGCAGCCACTCAGGTGTATAATTTACGTTTAAAACAATCCTGTATGAATGACCAGGCTCCATCAGACTTTTAAAAGTTGAAATTTGATTCATTCATCTCTACAACCAATCAAATTACCACTGTAACTACGTCAACAGCATGTTAAATCATCTTTTTTTGGCCGCTATCTCTCAGTCTCTCTGTCAAATCTGCATCAGTTCCACATCAGAGGCCTCCAGGCGGACGCAGATAATGCTCTCCATATTTACAGTGGCAGGAGGATTGGGAGGTTTTTGACTAGATCCCATTTGTGTGAACCTATTAGTGCCGAGCGCTCTGAGCTCCCTCTGATACGCCTCTGAGATTAGGCAATGGTATTACTGTAAGAGGATCGACTCGCCTCGAGGTGAGGGCCGAATATACAGAGAGAGAGAGAGAGGAACACACACAAAGACGGGAACATGCTCACACAGATAGGACCACACACTCCCCAGGAAAAGAAAAAAAATCAGGATCTGGCAGTGAGAGTGGAAAAAAGAGAGGGAGGAACACACACGCACATTTTAAAATAATGAACTGAAACCAAGGGCCCGCACCGATAACAAGGTGCATGATGATCCTCAATTTTAAGATGCTAAATTTCCAGTGATCACTCTCCTGAACACTGTTAGTGTGACTGAGCAACTATTTGGAGGAGGAGATCTAACATGATTGTCTCAGTATCAACTAAATCTAATCAGTCACATGCACGCTGCAGGTTTAATCTGCAATTAAGCTTATGGCACTTTTAATATCCTAAAACTGAAATAAAGAAAATAAGACTGGTATATGTTTAAATCTTTACATAAAGGTATGTATTTCTGTCAGGCATTAATTAGAACCCTTACCTTGTTTTGCTCGTTCTTGCCTTATTTACAACGTTTTGCAGTTTATTTTGTGGGGAACTAATACTATATAAAAAAACAATACATCAAATTTACAAATGCTAAACAAACTCAGTCATACCCCAATTACACATCTACTGTAATTAGATACTGCATTCAGTATAATAAGATTAAAAAAAACCCTGCTAAACTACTATATTTACACATAGCAAGTTATATCATGATAATGAAGCAAAGCACTAAACTCAAAAAACAAGGTACTTATCAAATCTTTTACATTGTTTTAATTCATCACGGTATCATTTGATGCTCATTAGAGAGGAAATTTTAATCTGAATTCAAGCCACATGTTTCATTCTCTGAATGCTTTTGGAATTGGAGCAACTTCCTTTTAACTGTCTTGAAAACAGGTACTGACATACAATACTTGGCTACATGAAATACTACATGAAAGCATGGGGAATATGAAGAGTGAATCATTACCCGACCTCCTCCCTAGACCTATTTGGGCTACTAAGATTGGTCAGTGACATGACATTTCCAAACCTGTAGGGGGTGTAGGGTGCCAAGTACCTGACGTGATGTGGCTGAAGTCCCTGGTATGCTTTCTTAATGTGCAACAAATGTTTCTATAATGAATTAAAACAATTTAATTCTAGGGTTTTGTTATATTGATTTTTGGTTGTGGTTCTGATTTTGTTTTTCTATTCTCCCCAGTGTTTCCTCTGCGCCTGTGTTATATTGAGTGTGTCTTCTTGTCTCTGGGTTTAAGATGTGAATTTTAGTTGCTTCCTGTTTTATTTCAAAAGTTGTTTTACATCTTGTATCTTGTTTTGGGTTTTACTTCCTTTATGTCTGACTGGAAACACTTATGCTCACCCGATTTCTATCTAGATTTCCATCTATCCACTGATAGATATTTGACTTTGTTTAAAGTGTTATTTTTTCCCTCCTACTTTAGTTTTGCTCCTTATGTTGGTCTTTTGACTTTGCCACTGTTTCGATTTTGCTTATTTGCTTGGCAGAGTCTTGCATATGAGCCCCCCGCCCCAACTATTAAAACCCAGAAACATAGTTAAAGGTTACAAGTAAAATATTACCATGATTTTTTTTTACAAAAATCCACCTAAATGTTTTCAACTTTTAGCTTGGGATGAATAATTTTCTGATGCACCACTTTGTAGAAAACTGATGAAACATGTTGCATTGGGATCGAGTTTGATAGCAGTGCAGATTCGCTGCAGTCATTTGCCCCGAGGTTCCTGCCTCCTATAGAAATATTTTGACTAGAATGTCCAGAAGCCCCTTGTGGGCTTGTGTGGTGAAACCAGTCTAACAACACTATATTTTTTATTAGATCGAACATTTGGTCTACGATGTCTAGTGTTTGAAAATATTTGTTTAAAAATAATAAAGAAATTATAATTTCTAGTTTTGTCACATTTTTTACAAGGCATTGCACTGATTGTCAGTGTGACTGTTTTCACTGCTTTCACAGTCTGTTTACGATCCAGCACACCAGTTTATACGACTTTCTGCAGTGAATTGATGGGCCAAGGGCTACATGGTTATATTGGACACTGATAAAATGCCCACCTCCTCATCACGTATCCATTATTTTATGCAAAGCCTGTAACTGTCGCATAAACTAGCTGTGATCCAGTGAAATAACAATCAAATATTAGCACAGAAAGACACATGGCTAGAGTAGCCAGAAGTTCATAAAGGAACCACATTCTCTGTATGCGCTGATAAAAAAAAGGTGCTCTTTGTGGTGATCAAAATGAAACAGCTAATCAAATATTGTTTTAAGTACCTAAACCAGGGGCTTGTAAAATATTTCATGACTCATTGCCTGCTTAGGAAGCAAGTATCGTTTCCGAGGTTGGCCTGGAGAAATGAACACATCTAACACTAGGTGGTTTTCACACAGACACTGCAGCACAAACCTTGGACATGATCTTGCAGAGCTGTAAAGAAAACAACTGTTAGAAACCAACTGTGGCAACTGTCAAATAACTACAACTATATGACAGGGACACCAGCACAAACTTCATCCAGAATCAAATCACTACTTTGTACCAGCGATACACACCATGTCTCCTCCTTATTACTGGAACGTATAAAAGATCTTTGGGCACAAGAAGCACACAAAGGTGATACCACCCCACCTCCATCCTGATAGAAACGGTGCTTTTCTCCCATCACTCAGAACTCAAAGCATTCTGATACTGTCTTGCTGTTTACCCGCAATCTTCCCTGACATATCTACCATCTTACTTAGTTTGAGAAGAAGTGTTTATAATAAGGGGAAAAAGTTAATAAGGCTGGAGAAGCCAGCACCCGGGTGAGACTGAAGAATGAAAAATGTTTCTCCCACTGAAGACATTAAATCCAGATGTACAAAATGAGCTTCCTGTGTTTGTCGTGTAGTGCTCTGTGTATCTCCCTTTGGTCACTCCTTACTCCGCCCTTTTGTATAAATAGTCCAGTATTAAGCTGGGCAAACACTGTGCGATTTTTTCAGTTGCGTTATTCAGCTCCTGCTCAAACTGCACGACTAAATCGCAGGGGTTAGAAGTTCATACGTCACGATCACACGATCACGGGTCTCACACTATACGGCCCGATGCTCTGAGGGAACCTGAGAGCTCACACTGTGCGTCCATAACATGAAGCTTGTAACACAAAGTCTGTCTCTCCCTCTCTGTCTTTCATTCACACAGACACACACACACCACCGCCATCAGCTTTGCTAAATTGCTAATGAAAAACATTGATCAGGCAGCTGCAATTGAGCAGCAATGTCCATCCAACTCTTTTCAGATAATTTTGTGAGGCCACATCGAAAAGGCTCGGGTGAGCTTGCCAAAGTTATACAAGTTAGGCCTCCATCGCTTGTGTCCAGATCACACACTGCACCGCCGTGCTACTCCGTCTTTTTTACTTCCATTTCTGTGTTTGCACGTGCGCAGTGTGAGAAGTTGCGTTAAACTGGCTCGTGGCACTACTTCAACAGTGCGATACCCTCACGAGGGGCGACCAGGACTTCAAACAGGTATGATTTTCTTGTGACTATACGATTGCTGATCAGGAGCTGGTCGTGAGGTGTTAATCGCTTCTCATTACCCCATGTATACTACATGACGCATAATACACGATTAAGGCAAAACTCAGGCCGAGCCCCAAAATGGTCATGTGACTGAAAAATCTTCTCTAAATGAGCCAGAAATCATACAGTGTATGCTCAGCTTTACCCTCGGTCTTCGTCACAGCATCAATTATGATTCCCACATTTGTTCCTCAGGTGCAGCCCAACATTTTTCCTTGCCCTTCACATCTTGTGGATTTACAATGTCACTCTCTGATTTATTTAAGGACTTACTACAGCATTAAAAGCATTCTGCTACTAGTCTCCTGTATTTGGGTCCTAACTTTTACATGACACTCATCTGTATTAAACCTGCAGCCAGCTGCATCAATATCATGTTACTGTTACTGACAATCAGCCAGATAACATGCTTCCGGATGTGTGGGCTTAGGCATTTTAACAGTGAAGCTGTCATACTAGACATTAAAGAGTGCATTAGGCACATTTTCAGAATTTTCTTCAACTTCCATACTCATTCTGTTTGTTAACAAATATTTTTATTAAAGTTCATGCTTGTGGGTTACAGCAAGCATTTGTTACAACTTTTCTTTGTTTTGCCATCGATTCACCTCTATCTTGACATTGCATCCAGGTAATACCTGAAACCCGGAAATATGGTAACATCAGTGAAAAGTACTGAAAAAGAAATTAGCAAACAGGATATAAATAAGCCAAAATCTTATGTAAACTGCATTTTCTAAACTGCAGGTTAAAAAGGAAACAAAAAATAACAGAAGCTTTCTAAGTCTCTTCTTTGTTATTATCAGTAGAAATTATAGTTAAAACTAAAATTCCACAAAATGCTACTACTACATGCTCATACTACATAATACTAGTATGGAGGATTTTTCCATGTGGTATTCTCAAGTGTGGATATCTCATTCAACACTCCCTCCTTTTAATTTTGGCTTTTCTGTGAGACGGTGAGAGACTGAGAATTTCAGTCAGGAAGAGGATGGTTGACGAGGAGGGAGTCACAGCCACCCACCTCACCCTCCACCCCACCGGCAAGAGGAGAGAGCAGCGTGTCATAATTTATGACTTAAAAAGCATGAATTTTTCAGCGCACAGTGGCAGGGATGGCACTTCATGTTTACGGCAATCATTTCCTTAGTGAATGATTCATGTGGATGTGGCGCTTATGAATCTTTCAGGGAACAAACAGAAACACTGATGCTCAGAGCTTTAAACTCCTTCGTTGGTTGCTGCCTCAACAGCTAAACTGTGTCTGGGAATCGAAGAAACGGTGACATGAGCGTGGGAATGAAAACAAAAAAGACCCCGTTTCATCTTAAGGTTCTTGTATGCTTCTCTTTTTTTCTGAGCATATTTAAAAGACACTCTTCAATATTTTAGCACTCTTCGAAGGAAGCTTGTGACCATAGGTGACCGTGTCTCCCTCTGAATGCTGTCGAAGCTCTGCCAGAGGTGGGAGTTGAAGATCTCGTGGACCGGGGCCTCTGTCACTTTACGTTGTCTCGTTGTATACGTGTAGGTGCCTCAGGTCTGTCCAGCATCCTACTCTGCCACCTGATCCAACTCTAAAGTCAGGACCTGTTCCCCAACCAGCCTCCTGCAGGTGGTGGGCCCATGTCCCTTTTTCAGGTTGTTCCCAGCAGGGCCCCATGGACTAAGGCCACAAGGCACTCACCTTCAGGCACCCTCAGGCCTGGGCCCTGGTGACCCTATCCTGGGCAGGGTGAACTGTTCCCTAGATCTGTCACTCACACGGCTTTCTAAATTGCTCTTTGCCTGGTTCCTCACCCAGGACTAATTTGCCATGGAACACCCTACCAGGGTGCAAAAAACCCCATGACAACATAGCCCCTGGGATCCCTGGGACACACAAACCCATCCGCCATGATAAGGTATTGGATGACAGAAGAAATATTTGTGTAGCTGATAAATTGCATTGCATACTATTTCATATTCTCTCACATAATTTTGTAGATCCTTCAAATAGCTATACCTCAAAATTAATTATCTTATCTTATAAAAAAATCCAAATCCAAAACAAGTACAAGGGCCCAAAAAGACTCACATTTAGTCCTCTAATGCTATACATCACTCAGCTGCAATAATCCAAGCTACTGTTAGCTTACAAAATTTAAAAAGTTATAAAATGTTTTGCAATATTTTTCTTTGTTTCTGATACGACTGTAACTTTAGGTTGCGCAGCTGAAAAAACCCTTTATATAAAATCTAACACTATATTGTGCTCATCATATAGCACTGTACTATAGTGCTATATCAAAAGCAGAATATTAGCCATCTTTAAGATCTTTTGGATGCCTCTTTAAATATTTGCTACTCTGCAGTTCCTTTAACAGCCAGCAGATGCTTTCCCCTAGCTGAGTGGGAAAAAATGGTGGCAACCTCAGGGGCTTTTAAAATAAGCCAAGAAGAAGTTCCAAAAAACTGTAGTTCCTCTGAAGCTGACTCTGAAAGCAATTCTCCATAGACCTTTATAGTAAATATAAATCATTTTATAGCCTGGTACAAAAAGCAGTTTCTGTCTCTCTTATAGTTTTTTACAGCCGCTAGGACACATTTCTCAATACTTAGGTCACTTTTGCAAAACTCTTCACACAATTCTCCTAACTGACCTTCAGCTTGGCAAAGCAGTTCATTTCACATTCAAAATGCACTACAACTACCAAAACACTTTATTCAGGTCTCAAATAAAGTCATTCTTCCAGAACACTAGCAAAGGTTGACAGCCGACAAACACACTTTGTCACCCACAAAACAATGACCTAAAAAACACTAACAACATGTAGCATTATACAGTGTTTTCTTGTGTAAAACAAGGACACATCTCTGTTTATAATTTCAATATATGTTACTGGAATGAATCAGACATCATGCAGAATTCATTAATATTTGTTTATGTATTTTTATTTTTTTGCACTAAGTAATCCCAAAATACAAGAATTTGTATACACACCATCCACTGATACACATACAATAGTAATGCTAATCTACTCGGTCTTCTCCATTTGGCCACAGGTTCTCATCCACATCACATCTTATGTCATCTAGGGCAATACACCTAGGAAAGAATAGAGTAACACCTGTGTAGATGTTCATCTACAATGAGTGTCAGCTGTGGCTGGTTAAACTGCATTTTTAGATTTAAAATATGTTTCAATAAAATATTGCTGTTGAATTTTGCTGTCTTATTCAGTTTTGCATTATGTTATTGTTTTGACCATAAGTTTAACAGTTTTGAAAACAGTATGTAAGTACATGCAAAATGTCCTGTACGTACAAAGATTTTTGGCAGTTGTTGTGTCTGAGTGAGAAAATAATTCATGAAATTTGAGCAGTGTTGGGGAGTAACGGAATACATGTACCGCCGTTACGTATTTAAAATACAAAATATGAGTAACTGTATTCCGTTACAGTTACCGTTTAAAAAGGTGGTATTTAGAATACAGTTACTTTGTTGAAATAAATGGATTACACGGCGGTACTTCCCTGTTTCATATTGTCGCGGGTCAGGACAGTTTGGGTTTTGTTTGAAAGCTACGTTCTGTTGTTACAGGCGGCAGCGTTACGGTTGCCATGGTTACAGGGTGACGCTCTCTCTGCGTGTTTCCTGGGTGAGAGAGCGCCTGTTGTTGTTGTGCTAAACTAATAGGCAGAATGCTACAGGTATAGGTCTAAAGAATGTAGCATCATAGGCAGTGTAGTCCGTGCTGCAGAGAGAATGGACTGCCATACACGTTATGTGTCTGTGAGCGACAGAGGGAGAAAAAGGAAAAGTACGAGCTGTCATCGAGCAAAAACGGGAGCTGAAAGCATGTAAATATAATAATAACCACTGCAGCCAAGAAGAGTGCCTGACGAGCCCAGTTGTAAGTAAGCTATTAAGACTCGACTGTACACCGTGTTCGTGTTTTCCTCCAAAAACAATAAGTTCCGTTGGAGCAGCCTTTCAACGCCTCTCTCTGTCTCTGCTAGCAAAGTTGACCCAGACAACAAAGTAAAGCTATTTTTCGGCTACGAGCCCGACACAGAACCCACCGTATTAGCCAGAGGTCCCTTTACTACGGTTCGGAGCCGCGGACCTTCAGTAACAGTAATAAATCACAGCAATAGTACATTCATGTAGTTGTAAACAGCATGATAATATATTAAGTAATCCAAAGTATTCAGAATACGTTACTCTCATTGAGTAACGTAACGGAATACGTTACAGAATACATTTTGGGGCATGTATTCTGTATTCTGTAATGGAATACATTTTAAAAGTAACCTTCCCAACACTGAATTTGAGAGATGTAGTCATTGAATGCATTTTGTGCCAAAACAATGATAACTGATCCTCAGTTTAGCCCACATAGACTTCTGTTGTGCTCACTGTGTGAGGAGTTTTGCAAAAGTGACCTAAGTATTGAGAAATGTGTCCTAGCATCTGTAAAAAACTGTAATGACTAATGTGGGAGGGTAATATTTTTTAACTCAGTTAGTATTATTATTGGCCCGGCCCCTTGAGTGGCAAGTGGTTGCCAATAGGCCTGCTAGCTGTCTGCTAGGCCTCACCTCTGCTAATTTAAAAAACTGGAACTCCCAGCAGCGTTTATGGTTTTGGTGCCTTTTCAAGCATTTTTAATGCATTTGTCTGACAGTGTTGCATGGACTGCAGCCTTCCCAAGATGAGTAAAATTCTTTAATTTATTAGCCTGCTACTTAGCACTAATCAGCACGTACCCACAGAGACTATAGATGCACCTTGCTAACCCTGTTAGCTATCATTAGCTGATATTTTTGATCTCCACCCACCAATAAATCTAAAAAAACCGAGATGAGTACTACCAAATGCTGAACTGGAAGCTTCATATGTTGGTCAGATATACCTTTTGCATATGATCATTACCGGCCATCGGAGCCACCTATGACAACAAAGCAAATAAACTCACTGTGTTTACATATGTTGCTTCTATCCAGTGTGTTTGGTTGTATCTTCAGTGAAATATTGATCAGATAGTCTGCATGGTTTATCAGTGAATGTGACTAACATGTAACCAGATTATTATTAGCTATATAAAGATGTTGGATGGGGCACTCTCACCCTGATATTCACTGTCACTTCTCTGCTCAGCGGAGCCATGTCCTCCTTTAAGAATCACATTTATCTGTTGCCTAGAAGCTGCAGTCGCCTGGTGGAAATCTTTCATCTTGCCTGCGTAGTGCCCTTCAGAGGGCCCTACCGGCTGTTTGGATTTTAGCCAAGGTTACTATAGAAACACACTGAGGGAGAATGGCAGGGAAACAGGAAAGGCTGGCGCTGGCTAATGGAGAACACGGTTGCTACACAAAACCCCACACATTTTTAAATGCGAACAAAGGGTAAACATGAAAGTTTGTTTTTAATCTTTGTTACAAAAAAGCAGATAGATGCATTGATTAATCATTTCATAGACTGGCTGTTTAAATGAGTCATTCACCCAAAAGCATCAGAAGATCAACTCCACAGACAACACACACTTGTCTTTGTGTGCAAAATATAATATGGATGAAATGTACATTATAAAACATGGATAAAAATATAATACCTTTGAGTAAATAAAACAAACTTCAAAAAATGTATTAATGTACTTATTTGTAAATCGAGGTAGTGAAGAGAGTGATCAAGTGACTTCAAGTCACAGCATGCGCACTGGATGTGTGTGCTTCAGAAGAGCGTTAGTCACTTTGAGGGGAGTTTGATATTCATGAAAGATACCTGCACAGATCACAGCTGAAAAATTTAAATCAACCTACAACCTACAAACAGATGAATGAATTAAACCGCTGATCAAACGTGTTAAATTAAAATGTATGTTTGACTGAAGTCATCCACATTGAATGCACTCAACATGCATATTGAAAAATGTATATAACGTGAATTGATGCATGCATGATTGAGAGCGAGAGAGGCAATGAATAAATTGATGAACAAATGAGAGCGTGAAGCAATGTTAAATTAATGTTTAGAAATATTTAATTGATCAGCATTAAAAAAACAAACAAATATTGCTAAGAAATTGTGCTGTTGACGGATAAATCTTTTGGTCAGGAGTGAAATTTGCAATGTCCAAATCCTATTTAATCAAACTGTGCTGCTTTACTGCTTTAAATAAAATGTATTTAAAGTTTATTTAATTAAGAAATTTTTGCTTTCATACCATGAATAGTTTCTGAGTTACAGGTCCTTTAAGTAAGGATATCCAGAAATTCTGCACTTTATGTTTTTTCGGGTTTTTTTTTTTTTTGCATTTTTGAGCTCTCTTAACTTTTAAAGTAAAGGGGATATATATATATATATATATATATATATATATATATATATTAGGGGTGCAACGATACTCGTATCGATATTGAACCGTTCGATACAGTGCTTTCGGTTCGGTACGCATATGTATCGAACAATACAACATTTTTAATTTATTTTATCAACTTTCCTTCTGACGGTGCTGTCTGTGTTGAGCGCTCAGTGGATCTGCGTGGATAAATAAAATTGAATTGAATTGAATTGAATCTGCGCTCGACAGTGCAGCCTAGGCGGAGTAGTCGAACACAGATTCACTGAGCGCAGGGCAAGCTAGCAGACAGAAGTTAAGCTCGTTGCAACATGGCAAATTGAACCTCCCCCACCCTCATTCAGATCTGGCGTCTGGAACTATTTTGGTCTTCATGTGACGTATGACCCTGAAGGTAAGCGAGTCATGGACTAAAGTAAAACAGTATGTCAGATGTGCCAGCAATGCTCAATTACATGAGTGGGAACTAGTGTGTTAGCGCAGTTAGCTCGTTAATGTGTTGACGCTGTCCAGCCCCACACACGGGGCAATCCGCGGTAGCTCGTTAACGGAGATTTGCCGTGTTGTGGCGTTAACCTCATTTCAGATTAAGGCTGACAGCACTAGTGGGAACACAACGAATATGACTGCACATTTACCCGATAGCATCCTAGTGCAAAGACAAGTGGAAGCACACAAAAACAACAAGCACGCATGCTACAAACGTTACCCGAGTCATTTAGACAGCCGTTAGCACATGATTCTCCTTATGGGGACCTGATATGTTTAATATGCTGCTGAGAATATAGCCCAGAAGAAGCGTATAGTATAGCTTTTATTTTGGAAAGAGACATTTCTCTGTAATAAACTCTCTTTTCCAAAGATGAGTGATTCCTCAATCAGATACAGGGCTCGCAAAATCGCTAGCGATTTTTCCAGTCGGGCTGCCCTGCTCTGCTCGTCGGCCTATCGTAGGAAGGAAAAATATATGTCAATGCTTTTGCATTCTTTCGGAAATGTAGCTGGGTAATTATGTCATTGGCATCGGTGAGCCACTGTCAATATGTGACATAATTGAAATCGCGTTTGAATTTGCGCTTGTTTTTTGCTTTCACTTTGCAATCGCGCGAACTGTGTATAGAGAGCGACAGCACTGATTGGTGAGTGATGATAATTTGCGCACCAATTCCTCTGGCATCGTCTTATCAATCGTTAGCTTACTATGCAAACATGACAAGTGAAATCTCCCGCAGCAAGCTTAAACATGTGAGAGGTTGATCGCGCAGAGAATCGCTGAGTGTTATGTGAATGCGTGTGTAAAAGCAGCAGGATATATATTTTAGTTCTGCTGAGCCAAATAAGACAGGTCAGGGTGAAGAAGTGACAACCAAAGAAAAGCTTACCACAAAACGGAAAAGTTATGACAAATCAGACTATAAGGCAAAAAGAAAGTGCAGCTTTATGGTTTCATGGACAAAAGAATTTCTGTGGCTGCAATATGACGAGCTAAATAACTGGGCTGCACATAAGTGGTCCGCAGGTGCGCATTCGCTGTCAAAATAAAAAACGCGCACAAGATAAGAAGTTGCAACGCGTGTTTGCATACATAAGATTTTCAGGAGGAGGACAGACATTTGTTTAGAACTCATAAAGATGTCGAAGAAGCTCCTTTAAGCAATTACTTTGGTGTTCCTCCACCTCCAAAGAAATGTCAGGAGTCCGAACCACAAAAGAAGCGCGTATTCTCGGAAAAGTGGTTGCAGGAGGTGAGCTGGCTTCAAACCAATGATGAACGCACAGAGAGGTGGTGCAGAATGTGCCGTGAAAATTTAATAAATGACAAATTAATAAAAAGGCATGAACATTTTTTTTGTATCAAAAAAATATCGAACCGTGACACCAAAGTATCGAACCGAACCGAACCGTGAATTTTGTGTATCGTTGCACCCCTAATATATATATATATATATATATATATATATACACACACACACATACATATATGAGAAAATGATGTTGACACAAGAGAATCCTAATAGAAGATGAGCTTGGCAACAAAATGCAGAACTTGTTTTGACCAGCAACCTATGCCACATGGTGAAATGTCTCTGTGTCGCTGAAAGTATACCTAAAATGACACTGTCATATATGAAATTGTTACTGTTGTGCTATTGGTATATATCCACTTATTTTTGGATCTATTTACGCTCAAAGCTGGTTGTAGATGACAAAACAAGATTTTGGATTTAGGGTGTGATACCTGGAGTGGATGTGAATTTGATTTGATTGTGGTTTTTAACAGAGGCTAAATGTGTTTTTCAGCCATAGAAAATTCAAATGCATACATAAATTACTGAATTTAAATAATTGCCATCTGCCAATCTTACATGCTGCTGCAATCAAATTCAAAATGAACTAATATTTTTCATAATATGCTACATTTTTGCAGTTATCTATTCTAGTGTAAATAAAATGCAAATTTATGAAATATGGAGATCATTACTTTTTTTTTCTTTTTTACATACTGTTTTTGCAGTACCCAATATGGCAACATTTTGAATTTCATTTCAAAATCCTTTCAATTACAGTTTTATTTATTTACTGCCAAATCACAGTAGTCGCCTCGAAATGCTTTATAATGTAAGGTAAAGAGCTTAAAAATAATCAACGAAAACATCAAAACAATAAGACAACCACCTATGTGTAAGCACTTGGCAACAGTGGGAAGGAAAAACTCCCTTCAAACAGGAAGAAACCTCTACCAGAACCAGGCTCAGGGAGGAACGACTGTTTGGGAGTGAGGGGAGAGAGACAGGACAAAATACATGCTGTGGAAGAGAGCCAGAGATTATATTTGTATGTTATACATATCATATATTTAGTATAGTATAAATGTAAATCAAATGCTGGATTAAAATTGTTTTAATAATTATATGTCTTAAACTTTAAACTTTAAACCTTATTTGTATCCTTTAGACATCCACTTCCTCAATAGGATAAACATACAAATATGACTGAAATTTGGTTACATTTATATCTTTGTAAGAGTCTAAGAAGGGTGGCTTTCTACGGTTAAGTTTTCAACCAAATGTAGACACCATGACTGACCAAACAGAATTAGCCCAGGAAATATTGTCGGTAAACATTCATCTTTAGAAATGTCTTGTTCCCTCTACCCTGCAGTCCTTAATCTAAATTTTCTTTTTTCCCCATAGAAGCTGCAGAAAGATGCATTCTTCATCTTTTACACAAAGATTGTGTACAGTTACACTTCTGCAGTTGCAGTGTACGGGTGTTACTTTGTAGCAGCTTGGTGTCTTTTGCATGTACCTTAATGAAGACAAACAACACAGAGGACTGTCATGGGGCAATGGCACTACACTTCTGCACAGTATAAAAAGCTACAGGGATTGGGCATCCCACATTTATATTTCCTTCACAAAAGTTGGGGGGGAAATTACATATATGCTGCTGGCACCAGTTTCAGCTGTTTGTTTCAGCTTTTGGTACAAACATTTTCACTTTGACCAAAATACCAAATTCTTTTATGAAATGAGTTTTTGTTTGTTTTCTGTAAGAACTGCTCAAATCAATTTGCATGGCCTCAGAGCTCAAACAGCAAGTAGAAGAATACTGAGAGATGGACATGGACAATATTGTTAATAGGAATAAACAGATACTAATAGCAAAATATAGCAATATGCATTAATAATCTTATTTTAGTTGCAATATAAAGGCATTAGGCATAGAAACAAATGCATTATGTATAGCCGGATAATCTCTCTAAAGGCTTCTATATTTTCATTTAAACGCTTTCTCCTTTATGTTTAACCTAATTCCTCATAACACTTAAGCTCCCTCGGCACATTTCATCCCCTGGGGGTTCTTGTTCGTTTGACTCTGAATCGCTTCCTGTCATATTCAAATACACATACTTTATTATTATTAAACATATCTAATAGATGTTCCGTTTAGCCGGGCACAGTTTTTGCTTATTTTTAATATGTTTGGGCCCCCACTGGGAATCGAATTCTCACCCAGGCTTCGTTAGTGCCTTGCTCATCCGATTAGGGACAGCAGATCAGTAAACAGCTTCACCCAGGGGATGATAAAGAAATGGGAGTTTTGGATTTGAACTGATAAATCAAACCAATACACGATCATTATGTAAATCTTAACCTCAAAGGGCAGTTTCACTTAGCATTGTAGGTGCGTGTGTGTGTGTGTGTGTGTGTGCGTGCGTGTGTGTGTGTGTGTGTGTGTGTGTGTGTGGCATAAGCAGTTTTTCCTCAAAGCCATGTTTCTATCATTTTAGAGGATGCAACAGTGGCTTACATGAATCTCCTGGAGAATTACTCTAATCTTAACCGTAAGGTCTAACCCTAAGCCTATGCCATGTTACTCTTTAACCATTTACATTGGAAGATCCTACTGTTTGTCCCCATAAGGAGGAAATGTTCCCATAATTTGATGCAAATACAGTTAAGTCCCCATAACATGTGGAATATCAGAATCACACAAACACAAAGAGAGAGAGAGAGAGAGAGAGAGAGAGAGAGAATATGTTGTATCTGCCAGCTGAGACCCAAACAATAAAAAACCCCAACAAATAATAAAACACTTCCCTCGTCCCTTCAGGACAATCCCTTTCACTCTTTCCTTTCTCTCTCTCTGTCCCCACTCTCCACCTATCTCTGTGTATTTCTTTTCCCCTTACGAATTATTATCCAGCTTTTGAACTGCTTTCCTATCAGTCCTACAGAGGATTTTTACCTTTCTTCCACCAGTGTTTTGCAGAGGTTTCACAGCACATTCACTGTTTGCTTCATTATCTCATTGAATTTTCTTTAGCAGTAATATAAAGTGAAGTAAATAATTTTTGATGAATCACCCACTTTGGGTGATGAAGTGTATGGTAGGTGAAAGGTTTGAAACCAGTCTATCCTACAGATGTTCTAATAGACATGTTGATGGTTTGGATGAAATTTGCTCAGAGACAACAACAGGAATAGCAGTCTAAATAAATATCAGCAGTTAAATAATACATCTGTGAGGAGTCTGTGGTTAGTGATGAATGTTTTATTTCTTTTTATTTGTGACTTCTTGAAGTCAATACTATGGGGAGCTAAAGGAATAGAAGGATCAACAGAGCTGTGACTCTTTGTCAGCCTGGCTATAGTGCTGAAAAGAAATCTGCGACCATATTCCTCTATCAGTGGCAAAGAGTAAGATGTCCCATCATTATGAACACTTTTTTTTCTCCATTTTTTACAAACTTGCTACAGTTCATTGAGGTTTCCAGATTTGTTTATTCACAGTTTTCTTTTTTTTAAATATCATTTTAAAGATCATTTTAAAGATCATAAAGATCCTGCCACAACATTTTCATCAGACTGAGATCTGGACTTTTGGGCATTGCAGCACCTTGATTCTTTTTCAGCTACTCTGTTGTAGGTTTGCTGCTGTGCTTGGGATCATTGTAATGTTTTGTGACAGAGTTTGGGTCAAGCTTTAGTTGCTGAACAGGCAGCCTCACATTTATCTCTAGAATACTCCGGTATACAGAGGACTTCATGGTTGATGGAGCAATTGAAACTTACCCATGACCTGTGGCTGCAAAACAAAGTCAGATGCTTGACAGTGAGGTGTTTGCACTGATATCCTGTGTTTGGTTTTTACCAAACATGCTGCTGTGATTTATGACCAAACATCTCTACTCATCTGTCCGAGGGACATTGTTCCATAAATCTTGTGGTTTGCTCAATGGCAGTTTTGCAACCCTAAGCTGTGCTGCCATGTTTTTTTCAGAGAAAAGAGGCTTAGCCCTTTCAAACATCTCATTCTTGTTCATTTTTTTTAATTCTAATTCTAATACTGTAACAAACTTTAAAATCTAACATGAAAATTGAGGTATAAAGTGTGACGTGTAGCTCTTGGACTTTTTGCAATTTCTTTGACCATTGTACAGTCTGATCTACAGATTGTGGCTCTATGATAATACACCCAAATACTCCAGACCAGCAAACTGCTAAACGTCTGCTTCTGCAGAAGTGCTCGCACTTGATGGTGGCTGCTACTTACCTTCTTAATTCTTATGGGAAATATAAGAGTGTACTCAGTTTTTCACATGGTTGCATATAACACACTGAAAACTTTTAGCTGCTCTGTGTGGTGCTGCCACATGGCACTGAAGGACATAATAGTGGGAAAAAAGGTTAAAATTAACTGTAGCGTAAATGAAATCTGTTAATCTTGTAGCTTTGAGTTACCACCAGTCAACAGGTTTAAATCGACTGACAACCAATCTGACAGACAGCTGCTTCACTTCAATGACTGCTCTCAGAATATGCCAGCTAAACAGGTACTGAACAGAGCAAGAATCTGTGGTGATGAGAGTAGAGTGTAGATGAGAGAGAGAGGTCAAAAAATAAAAGCAACATGAATATCCCACCGTTTTTTCACGTACTGATTCATTTTCATGTTCACAAAACCTGTAGTTTCCCTTTTAAAGACCAAAAAACACATTTGAAGGCTGGATGATTGGTGGTGAAGGGGTTGTTTGTGGTTTGTCATTCACAAATAAAACGATTTGGTTTGGTTTAGGCATTAAAAATCTAAACCTACTTTAGAAAAAAAGCAACTGTTCTTTTCCACTTCTTTTAAAGTGTCGGTTCTTGTCTTGCCAAAGTTACTCATCCCCACTTGATCTGGACAAATTATGTGCTGCAGACATGAAACATGTTTGTTTTTTGAATACGTTGATTACACTGTTGTTCTGAGTGTTATAAAAAAAGTGACATTTCATGCCCTTAAACACAAATAGACTTTTCCTGTCACAGTCCTGGGTCGGTGACCCAGTGTTTTGAGTTTCTTGTGTCTCTGAGTTTTTGTATTATGCTCTTAGTTCTTTGTTGCCCCAGTTTATTCTTTAGTCTAGCGTCTTAGTTTGGCTTTCTTGTATTCTGTTTAGTTTTCTGAGTATTTAGTAGCTGCCCTCTGTGTTGTTGTTCTGTGTTTCTTAGTTCTGATTTCCCCCAGCTGTGCTCTCCTTCTGTGTCTCATTCCCCTTGTTTTTCCCCAGTGTATTTAAGCCCTGTGTTTCTCTGTGTCAGGGTCGCGATCTTCTGTCATGTTTCGGCTGTGTGCAGGCAGGAATAGGACCCAAATGCAAACTCACTATATATATATATATATATATATATATATATATATATATATATTTAATAGAAAGAAGGAAAACAAATGAAAACTATGAAGTAAAAAGTTTTTAAAAGGAAATTGATTCAGAAAAGTAACACATTAGGATCTTTTGCTATCAACGGTGTAATATTATTTTTGCATTACAAAAAATATTGTTGAAAACTGTCTGCTTAGATGTATTTAGATATGAACATCATTTATTGTTTTTCCTTTGTGTGTGTACTTTTTGTGCTGTGCTTTTGTGCTTCATTAGATGCTTTTGAAGTGTGACAGAAAGGTGGTGCGGTGGCGGGGGTGTTACTGTAATCTAATAAAGGGCAAATAATATGTAAGATTTATGGTTCTCATCAATAATAATATTTCTGTTTATTGAAAAAATGTCAGAAAATACCAGGCTGGCAGAATAATACCAACACATATTGCATTAGCAGCGTCTGTTTTGTCTTCATCTGTCTTTTGTTTCCTCTCATCCTGTGGGAGTGAGTGCAGAACAGATTTTGTCTTCGACATTAAGTTAACATGTTTCCAATTTAGAGCAGCATGTAGGTTAATTCAGAATTTAAGGCCTTATCGAAAACATGAACATAAACAAGAAAATCTAGTAGATGTACCCAGAAAGTCAGAGCATGCTGCTGTTAACATTGTCTCGAAGCATGAATACTTTAGATTTGCTGTATTAACACTGAACTAAAAACACAATCTGTGCTTAAACATAACAAAAGTTATTTTATTTCCTAAACTGGTTAACTATATATAATATTAATCTTAGTCACATTTTCCAGCCTTTCGGGAAGATGTTTGTATTAATTTTATTTTCTTTGTTTCTAGGATGTTTCTATTGTTTGCTGTCACCGTGCACCTGTAACCTTTAGCCACATAAAAATGTGTATTTTGAAAATACATATTTAAGGAGAAAAATAAATAAATAAATGAATAAAAAAAGATCAATTATGTATGAAGTGTGACACAGCTGCCTGTTCTGTCCATTGCTTTGTTTAAATCTGCTGCTGGATTTTATAACCTCACATATAGATATCAGATAAACCCAACAGTAGTTCGTAACTACTTATGTTAACTTGCCGGCCATTTAATTCAACACCGATTCACCTGCTCAACCATCTAATCAGCCAATCACAGGGCAGTAACTCAATGCATTTTGGCATTTTGTCAAAACAAGCTGCTAAAGGTCAAACTGAACATGGTAGTTGGTGAGAGATGTGCATGTCTGAGTATTTAAGAAACTGCTGAACAACTTATGGAATTTAAGTAATAATTTAATACAAACATCTCGAGGTTTTATAGAGGCATCTGCAAAGAAAGAGGAACTATCCAGTGAGCGACATCAACAAGGCATTGTCAGAGGAAACTAGCTAGACTGCTTCAAGCTGATAGGAAAATAACAGGAACTCAAGTAACCAGTTGTTACAACCAAGGTTTACAGAAGAACATCTCTGAACCAAAAATACATTCAGAAGTAAGGGCAGTCTAACAGAGGAACTTTGGGATGTGATGGAACAGGAGATTCACATCGTGGATGTTCAGCTGACCAATCTGCAGCAACAGCATGAAGCTGTCAATATGGGGGAAAATCTCTGAGGAATGTTTCCAGCACTTTGTTGAATACCACAAAGAATTCAGGCAGTTATCAAAGTAAAAGTGGGTCCAGTCCAGCAGTAACTAGGTATACCTAATAAAATGTCTGGTGACTATGTTAAGGTCTGCTTTTAATGAAATTCACATGCACAGATATCATAGTTTTGCTTTTTATATTAATCTCACAAACAAATGAGAATGGAAGAAAGTTAAAAATGATATGATAAAAAATTATAACAACAAGAACTTATAAGGACAAGAAACACTTCTTTGTATGCTTTTATGCAGCTACGTTACAGCTGTCATGCCTCTTTTATACATCAGAAAAAAACCCCAAAATGCATCTTTGGCAGATGATACACCCATGCATCCTCACTTGTACTTCCTCCAGCATTCCAAATCTCTCCTCTAGGTATTATAGGAATTGAGATAACCTTCGGCATGGTGCACTGAGATTGATTTCATTTCATGTCACAGGTGGGATTAGCAAGGATAGAGGAAGTGAAAAATCAGAAAACATAGAAAGTAAAAACGGTCTTACTCTAATGTCGTCCACTGAAACCATTACAGTTATTATGGTTAGAAAACAGAGAAGAAAAACCTACAGCAATGAAACCAAAGAAATACTAAACACACATGCTGAAGTAAATGTGGGCAGGCTTTAGGGTTACAGATCAGGGCATGCTCTAATGTGTCAATTTGGATTTTGTCACTTTGAAATGAGGACTTGTAGTAAAACCAGCTTCACAAACAAATACGTTGTGTATTCACAGCATCTACAAACACACAGCCAACACTTCCTTCCCATCTTCTCAGGCACCGTGGTGAGTGTGTGTGTCTAATCCCCGTCTTCTCCCTCTCTCTCACTCACACACATGTTCACTGAAGTGTGCAGAAACATGAAGCTCCTCTCTTTCCCTCTTCGGCACGTCAGAAGCATTTTGCCGGGTGATTAATCGTCGCGGCGAGCGTTCGAGCCCCGCGGTTGGCCCGGGGGCGTCGCCACGATCCCTGCACCTGCCACTTTGATCCAGTGACCCCCCCTACTCTCACACTAACCCCCCACCCTCATTCCAACCCCACCACCCCCCACTACATGCACAAACAAATATGCGTTCATACAAAATGAACAGGTTATTGTAAACTCCCTTTTAGGAGGGAAACATACTTTCACATGTTATACTCCTAACATTAACCACACACAACCTCAAAATTTTATCATTTGCAACCTGTGCACTCCCTGTGAAGAGAAAAAAGACATAAGAGAGCTTTGAATAATGCAAATATGCAGTACTCTTAATCTTATTTTTAGTTCTTTAGTTAGTTTTTGTTCTCATTTATATAGATGTGCATGAGGATAAGTGAAGTTATCCAATAAGTAAAAGAATATGAAATGCTGACATGTTGACATGAAATTGAATGATAATCATTGTAATCAATAATAATGAATGGAGCTAACTAATTGACTGCTAATTTAGTCTGCAGTAGGCAGGCTGGGGTATCTAGCTGCTCCTGTTAGGTTTGCTCAAGGGTAGATGTGACAAGTTTGGATTAAAGTTAGTGGTTGCAAAAACAGCCATTATTGAACATCTAATATGTAACAGAATGTACTTGCTCAACTCCACAAAGACCAGTAAACCTTGAAGCTACAAAGAAAACAGGTCCAGTGGAGCTCACAGCACAGACCTTAGACAGTATAAGATGGATGCAGCTTCCATGCCTGGAAAGTGAAGCTAGTGTGGTAGAGCCTCAAACCCTCATTGTTTTTAGTTGCCAGCAGGGGGGCAACTCTCAGGGTCTTAAATCCACTGACTTTGTATTTGGTGAATGTGCGCCCTTTGTAAATTAACTATTTAATGGACATTGGTTTGTGTACGTAAATCTTGCAGTCATGAAAACAGTTTTCTTCAGCTTCATTTAGAGTCACTTCACTCACTCTCCTCTAAGTTTAGATAAATTGAACTCAGTGGCCAACAAAAACAATAGGAAACAGTCATTTTGTCTCTCATTGCTAAAAGTCTCGCACATTTGCCCAACAAGCAGAAGATTCCTGGTTCAATGCTGGTAGGAGACACAAATCCCTTTGGAGTTGTGCCAGAAAGAAATCTGCGAAATCAAACATGTGCTGCTGTGGTGACCCCTTTAAATAAGGGAACAGCCGAAACTAGCTAAGCAAAGGTTTATTGAAAAGCCCCAATTGGAGAGTTAATGAAACAAAAGTACAAAGAAAATCAGCCCGTACATATGAAGACCTGGAAAATTCATATTAAAAGGAATGAAATCATTTCACCGTAAATGCAGCATTGCTTTATAGAATTTAAATCCACAGTAAAATCCCCTTCATGTAGGTTCATAGACTTGCTGGCAGATTTTTTTCCCCTTGCACTAAATTATTTCTGTGTCCAATTTATTATGCTGTTAAATAGTCCTGCAAACAGACCACTGGCTTCACTGAAAATGAGAATGAAACTCATGCTATCTTGTATTTGCCGTGGTCTCATATTGTGGTTTTGTGCTGAGCCTTTAGTGGAGTTATGCTTCTATTCGAGAAAGATTTCATTGCAGGCTTTTGCTTCTTTCTGATGGTGTAAAATGATGGACGACTTTTGGACATTTTCAGACTCCCAGGACAAGTTTCCTGTCTGTGACATGCTCTGCTCTCCCACCACCTCAGTTGGAGGAGAGCGAGCATGTGTCTCAAGCCCACATTACATCTGTTACACCACAACGTGTGCGTATGTCTGTTGCACCACCAGTTACCATGCGAGTGTTTTGTATTTACTCTTGGTGGTAGTGTGTGTGTGTGTGTGTGTCACAGATGCCATTTGTTCTGAAATCAGCAGCTGGATCCTATGTTCCCGGTGGGACTTGTGTCTACAACAGACACACACATACACACAGTGTCAACCACTAGCCATACCTGTGGACACACTCACACACACATGCATGGGCAGATGTCATGTGGGACAGCTTGCTTGTATTTATGTGCGTCTTGATGGATCTGGAGGTGAAGCAGTGGTGTGTATGTGTACGTTTCTGTGGATATTAGCAGAGCTGAACTGCTGACCATTAACATATGGAGCAGATTATCGGCATACAGTGCACACAGGTAACACACACATCCACAGATTTTATTTTAGAAACAAGTCCTAGGAAGTTGTTTCCCTGGTTCACAGGGTGGAACGAACTTAACCTGTAAAACTTTCTTTTCTTTTTTTTCTCCCAAGAAAAAACAGCCATAAAACCCCCTAAAAGTATACTGCAGCCACCAGCTGCTAACATCAACAAGCGTGTTACTTTGTTCATGGTACAGCTGAGAATAATATACAATATATTTATAAGAAGTCTCCTTCATTATAATTAAATTAAAGATTCTGATAGAATGGTGGAAATAAATGAAATATAGTGTAATATTGTCCTAAAACATAATTTTCTGCTTTTACTGATTATTTGACTTTGTTACTACGACTGGACTCTTTTTGCCTTCATTCTTCATGGAATAGATTCAACAAGGTGCTGGAAATATTCCTCAGAGATTTTGATTGCATCCATGGTGCAAACCTCTCGTTCCACCTCATTGAATTGAGATGGGGTGACTCTGGGGGCCATTTTAATACAGTGAATTCATTGTTATTCATTGTTATGTTCAATAAACCAGTTTAAGAAACCATGTGCATTATCGTTCTGGAAGCAGCCATCAGAAGATGGTTAGACTGAGGGATGTAACATTTTCCGAGTGCAGCAATAAAGGGATGGAAACAGGAAAGGACATTCCAGAAGCTAAATGTTAGCCTGCTATTTCAAACCACTTTTGATGTGTTTTGGGATCATTGTCCTGTGCAACATCCTGCTGTGTCAATCACGTAGCTGCTGATTAGAGGTTGAAGAATTAGGAGATAGCCCTCCTTCATCATTTCATTCACTTTGTGCAGTGTAGCAGTACCACTGATAGCAAAACAGCCCCAGATCATGATGCTACCACCACCTTGGTAAATACTTCTTGTCATTGTGGCCAAATAGCTCAATCTTTGTCTAATCTGACCATAAAACTTTTCTCCAGAAGGCTTGTCCATGTGGGTAGCTGCCAATTTTAGTTAAGTTTCATGGTGTCTATTTTGGAGCAGGGTTTCTTTCGTGGTTGGTATCCTCTGAGTCCATGCCAATATAAAACGCTCTTCACTCTGGACAGTGATGCTAGTGTTTCAGCAGTTTATTGTTCACAGCAGGTTTGAGCCTTGGTGGTTCCTGTGTTGTTCCTGAACATCCTCACCAATTTACTCTAATCTGAGGGTGGCCGTTTGGATCTTTTTCCAGACTTTTGCAAAGTGAGGTCAGATCTGAGCAACTCGTTTTAACTGATGATCTTTGAATTAAAGATGTATGAATACAATCATTCCATCCTGGAAAAAGAACAGTTCAAAGAAATCATTAAAATGGCTAAATTACTGTTACATTCATGCACAAGATGAGTGTATGTAAAATACCTAAGGACCTGGAGCCTGTAGCATGGTACCATATGGCCATCTCAACACCATTGTCCCGACAATTAGGACCACAGGCTAAAGTCTTGCTAGATCTGGAGCATGAGCAGAGAAGGGACTAGAAATAAACAAAGAAACAAAGATATAGTCAAAAGGTATTATAAAAATATTGTATAAAGACATCACAAAGCAAAAGTATATAAAAGAGAGTCTCAGCATGATAGAGAAAAGGGAAGAGGAGAGGAAGTGAAGGGAGGGGATATAATAATAATAATAATAATAATATTTTTTTTAAACTAGAAAAGTGACTAAGTGGGCTAAACAATGTTTAGCCAATTAAGCATTGCAAAGGAGTCCATGTTCACAATGAGCCACCCATGACTGAGCGCAGAGACAGAGGCAGAGTTGCCTAATTACAGCCTAAAGAGACCGGAGTCTTCATAAGAGCGAAAACTGAGTGAGAAAGGAAAACGGGAAGAAAGGAAGTGATTTCTAGTCTTAGAAAGGAAAGAAGGAAGGAAGGATACCAAGATTTATCAGTGGATAGTATAGTCACTTCATACATAATGAAACCTCCTCTTCTTTTTATACAGATGTTCCTGCTAATGTCTCTGTGAAATACACCCCCCCCCCCCCCCCAAAAAAAAGAGAGAGGCAAACATTATTTACCTGTTGTGTTACGAAAAACCCGCACAAATATACACCAAGATACAGCTGTGCATAAACACAAAAATATAGAAAATATAGAAGCAAGGGGCAGAAGGTGAGTTATGACAGCATGTAAAACTCAACAACCCAGAAGGTGTATTAAAACGTGTCACAAAACAACTCTAGAGACAAAACCTGCTCAGGACTGAAAGAAAAAAAAAAAAATCTATGTAACACCAGTATTTTGGTTTTTTAGGTGGAATTAAACAAGATCTAAAAATGATCAAATCTAACACCTGACAGCAAGAAGTAGAAGTCAAAGGGTGCTTATTAGAAATGCATGAATAAATATGAACTTGTGAGATTAAGCTCATCTGACTGTGGGTAAAAATGTACAAAAGTACTAAAGTTTATGGAGGCCACAGCGATGAGTCGAGAAACGCAGCATAAATATTGTAAAACAACTCACAGTTAACAAACCTGCAGTGCATTGTGGGAGTTGCAATCAGGTTTGTCCTTATGCTTATTCTGTCCTTCAGGATAATGTAATACAGATGCCGTTATTCTGGAACATCACTGTTACAGCTTAGGCTGCAGCTAAAAACAGTGGGTACATGCTCCTGATAAGAAAACACAGTATGTCTCTGTTTGACCAGCAAATAGCTAATAGCCTGTCTCTGTGACCCATGATAGAGGCAGAACAAACTGACCTGACCCTTCTCAGCTCTCCACAAAATAGTTAAACCTTGAACAAATATAGGAATTAAGGGAGTTTACTCTGACATCTTACACATCAGGTTATAACCCTAACCCTGCTTGATTCTATGTTCTAGAGCAGGGGTGGGGAACTCCAGGCCTCAAGATGTGTCCTTGATCCAACACAGCAGATTTAAATAGTTAAATGACCTCCTCAACAAGTTCTCTGGTAATGAACTGGTCATTTGATTCAGGGTGATATCTAAAACCTGCAGGACACCAGCCGCTGAGGCTTGGAGTTCCCCACCCCTGCTTAAGGGAAAAGCAAATTTGACTTTTTTTTAAAGATGAGTTTCAGTTACAACACTTATTTTCTTTGATAAAGATCCAGTAAAAATAGAGTTAGAGATGGAGTCGTCACCAAAATACTCCAAAAAGATCACGTAAGCTTTTATTATCGTATTTTTCTTATCTTATCAAGTGGAAGGTGGAGAGAGTGATGCAATGTAAAAGTCACCTATGTCACACTAAAGTGACAAATTCCTACCCACTTATCTGTAGTAATTACGAAGGTTTCCAGCAGATTAAGGTTTTCTTATCAAGGCTACAATCTAAGCTCTCTAGACGTCTTGTATTCCTCCTGCGAACTTCTGTGGTTACTGTCAGTAACTTATCACTACCAGCAACAATACATCCATCATAGTTTTTGTCATTTTACCCTGAGCTTAAACAACAGCAAGAAGTCGTCTAAAGGTGCATCCACAACTCACAAAGGATTGCCATAATACTATTTTATTCCAATAAAACAGATGTTATTAGGACTTTATTGGAATCATGTTGCTTTTGTAGAATGGAGGTAAATTAAATTTTTGCAGCTGCTATCACCAACATACAATAAAGGTACAATCAAAATATATACATAAGAAGGACAGTGGTGGCAGTATCTTGTCCTCAAACACTGAGCATAATAATATCATGGAACAATCTGAAAAATCCTTTTAAATGGCCTTCATTAATGACTCATCTCATTTCTCCTCTTCACATAGAGGAAGGATCCTAATGCATATTCTGTGGGCCCAAAATTACAGAAGCCTGAGCATCTGCGATCAGATTTCAAAGGCAGATGTCACTTTTATGTTTTGTCCTTAGCATGTGCAGATTCTGAGTCTTGTACTAAAGCCAAAAGGTTTAAACCTAAATCCAGTGTCATCTCCCTCTCAATCATGTTTCTTTCCATCTTCTTAAAACTTGTTTTTTTGTAAATATTTGAACTAACTAGTTCATTCAGCATCAAGTTTCTTTTTAGTCTTCTTTATAGTGTTTTTACGTGTGATCATGTTACTGATGCATGAACAGCTGAACAAAGTGACAACAAGTAAAGTGATGGACAGAATAACTGAACTGAGTTCAGATGTGTAAGGTGCACCATGTCCTTTCCTACAAATACTAGTACGGGAGACTAAAACAAACAGATCTTTGTCAATAAGTCAATAAATGTGATTGACATTTAAAATATTAGATAAATGTGTCATAAAAAGAGTAAATAAAAATGAAAAGAATACTGAGTTTATTGTTTATTTTTTTATGCTAAACTAATGAAAAGTGAAAAAACAGGAGAATATAGACAACTAGTGAGAATAAATAGTTCATCTCCCACCAGTTAAAAGCAGTTTGAACCTATTTAATGTTACGCATTAAATGTATATTTAGCATATTCACTTTACACATATGTGTGTGTAAAGTGGTAAAATTAATAATGCTGAACGAGTAAACTGATGGTATGTATCCCTACCCACCTGATGTATGAGGGTTATATTACAGTCCACTGGGGGGGAGGACAGGGAAGGGAGAAACTTCCCTATTTATCTTCTGCTGTGCTGCCTGGCACACATGTTTAGCCCGGGGTGACTGCAAGCAGGAAGTATTTCTAAATAAAAAAAGAAAAAGAAACTCCCCCCAAAAAACAGGGCAATTCTAGAAAAATCACTGGCAGCGAAAAATCCCTCCCCCCTCGATGTCTTTGGCTGGGTCATTGCATAATTTAGTAATCAACTAAATTAGGTACGGAGAGATGAACTTGCAGCTCGTGAGCATTTGTGTCAAGTTCATCGGCTTTTGCAGGAAAACCGTCCGTGGTTTAATGAATCTCAAACTGCCTCTGATTTTCATCTGCAGCGATGAGGGAGGGAATTATCCGGGGCCCCTGCACACACACACACACACACACACACACACACACACACACACACACACACACACACACACACACACACACACAGAGGAAACAGGCACCATTTGGTGTTTATGTAAATGTGCTAAAACAAAATGGCTGACTGCCAAATCCTGTCAGTAAACAAAGCTTGTTTGAATGCCAGGCAGTGTTGTTAAGGTGGACCGCTCAGGATGGAGTCTGAGCAGTAGGTGTCCTAGCGAGACCGAAACACCTTAAACGAGGGCGCCGGTGACCATGTAAAACAGCCATTAACTTGTGATCGGATGCAGGAGCGCTGGTCTGCATCTCTAAAACGGGAACATTGTTCCTAGGCCTCTTAGTTTGGATGGGGTAGGGGTGGGGTGGGGGGTGTTGGTTGTCATGGCAGCTGAACAACCAATAATCATTCAGAACAGAATAGTGGATCTGACCTAGATCAGCTTGTAAGTTCTAACTGAAGGTCCACTTAAGCCATGCTATCTATGAAAGCTAAAATAATCGCTGTCGACAGATCTGCGATCGCAACAGAGCTCTCTGCCTCCTGAGCAGCCTCCTGCTGTGGTCACTTCAGCAGGAGGACATGGATGTGTTCTCTGCAGGCCGGCCCTTTCTAACAGAGTCAACCAGAGCAGAGAGCTTCTTAATGATGCCGTTGTATGTAGCTCACTGAGATTAAGATTAACCTGCAGGCTACACTGGTCATAAAGGATTATTTTTCCTGTGCCACAAGTCTAAATTTTAAATAAAATTCAGGTGAGCAATCTGACCAAAGTACGATCATATCAGTTCATTTTTATGTATATCAATTCAGATTCACAACAGTTGTGCTTTATATTACAAGTTAAAGAGCAAATAATATCATAGAGTCCTATGATATTATCTGATGATCAGATGATCCCCTGTGAGCACCACAGGGCGACAGACGGAAGAGCTCCCTTTTAACAGGAAGAGACCTTCAGCAAAACCAGTCCCAGAGAGATATCATTGGGGGGAAGGTGGGGAGGTGCTAAATGAATCATCAAACTCATGAATCTTTTGAATCTCTGTGTCTTGTTTTTTATTTTGTTCTGAAAGTTGTTTCTCTGCTGAAACAATAATCTTTGCAGTCACTCTATAAATAATATCTTAAATTATATCGAAACAAATGTTAATAGAAAAATAATATCACTGTTGGAAAGAAGTAAAGTAGCTGCTTAAGTTTACAGGAATTCCTCAAACTTTTGGACTCACGGCACATTAAAGTATCAGTTTGACAGTTTGAGCTTGCTTGTAACAATCTGGAACTTTTCTGGATCCTTTCAGAGCGGAAGATTTTAATTCAAACACTTATTTGTTTGGTCTTACAGTCTCTCGGTGACATGGTTTGAATCAAATATTTTGGAAAAATCAATATCAATCAGAATGTATTTCTATAGCACATTTAAAAAGACCACAGTACATCAAAGTGCTTCACACAAATGCCGCAGTGCGGTTTACAACAACAGACAAAGATAAGAAGATACAGTAATGGTTACAGTAACAATTACAGTTGTGTAATACAAATCCAGACCGGGGGAAGTCCAAACTAATTTGCTTCAAAGGCTAGATTGAACAGGTGAGTTGTTAAGTGTGATTTAAACGATTCAGTGGATTCTGACATGCGGATATCAAGTGGAAGATTATTCCTAAGTTTGAAAAAAGAAGAATTTGTTGCGCTATTAGAGAAGTGGGTGATAACATGACAGACTGATGCGGTGTGTCATAATCAAGTCCTCATATTGTTTCTGTTGTCCCAGAGATAACAGTAATGGGAGTAATGAGTAAAGTATGCTTGTGTTATTACCACTGTGTCTATTTAAATGCTCCTTTTTCCTGATACCACAACATTTTATGAATTCAGTCTGCTTTTTCAGCCCCTTAGCCATGGGTCATGGATACTTTCAGTAATGACAGCTATTGTTTTTTCTACATTTTTAAGTGTACTGGCTTGTTGTCAACTTTTGAAAACCAGTATCATTTACTTCATCTGGGTTTACTGTCTCAATCACCTCTTTGCTGTCCACTGTGTATCTGTGTCAATAAAGCTAAAGCGTAGCTATAAGTAAGAACAAAACAAACATTCGGCATTGTTTGCTTTGTTTTTGTTTTTTTCAGGTGCTGTGATTAACCACTGGGGTGCTGCACCCAATTATTCATAAGGAACACTTTGGACCTTGTTGTTTTTTCATTTATTTATTTGCTTTTATTGAATAAATATATTCAGTCTCCATTTCAGCAGTCAGATTTCTGAATGTCCCTGAAGGCCACAGCAGGTATATTTAGCCCTCTAGGAAATGCTGAAGTGTGTTTGGAGTCTGAAACGATCATACTGACCTTTTCATCTTTGGGGAGGAGGGAACACTCTTGATACTTAAGGAAAAAAAGAAATATCCATTAGCTCTGTGTGTGTGATTAATCGGTGTCATTGTGTGTGATGTATTTAGGCCATTTCCTAGCACCTCAGAGGCAGCAAACAGCTAAATTATCCAAAGGCCCAAATGCAACAGAGAGGGCTTACTTTCATCTCTTTTCTGCTTCTTATATATATATATATATATATATATATATATATATATATATATATATCACGAACATTTAATTCTTAAGTAGTAATTCCAAATGATTGAATGCGCAGATGCACAGATGGCGTTATATTTTATTTTTTTGACTTTTATTCAAATGCATTTTTACACAAGAGGCAGGACTTGAAGCAAAGCACGGACCCTCCTATCTGCCCCTGGCTCTCAGTTTGTGTAATTGTACGGCAAAGCTGATAATGATTAGCAGCGCGCCCCCTGCAGTGTTCTGCTGTTTGCTCAGCTTGTGGATGGATGAGAGGGAAAGAAAAATACACCAGCTAATTATTTCAGATAACACAATTAAGATATGCATATTTAGCATAAATTCCATAAAGGAAATGTAGACGTCAGCAGATGCACTGTGTTTGTGTATCTGTGTATGTGTGTGTGTATCGTGAGCATGGTGGGATATTTGTAGCAGTCTCTGGTGGCAGGTAGCAACATTAATCTCACCCTGTTTTGGGTCTCTGAACTACACAGAGGTTACGGTGTGTCTGAGCATGCCTAGATGTGTGTTTGCCTCAACTATAAATAAGCATATCTGAAATCTTTTTTTAAAAACGTATATTTATCTCTGTCATCCTCAGCTCTGCACTCTCATTCCTACACACACACACACACACACACACACACACACACACACACACACACACACACACACACACACAGTCGAACACACAATGTGCAATAGGCCAGGTGCCTGTCTAGCTGCAGTGTGTATTTGTGTGCATGTAATGGTTGGTGTGCATTGGTTTCTACCTGCTAAACTAATGATCTGCAGCTGTCAGTAGTATACATGCACACACACACGCACACACACACGCACACACACACGCACACACACACACACACACTTGAAAATGGGAGGAGAGGACAAAGCCAGGAGGGGGGGGAAAAACAGAAATGAGAGAGGAAAAGAAAGGTGGGGAAAATGAGAAATCCAAAAACAGAAATGTGTGCAAGGATGGAATTCAGAGAGTAACACAAGAAGAAATGTTTTTAGAAAATCAAATCAAAATCAGCCACCATGAAGTGAGGAGAGATGAAAACACAAAAGAAACAAGAAGTAGATCAATTCTGGAGAGCAGACAGAAAAGCACATGAGAGAGGGAGCATAGGTGGATAAATTAAGGAGTTACAAAATAGATGTCATGGAAACAAAGGAGAAAGTGAAGGAAGAAGGAGACAAAAAAGAGGAGGGAAAACTTTTGGCATTCATCCAAACAGGAGCCTCTTCCTCTCCAGTGTGAATGCTGTTGCATGTCATTAGAGCTGCCAATCAGCAGCTGCCAGTGCTCTGCTGCAGCGTGCAGCTCCATGCAGGATGACAGCTGCAGCCGCCGCACACACCCTGAACAACGTGTGCTTCAGTGCTTTAAATGGCTTCTACCCACACTCGCAGAGCTTAAGGTGACCTGCAGGCCTCATCGGAAATGGAGTCGCCTTACTTTTGCCAAAGTTTTGGGATCTCTGAACCAAAACATCCACCTGTTGGAGATATTCCAAATTTATTGTTATAGTTATACATGCTGTATCGAAAAAAATTAATAAATAAATAATCTAATTTCAAAAGTTCTTTAGTTCTGCAGTCATTCAAAACACGTCCCATTAGAAAGTGAGTTTCATGTGGTTTCCAGTACGTATGTATGCTGTGCGTCCAGAGCAACATGTTGGACACTTGTAAACATTATGAGTTTTGTATGTAAAACTTCATTTTCAGCCATGTGTTTTAAAATTTACCACATCTGTATCCATTACTTTAGAAAATAAAGCCTTTCTTTTTGATACACCCTGTGTTATCACACATTTTAATTTGCATTTGTTTTGATATGTGTTAATATGTGGATTCTTCTTGCAGAAATCCTTCTATCCTTCTTGTGCCATTGTTTGTTAACAAAAATCAAAGTAAAATAAAAAAAATGTAAAAAAGATGACTGAAAAAAATAATCTAAGCACACGAGAAGCCACATTAAATGCCTACCAGGATAATTCTCACTCTTCACTGTGTGATAGCTGATGTAGCTCAGAGCCCACAACGCACACCTTCAGGCTTTGCAAGAGCCTTATTATTTTCTATGCAAGGATTTAAAAAAATGACACAAGAACTGATACGAACATGGCCAAAAAGTTGTAATTATAACAGCTTAATTTTAGAAATGCAGTTCAATTTTAGTTCAGACCCTAGAGGCCAGAATACTCACCACTCCACCATCCACCATTTCTTACAGATGACAACATTCATTCACACACCTGCTGCAGACTGAAGGGGAAAAAAAAGTAACGTCACCGGTGGTCACATTTGAAACCGATACCCTCATTCAGTGAAGCAAAGTTTTCCAGACAGGGAAACCCAAAAGTCAAAATACTGGGACTAGAAGAATGTGCGTTTTCATGGCAACCGAGTAAATATTTAACGGTGTTTGTTCAACTGGTGAACTGATGGCTAAAGGCTCCGTCTCGCCCTCCTGACCCCTGTCTGCGTTTCAACCTGTCAGTGTCTGTTCCTGAGTGTTTCCATCCATCTGCATGTCTTTATCTCCATTTAGCTTGGGTCATGAATGCAATAAAAACAAAACATTTAACTCTGGTTAGAAGTGTATTTGTTGCTTCTCTACATGCTGATAGTTTCTCTGTGGAAAGATTCGCACAAAGCAACAAACAAAGGTTAAAGTGGAGATCAGGGCTTGGGTTGAAAGAGCTTTGTTTTGATAGCTGCATCAGAGGGTTTGCAGACCCATCCATCCACCCCATCTGGCTTTGTCACCCCACTTTTTTTTTGGTGGGCACTCTTTCTTCTGTGTGACACTGCTTAAAGAATCCAACCCAAGACTTGACTGGCTCTGGGAAAACTGCTCAATATACACAGATCAGCCAGAACATTAAAACCACCTGCCCAATATTTCAGGTTCTAGACAATCTTCTCACACGTGAGCCAAAGACTTACAACACAAACCAAAAACTTGTGCAGGGAGCAAATGTCTACTTCTCTTTCAAACTCATCCAGTTTAAGTAGAGGGTCATCGCTGGTGATAAGAATGGCAACTCAGTAGAAGAGTCCAAATTCTGAAGGCAGCGTATCAGCGTGACCAGCATGCCTGACATTTTTTATAATACTCAAAGCTTGACATTTTCCAGCAGGATGAGGCTGTCAGCACACTGCTCTGAGGGAGAACACTCAGGAAACAACATGAACTGAACCTGAACATTGCGTGCTGGCACACCGAGCACTGAATTTTTTAATCACACAACAACAGTACTGGCTCTCCACCTGGACTTCTCACCGCATCATAACTTTATAATGCGATGCTCTGCTGGGATTTGCCTCCTTGTGAGTTCATCCACTTTCCCAAAATGAAGGTAAAGTTGAAGGACTGGACACACACTGGACGAGACTCTCTATACACGTCAGACATCAAATTCAAGGGGACAGAACAGGACTGGGCAATTCAAAAATTGTGGTGGTGACAGAAGTTGTCAGAGCAGACAATCATTGGGGAGTTTGGCTGAATTAAAATAAAGTATGGCTTTGATTTTTATGGGTTCATTCCCAGCTTTGCGATCACATCTTGTACTGAGAAGGCCCGCTTTGTGCCACCAGAACATATTTCATAAGATGTTGTGAAGTGTCCTGTGCTCTCTGATGTTAGGATGTTTACAGGGGTTCCTGTTTGTAACTGGTGTGGCTATTTGGTTAATCCAGAAAATCCTATGGATGTTTGATTGAAGGGTCAGCCCTGTGTGACCGCTGTTGGGTGGTGCGCGCTTGATCTGTGTTTTAGGCGTGTGGTACTTGCCTCAGTAACTTCCTTTTCCCAGCACAAAATCACATTATGAAGCCATGATTAATGTTTTTCAGCTGTCAGTGGTTTTAATCTTGTGCCAGTGGACCTCTAATACCCTTAAGTGGCCAAACAAGTGCTTCCCTAACTTTCCCCAATGTGGTTACTTCAAACACAACCTGCAGCTCTCTAGGTTTGTTTTACCTAACTTTTAAACTCTTCTAAATTTAATCCACTGATTCATCATTTTCTTAGACTTTTTCTAAGATGTGGTAGAAAGAAAAATTCCCACAACTGTTGCATATCTGCGAAACAAGAAGCTACTCAACTTCTTAAAGGCAATCAAAGGTTTTAAGCACCTTTCTTCTCAGTGGCTTTTTGTATGACCTTAAAATTTAACCCTGACCCCTGTATAGCATCACAGTAAAGAAATAGCCTGTGGCCGGTCAGTTTGACTCTCAGCCAGGCTGTGGATGGAGTTTTTTCCTTGACACATGTGGACAATAAACTTGTCTCTTGACTTGAGCTGAATGAAGTAATGGTAGAAAGAAAGTTTAATTTGGAAAGAAATTGTTCCCACAATGGAGGAGGATGACTCAATCCACAACAGCTGCCTTAACTCACCCCTACAATATGTATGTGTGTGTGTGTGTGTGTGTGTGCACATGTGTGTGTGTAAGAGAAAGAGGGGGATCAGATAGCTAAGCATATTTTCTCACCAGCTGACTGTATGGGAAATGGATTATCCCAAAACCTGCAGGTTTACATTTCATTACATTTCCTCCATAAAGCCACAACCTCAGCCTAATGTATCACAGTATCAGACCCATAGTTGAAGTTAATGGAAGGGGAGGCGCTGCAAGGTGCAAGGGTATTACAAATCATTTCCATTTTTTGATACAGACCTTCGTTTATTTGTTTGTTTTTAAAAGATTTTATTACCTTTTCCACATAGGTTTCTTTTTTCAGATGTGCTCTGTTGTAACCTTTATCTGTTCTTATTTTGGCAGAATTTTACATGCGGGCACAGTCTGGAAGATGATCACCTTTGCATTTTTGTTTCAAGATTCTGTCTTGTGTCCACTGGATGGATGCAAGTGTAATATTCATTCGCTTCTTATCTCCAGTTTTAAGATAACTTGCAGGGTTTTTTTCTGCTAGCTGTTTCATTTTCTTTACCAGCTTGAGATTGAACCAAAGCAGTGAAGATGCTGTAAAACCATGTGGAAGTGGCTTTATTTAAAGTGGCCAGCAGGGGGTATTTTATTTGGTTACAAAAAAGTCTAGTAGTACGAAAGTCTATGAGAAAATAATGTTACTGCTCCTGTGATTAAGGATCTCCATAAATACTTTGCTTACAAGTTTAGGGTGTTATTTGATAGTTTCAAGTCTTAATTACATAATTATATGTTAATTTTTTTTTATTACAGTCCCACCTTTGGTCCAATAGATGAAGCAGGATATTTTTCAGGTGATTGATTATGTGGCTACAGTATGTACGTTAGATCCACTCTATGCGTCTCATGTTTGGTCTCATAAAACTACTACAGGCTTCACAAAGAGACTTAATTAACCACAATAAATGCAATGACAGTGGTTACAGCCATCTTTTATATACAGTGTATGTGCAAAACCGAACGTGACTAAAAGCCTTTGCACAGTTTAACTGGCCAATAAATATTTGATCCTTAAATGTTTTTTGCAGGATAACTGGCAACAGTAGGAAACATAAGTAAAGAAATACTGTTTACAGCTAAATTTGTATGTTTTTGCCATAGACGTGGGGTGGACTATTCTTGGTGGAGTATGACTATATTTCTTTTTACTTTAACAGATTCAATCTAAATTTCAAATTCAAAAACACATTAGATCATAGAGCGGTGGAGAAAAGAAACCTTTTGGGTGTGATATTTGCAAACTTGGTAGAAGGGCATTACCTATTTCACTAAGAAGTCTTACATTTAATCTGTGTAATTGTGTTTTCATCGCATCTAACATGTCTAACATGTGGTGTTAATGTGACAGCAGCTGGAGGTCAGAGGTGAAAAGGATGTAAACACACGTGCACATACATGTGCACACACACACACACACACACACACACACACACACACACACACACACACACACACACACACACACACACCTTCCTCCAGAGCAGCAAGCTGCACCTGCAGTCTGACAAATGTGGCAGCATGGCTGTGTGTGCGTGTGTGTGTTTATCAAGTTACAGCTTTTTTCTTTATAAATTTGTCTATGTCGTCTTTAAAAGTGAGAAAACAAATGAAATGAAAACACAATGACTGGATGGATGAATGAACTAAAAGAAGTAGACGAGAGAAAGTGAGAGGGGAATTTGAGAAGGAGGGAAGGGCTGTGCTCACCACGAAGATCTGTGAAAGGACTTCCCACCACATGCACACACACTCAGAAATATATATATAAATTCCTGTGTAAATCTGCCCATCCAGGTGAGGTTCACAGTAATGTGGCCTCAATTTAAACACAGATGTTTTTGTTTTGTTTTATTAGACAGAATTGAATCTGATTTTGGTGAAATGTGTTATCAAATTTTAATGAACATTTTTTTTTGTCCTTTTTTGCTGTGAGTAAAAGGTCTGTCATCAGTTGGGGGTTTGCGCCCTCTGCTCTGGGTAATTAGGCGGTGGTAATTAGGGAGGGGCAAGTGCTGCTCTGTCCTGCACCACCAACCTTCCTGTCAACTCTTTTGGGAGCAATGAGGGCAGGTGGGGGGGGCTGGTGGTACAGTCCGATAATCAAAAATATAAAAACCTATTATTAAATGATATAGTTAAGTACTACACATTAAAGCACCAAGCCTAATATTTATGTTTAGTTTCCGTTTATCATTTGTTGATGGTTTATTGATACTGAGATATGTGTGTTCATTGATATTCAGCTTTAGTCAAATTAAGAAAATAAAAAACATACGGCATTATTTTGTTATCAGAAAAACAGTAAATTCTTTCTATTTTATTATGTTTTACAATATTCTTTTCACGGCATACGCTGGTTATCATATTTGTATTAAATTAAAGGGTCAACATTTACAGTTCTTAATGAATAAGCAGGTTTTTTAAATCATGTCTCATTCATCTCGCTCTTATTGCTGTGTGTCATGTCGAAGAGCACTGATGCTGTGCATGTGTGTGTTTTTGAATCCACGTCATCAGAAATTAATTCATGAAAAATATCTTAGCATTTAAAAAAATCATGTTTTATTTATTTTATGTCCTCTGCAGTTTGCCTGCTCTAAATAAGGTCATAACCCGCTGGCTGATCGCTGTCCACAATCTGCTGTTCTGCAAATCAAAAGGTGAGAGGTCACTCTGATCAGAGCTGCTTTCTGCAGCTCCACTTCTACTCATGAAATTAATTAGAATTTAATCTATAGAGTTAATCAAATGTAATGAACTGAGGCCAGAGCAGAGGAACAATCTGGAATCGTCTCTGTGGAGGATTAAAGCCTCGCATAGTTTGCCTCTGATTATGTGACATCATTATAGTGACTGCTGGGTTAAGCTGAGGTCATCTCTGGTTGGTTTAGTTTTTGGTGCAAAAACTTAGCTTTGTTGCCAAATAGTTTAAACTAAATAGATCTTATCCATTTCTGAAAAGGGTGGTAAAGGAGGGTGTGTAAAATGTAAATAAAAGCAATCATTTGCAAATCGTTTCAGTGCAATATTTAACTGAAAATAATAAAAAGTGATTAGGATTAGGGCCTTGATGTCATTCAGTCTGCAGCGTATGCATACTGCATGTTGTGTGAAGGACCCAAATGCAGACTCTCAGGCAGCCAGAGATGATCTCAGAGTGAGACATTTATCATTTTCCTGTTTGCAAAAACCTACAATATAAACAATAAGTCCAAAAAGGGAACGCTGAAGACTAAAAACTACAAGGAGACACACGCCGGGAATGAGAAACACTATTGCTAGGTGAACAAACACAGGAAGCTGGGACAGCTGGGCTGAATGAGACACAGCTGAACTAAGTCACAGAAGATGTGAAAGTGAAGAAAAACTAAAAAAGCAAAGCACAAGGATTCACAAAATAAAACAGGAAGTGAGATGACTAACTGGGAAAACAGACACATGAATCAGCTAAATAAGGAAGGATAAGATGATAGGATGCCGAGGAAAGAATTAAAATCTAAAGCAACACAGACTAAAGAATAGGGTTCAATACACCAAGGGAGAAAAATCATGAAAACATAGAAATATGAAACAAACACAGAGTCAAACAATATATTTCAATAAACAAGGATAGAAACGCAAAGCAGGTTTAATGACCCCAGATCATGACACATACTTTGCTTTGACACTTGATTGCTTTTTGCCGCCCTTTGTTCTTTACCCAAATAACATTTAAGAATAAGTAAGTAATGTTGCAAAGACGTGGGGATCTCATCATCTACCCTACATAATATTAACAACAACTCTCCAGGTGGTGGAACATTTTAACATATCAAAAATAAATAAACACGATTCAGAAATGACGCTACCTCTGTTGGATCTGAGCTCCTTTAAGATCATTTCAGGAAAATTAAAACATTCATGTGGCTGACCAATGAAAATTTGGAATGATTTTTCACAAAATTAGACATGCATGTCAAAGAGGAGACTATCCAGCTTGCACTCAGTGCACAGTTCAACAGTTCATGGCAACTTGCACATCTGTGAGGGCACCACTAATGCTGAATGGTCTGCAGACAGGGTTTGGAGCAACATATGCTGCCAGGCAGACAACGTCTTTCTCAGAGAAAGCTTTGCTTACGTTAGCAAGATGTGATAAGGCCACACGTAATGTTTTTTTAGTTTCTTTTTCTGTCTTTTTTTTAAGTATTGGTGAGAGTTTAAAATAAAGTTTTAAATCAGCATATATTTTCAGAAAAAGGAGTTTCTTTGGAAATCAGTTCATGATTAAAAGCAGAGGAATACTTTATGGTCACATTATGTTAAGCTACCTCGCTTTCCTACAATTAGAATAATCATGGATCATTCACTTTTCCATACATCTTCATGGAGGGTTAGAGCCTGTCCCAGCTGTCACAGGGTGAGAGGGAGGTACAGTACACTAAGAGAGACAGAAGATTGTGAATTTTTATTTCCCGTTGAACGCTCAGCTGCCAATAAATGCCATAGGATTATCTATATGTCTCAGCAGGAAGGGAAAACGGTCAATGTCAACTTTGAAGTAGAACCTTTTCATAAAATCTGACCTGATCTCCAAAAAATAAAATAAAATAAAATAAAATAAACTGCACAAGAATAGCACCCATTCACCGTTTTTATCCAATCGATGGTCAGGTGGGTTACTGTCACTTTTGTCCCTGAAACTTTCCCCTTCATCTCTTCTTCTTCCTCTTGTTCTTTCTCTCTGATGGACTAATTATTGTCGTTGTTCTGCCACTCGCGCTGCTGGCTGCCAAATGGAATTAAAAACCAATTATTGATAAATGAAGAGTGGCTTTAGCTGTGTGTGTGTGTGTGTCTGGAACCGAGCCTAGACCAGAGTACTACATCTGTCATCCAAACGCCGTGACAACCACTCATGTGTGGCGTCGCATCCTGTGCATTCAACACACACATCTGCACAGCAACGCCTTCACTGCAGGAGAGTGAGTGTGCGTGTGTTTGTGTATGAAACATGTTTCAGTGTGCATCTGTGCCCTCATATGTGTGTATGGTGCATATCTGTGACATTTTAGCATGCACATATGCACATGTGTGCAGGTGTGTGTGCAGGTGTGTGTGTGTGGGCAGGTTTGTGTGTGGGCAGGTGTGTGTGAGTGAGTCAAGATTGATTCTGTCTATGAGTGAGTTTGCGTTGTGTGTTCTCTGTTTGTGTGACAGATTGACATGCTCACAGATGGTGGATGATGAACATATGAATTTCACTTCACACTTTATATGTTGACGTGACAACAGTGTTAAAGCACATATGATGGCATTTTCCTTTTTCAAACAAAGTTTATTGATCTGTGTAGAGGTTTAGATCACTGTTGATCACAAGATTTGGGATAGAAAATGTAAAACTGGACTGTGACATGTCGCGTTTGCCTCCTCAGGCAGTGTAATAATAGCTGTGTTTTAGAGAAAGCCCTTTGAGACAAACTTGATTTTCTATAAACAGCTTGTTAAATTTAAATTTGAAGAAGGAAGAATGATGGAAGTTTCTATAAGTGAAGCTCAAAGACTAAAATTTCAAGTTGTTGTACGTGACAATGAAATAAATTAAGCATTTAATCACAAAAAGATAGAAGAAAAAGCATAAATGTCAGACTATCGCCTGATAAGGACATGCCTGCAGCCTCATTCGGAGGGGTGTAAGTCTGTGATTTTCTCAGCATGTTTTTGCTGTGACTCATCCTGCCAGTCCTGGTACACGTGTGATGGAGCGGTCAGGCTGGCATTGGATTGGTGAAGTTTCTTTCTAATTCCTAAATTCTATCAAGTAAAATGCCCCGCCCTTTTAAGATGCAACATAATCAAGCGGGAAGTAAAAAAGTAATGTTCAATGCTTCATGACATTCATGAAAAGGAAACTCATGTTCACATACACCCCCACATGATACCAACCACACAACCTCCCACCCCCACAAAAAAAATAAAAAAAATAATAAAATTCACATTCAGCCACACAAATCAAGAGATTAAAGGTTGTGACATTGACCATAAAGAAGAGTTAAACACGTTTATTACTTGTGTCTTTGATAGAGAAACTTTTCTGCAATGTGTTAATTCATATAATGATTAAAGTAAAACTGAAGAAAGCAAAAATGTCTTATTTTAAGCTGCTTAATATCAAAGATGAGAAATCTTTTCGATGAAGCACTGAATGCGGTGTTAATTTGCTTTGATGATAGTTTCAGTTGTCAAATCTGACTAGAAATTTGTCGATCCATTTACCTAGAGTAAACATCTTTAAATTTACTTTAAAAACTGTTGTTATTTATTAAAGATTGTAGTAACTTTACAGGCACATTGCTCTGCTACAGTCCGCCGACCCATCCAGGGTGCAACCTGCTTCTCACCCAACAGTGTGTGAAATAGTCGCAACAGTTAATCTAATGATTTGTGTTTCTGGACACAAATGTCATAGAATTTCCCAACATGCTTTGTGGCCTTAAACAAGACTCTTCTTTGGTCTGCTCACACATGTACTGATTTTTGACTTTTAAAGGTCCAAAAAAGATTGCCGCCTTTGATACCCAAGTTTGAGTTGCAGAAGTCACAAGTCAAGATTTTCACACATAATTTGAATTTCTTTTAAATATGGTAAGTAATTAAAACATTTTGCTTGTTTCAGTTTAAGCATTGACAACAACTTGGTTAGGTGTAGAAAAAGCTTGTGGCGTAGGTTAAAAAATAGCAGTTGCCACATTTTTTAAAGCTTTCTTGATCGCTGTGATGACACCTCTCTGCTTCCTCTGAACAAATTATGTGCTTCTGACATGAAATATCCTTCCTGCTGAAATACATTACTTACAAACGCATGCTCACTGACACACACACAAACACACACGCTGACAGTTCTCACTGAAAATGAAGAAATACTTTTTCTTGACTATTTCACTTTTTTTCAAGACTGAACAGCTGTGAAAGGCTCAGTTGCCCCATCACTCCCAGCCTGAACTGGATAAACAGTTGAGAAAATGGACTCATATTTGCACACATTTAACAGTTAAGGTAATATTTACAATGATTTCTTGTATTCTTCGGGGTTTGAAGTTTCTTTTTAGATCATTTCCTGCTGTGTGTTGACAGTAGTCATCCTCTTTCATTCCAGTTATGTTTGCTTACACTCTCCTTCAGAGGCCGCATTTGTAGGCCAATTACGTCACGGCGAGGTGACGAAGGCTGTAAATAGTCGGAGGCTCCTCCAAATGCGGCCGACAAATGCGTCCTCCTTTTCCCTTGATCAGAAGAACGGGTTGGGTGTATCCTTTGTGGCCCACCATATCCCAGCATTCATTGGCAATCAGTGGTTGAAGACAATATTTTGGGAAAAATGTCGGACAGTCGAAGCAAAGCGGTCCAGAAATAAACTTTTAAAAGTAAGTACTGGGTTTTTAATCTCACTAAAAATATCCAGCAGAACAAATGTTAGCATAATGAAAAGTCTTAAAAAGTTAAATTTAGCTAACCTTCGGCTAAATTACATGACGTTAGTGATATCGCCAATTAACGTAGCTCGGATCATACAAGCTTTGGTTAGTTAGTAGTTTAGTTTTCTAGCAGGGTCTGTTTGGCGGTGTGAAGCCAAAAGTACTAAAACGTTTTAGGATAAACTGAGCAGAAGCTTCACCAAATATCTGGCCGTGAACTTTGGTGAAGAAACGGACTCGGGTAGGCCGGGTCCTTCAAAGGATGCAGGCCCTGAATTTGGACAAAGCCTTCATTTTACTTCCCCGCCTTCCTGAGTACCAGTCCCACCTAGAGTTGTATCACCTTTGCTCAATCATGACTCATCACTCTTTGTAAAGTTTCAAGTTTTATATAGGCTTTTTTTCTTTTCTTGCTGTGTTTCTTCTATTTTCATGAAGCTTTTTCTCAGTTTAGAAACCTTTGTTTCTATAAGATGGTGGATTAAATGTCTACATTAAAAAAAAACCCCAAAAAACCCCATATGACGATGACCTGAAATTCTCCATGAAGACCAACATAAAAAAATATTAAATTGATGAGCATGATAACTGGATTAATGCACATGCACTTAGTTTTAAATATTACCTCGTGCTTGGGCATGAACAGCAAATTATTATTAATCCCAGTAATAATGGCCTCACCATGAATCCATCAACTGATCTTTATCTGTGAGAGCAGGGCTATTTTTAGAGCTGCTGTTAGGGAATTGGGATGTGTGTATGTGTTTCTAAATGTATCTCTATATATATATGTATAATGGTGTGTGTGTGTGTGTGTGTGTGTGTGCGTTTGTGGGGGTCGTGGGACCAGAGTTGTTTTCCACCAAATAGTTTTGTAATTACATCTGCGAGGGGGGGAAACACGTTATCTGAGTTTGCGAGTGGCCGACGGCGAACGCTTTGAAATACAGATCCTCTTCAGTGCGGCGACGCCAAAATACTGGTAATAACTGCTGATAAACAAGGCAAGTGTAATTGCATCTATTTGCATTTTTAAATAATGCCGCTGAAAAATAAATGTGTTTGCTGTAAACAGTGGCTGCTAGGTGTAAACTGCACAGAGGAGCGTTTTTTTTCTTGGGTTTTTTTTCAGCATTTCCACTTGTTTTCATTTCAGATTATCTTTTCAGCTTTTAATAAGATGATATATTATCTCATTATTTCGAGGATTAATATTTGTATTGTTTCAAAGGTTAAAGGCAGAGAGTGGCTGCTGTCCTTCAAAAAGTTAGAAATGCCTTTCACTGACAAAAACATTTTGTTTGCATTTTTTTTTCTAATTTTTGCTTTCAAGAGACACAGAGCTTGCAGGTTAGCGTGGCCCTGAAACTACGAATCTGATTGATGTGATAACAATGCTTACTTTGAACTTTCAAAACTTCCACAATTAAAAAGGAAAAACGGAAATTCCACATTACTGCCTAAAGACGACCTGCTGTAGACAACTTTATTCTATATCATAACCTGCAGCTGATTAAATGTGTTTTTTCCAGGTTGACCAGCTACTGACCATGTACTTCTATATATACACATATATACATTCTGTATTTTTGTAATATGACTAAAAAACCAAGTGCTTTGACCAATTAAAACCATCAGTGCCGAGTCAGTGGAGCCCAGGATATTTCTTGCAACTCATATTTGCTGTGCTGCTGGCAATCATTAAATTACAAGATAGTTTAGACAGTTTCAAGATGCATAATGACACACCAATGTGCAACCTCCAAAGAAGCAGTTTCTCTAGGTGTCATTGAGTCTGGCTTGAGTGGCACTGTGTTAAAATACCTAACTTTACAGTATTAAAAGGACGCTTACAGTCTGGTACAAAACAAAGAAAATATGGCCTCTATGGATATTATCGCCGTTCATTATCCACCTTGCTGTTACCACCTTGAGTCACTGGTCCTAGTCCTTTTCACTGTGTGTGTGCTGCTGGAGCCTTCAAGCATTTTTAAAAATAAATTGTTTGACTAATATTGCGGTTTGCTATGAGGTACAGACCATCCTGGAAGCAGAATCAGTTGTATTGCCAAGTTTGTACAGGAACAAGGAATTTGTTACTTTGTCATAGTACAAAACAACAGTGGTACAGAATAGAATGTTTGGTGTTGTAGTATTTTACCAGACCAATACTTAGTGCTAATCAGTCAGTCTCTGCCTTGCACCCATAGTTAGCTGTTTAATAGCTTATTAGCCAAACTTATCATCCATATAAAGTTCTGGCAGTAAACGTGTTGGTGACCAAACACTAATACTGAAGCTTCAAAATGTGGCTTTTCAGAATGGCCAGATTGTAGTTTGCAGGTTTTTTGAGAAAACCAAAAGACAAAGAAAACCAAAGACATGAAATAAAAACTAAACAAAAATGTCCAGTTACCTTTGTGGGAACCAGTGTGACTATTAGACTTTTGGAATGATGCATTGTTTTCAAAGTTGAAACCTTTGACAGGCTCTGTACAAAAGGACAATGAACTGTTTTGGGTTGCATCGATTTCCTTACACTTCTTTAGGGGATAGCCTAATTCTCCCTCTGCCCCTAAAGGGATCATCAGGGAACTGGTAGTTGTTAAGAGATTAAGAAAGAGGTGGGAAATTAATTTGCACAATTAATTTTCCTATGGGACTATATGAGAAACTGGGACTGTTGTGGAGGGCAGCACCAATCAGATGAACTGAATTCTGGTCATCATCAATTGCCCACCCCTGGATTAAGACATAGTTTTGGATTGGAGACAAAGTCATAGCAGGGGAAACACTGCTAAATTTTATTCAAAATATGACAACTGCTCATCTGGAAAAACAAACCCTGTTGTGCCCCTTCGTGGCTCCTATAGACTGACAATCATTTCTCAGTTATCAGTTTTTTGTTGTATTTGATAGTGTGAATAAAATTAAAGAAATCAGACGGGAAAAGGTATCTGAACAACAACATGCGGATTATAGTAGAAGGTCCATGTCTTTACTAAAAGAAGAACTTCAAACTCTGCTAAACAGCATTCATACTTCCATCTCCATGTACCTCCCCCACTTATCCTCTTATGTTTTCCTTTGCATGCTCACATATCTAATTTCTCTTTCATCCTTCTTCCTTATCTTCTGCTCCATTACTTTATTTTCCTTTCTTTTTCCCTCTCTCTCCTGTTCCCTGTACCTCTCTGATTCATCCTTCTTTTTCATTCTGTCAGTCTTTTTCATTTCTTCATTTCTCATCTCCAAATGTGCTCTCTTCTCATTTCCACTTTTGACTTTTTCATTATATCTTTCTCCCGTCATTTTCCTCCAAAAATGTCTGTTTTGACATTTTTTTCACTACTCTTTCCTTCCTTCCATCTTTTCCTCCTTCACATGTAGCCTATCTTATGACAGGGGTGTGGGTGTTGGGTTTGGTTTAATTAATACCACAGCATCTCCCAGCTCTGCTCCCCTCTCCGGCTCCGGACATTAATCAGAGGTATTTTCGGGGGAAGCGCGGCGGCGCAGGTGCAGATCGTCAGGGGCAGAGAGAGAGAGTCAGATGATGTATGGAAATACACGGCAAACCCTGATCCGGCCGTCCAATCATCATCCATCACCACCCGGTCGCCGGGCGAAACAAGCTATTCCCGCCAATGGAAAAAAGGGAGGCAACAGATTTAACGTCCAGCTTTATCAGGACAAACAAGGTGGACGGTTTGTAAATGGGACGACGGAAAGTTCCTGCATGTCCATCTGGACACACACACTGTGTTCTTTAATGATTTCCTACATTTCACAGGATGCAGAATTCTAACTGGAAACTCAAAACATATCTAAATGCTTCTGTTTCAGACTAAAGAAAATTCTCTAAAGCTCTGCACTGAACACACAAAAAGCTCTCCTGAACATATCTTTAAAATCTTCTGTTGCGTTTATTGCTTCCATAGTGTGTAAAAAATGTGAAAAAGACTTTATAAAGTTAGTTTTTCTTGACTTCTTGTTGAAAGGATGATACTTCTACCCTAATTTAGAGTCCTGATTAGGCAGATTTTACACACACAAAAGCCTTGAATATCCATTTGCAATGTCAAACACAGACCCACCAGCTTTCTTGTACAAAATATGTATAATGTATGTCTGAGTCCATGTGTTATTCACAGTGAGCAAGTGGGCGACATGTGCCCTGTCTCATTTAAACTGTATCAGCATCCTCAACCCAAACAAAGGATTTCCAATAGTGAGAACATATCTGAGCCTAATGTTTCCTGTTGTGTGCTGCATGTGAGAGAAAACACTGAAAACAGCGTTATTGTTCATTATAAACAACATTACTATGCTTAACCTCCAGCGCTATGTTTTTCCTTGGACTAGAGAAACATGCTACTCTTTTATCAAAGACATTTCAAAGTATTCTTCATTTATCTTTTATTTACCCTTGGTACAGTTGCTTCTTTCGTATTCTGTCTGAAACAAACCATTATAGGTGCGCTCTGTTTAAGCTCACCTTCAGTTTAAGCCATCTTTCTTTTGATTGGCTGACCCTCACAAGCCAAAGGTTTGAACACGAGGTGGGCGGTGCTTCTGTGCTTACAGCCTGATTTCTGTGCCTGAGATGATCATATTAAGGATATCATATATAGCCAAGAATACAATGGGATCAATAAAAGGGCTGACAGGGATTTCTAATCCCCATTATTTTAAACATTGGCAACAATTACAGTAATAGGCACATAAACCACACATAAACTGTATATTTATTGAAAAAAGAGAAAACACAACACATCCACTTTAACCACCAGTGGGCTGGACAGTTTGTCACATTGGTACAGACTAATCTATAACAGTATGAAACGAATATCTTAATCTTAATCTTGAGTTTTGCTTGCTAAAATAACTTTATATATACAACTCTGAAAAAGTTCCAAGTATATTAATCCAGCTGTTAAATAGTCCCCAGAAAATGCACTTCCCCTTTTGTAAATTCTAAAAAGTTGCCAGCTATTTAAGCTGAGTGCAACAGACCAGGACACTAGACGACGTCACGTGGTTGGTTTTGGTCTTTTCTCCATATTTGTTAGCTAAAAGGAAAATCTAAAGGAACAGCGGCCTTTAATTATAACTGAAGACAATTACAGCGTTGACACAGTCAGATAAAATGTTTCACACCACTGGGCCAGATCAGGGTTTAGGACAAATTAATTAAATCTGACGTAGAGTAAATTAATTGTTGATATTACTAATTATCATATAAAGGATGATGGTGATGGTCATGATTAGAGAAACAATGAAAGGACAATAACAAGCAGCGGGCGACAGATAACTGCAATGGTAATTGCTACACCAATAATGTCAGCGTTATCTGATTAATTATGATAATGTTGTTAAACCAGTCGAACACACACAAAAACCTCTTTCTCCCTCACGATATATGAAGCAGCTCATCTGTGAACATCACTGAAATTCAAGGATTTTTACTTCCTCTGTTTTTTTAGTTTTGTTTTTTCCCCTTTCTAATGCAGAGTGCTAATACACTCCAGTGCAAACACACTCTTAGGTGTGTGTGTGTGTGTGCATGCACGTCAGGTCAGGCATGGTGAATGCAGATCAAATATTTCTGGTTAATTGGGAGGTTTAGCACAAGGCCGACTTATCCCACGCACGCACATGCACACGTGCCTGCGCACATGCAATCACACTTAATGTTATTACTTGTCATTCAGAGACTATTTAGTCAACTCATTATTAGAGCTAATACCCTTCATGATTAACAGTAAAAATCTGCCTCTTATAACACACACACACACCACGGTAATCCAATCTCCCTGTGTGTGTCTGTGTGCAAGACAGGGAGAATGTGCAGTTTCACATAATTTACATAATTATGAGAATGTAACTGTAAGTAAGTTAACTTAAAGTCAATGTGAATTCAAATCAGGATTGTGCAGAGTTTCCGTTTTAACTGGAACTCCCAAAAGGTTGATTCTGTTCATATGGACGTAGCATTTTCCGTGGGAGAAACATTTTGTCACTCATCCAAGTGTCTTCCTCAGTCTCAGCTGACTGCAGGTTTTCCCAATCTTAAAAACAGTACATATGCATAATGACTGAAACCAGCCCACTGAAGGAACAATGGGCTGTGAGGTGTCATGACCACTGATCAACAACCACTGATCAAAGCCCACTGATCAAAAAACGTTTCTCCCACTGAAAACACTACGTCCAGATGAACAGAATCAACCTCTTGGGATCTACGTACCTGGATGATTGAGCATGCATCAAGCCATTTTAACTGGAACGGTTTTCTGTAAAGTGAGTTGCAGACTGTAAATGTGAATATACAGTGCATCTGGAAAGTATTCATAGAGCCTCACCTGTTCCACCTTCACACATTCATTCTCACCTCAATACCAGACGGGGGGCAGACAATACCCCGTAATGTCAAAGTGATCAAAAACTTCAAATTCTTGCAAAATTATTAAAAATAAAAAACAAAAGTATAACATAAATATTCACAGCCTTCACCATGACACTCAAAATTGGGCTCAGTGCATCCTGTTTGCACTGATCATCTGTCAGGTATGTTTAAACATGGTTGGAGTCCACCTGTGGTAAATTTAGCTGACTAGACATGATAACACTCGGTTTATATAAAAGGTCCCATAGCTATAAAAGAAAAATAAACAAGCAATGAAGTCCAAAGAACTGTCTGTAGACCTCTGAGACGGGATTGTATTGATGCACAGATCTGTGGATGGGTACAGAAACATTTTTGCAGCATTGTGCCAATGAGCACAGCGGCCTTCACCCTCTGTAAATGGAAGAAGTTTGGAATTCTTCCTTGAACTCTTACAGAGCTCCAGCGTTACTCTGTGGAGAGTGGAGACCCAACCATAAAGACAACCATTCCTGTAACACTCCACTAATCAAGCCTGTATGGTAGAGTGGCCCTATCCTCACTTAAAAGCACATGGCAGCTGAGCCCACCCGGAGTTTCCCAAAAGGCACCTGAAGGACTCTCAGACAACTAGAAACTAAATTTTCTGGTCTGCTTGAACAAAAATTGAACTCTTTGGCCTCAATGCCAAGCACAATATCAGGAGGAAACCAGGGTCATCACCTGGCCAATACCCTCCCTACAGTGAAGTGCAGTGGTGGCAGCTTCATGCTGTGGGGCAGAGCTTCATCTTCCAACAGGACAGCGACAATAAGTAACAACTCCCCTTTCAAGTTGACAGAACCTGAGAGGCTCTGAAAAGAAGAACGGAAAAAATTGCCCAAAAGTAGGAGTGTCAAGATTGTAGCATCATACTCACAAAGACACGAGGCTGTAATTGTTGCCAGAAGTGCATCAACAAAGTATTGAGCAAAGGATGTGAAAACTTGTGTACATGTTCCATTCTTGCTTTTGTTTTTTTTACTTTTAATACATTTGGAAGACTTTCAAACAATTTTTTTCACTGTCTCATTAATGGGGAAAATTTAATCCAGTTTAAAATAAGGCTGTGTAACATGACTAAATGTAACAAAATGTAAAGCGCTGGGAATACTCTTCAGATGCACTGTGCACGTATATATGACAAGGGTTCCTTCCAATATTGGTGGAAAAGGTGTTTTGGAAAACACATTTGTGATACTGATTTTCGTCCTCAAAGATAACATTTTGTACCGCATATCAGTAATATGATATGATGTAGCAGAGACAGTAAGGGCTGGATCACAACAACAGGCGTTTTCAGGAATGTCGGGAAATACATGTGAGGAAAATCACAGCTATAAAGAATGAACGTAACCTTTGGTGAATTCTATAAAAGCTGCTCTTCCTTTTCCTGGTCCTGGTATTTGTCATGTTGACCCACTGTCAAAATGTAATAAATTTTGCCATTAGGGATTTTCCATTTGTTTGGTCCAAACAGGTGAATAATAGATTAACCCTATGGCTCAAATTAAGTTTTTGTTGCTACTGCACAAAAGAATACCTGCAGTGGTACTTCTGAGTAAAAAAAACTCATAAAATATGTATGTGGGGTAATCAGGTTGTTAGCTTTTACTTGTTGCAAATCTGCAACGCCTGCCTTGAGAGGGTTAAAAGAGTCAGTCTGCAATTGAAGCCCCAACTCAAACCCTACACAGTTTGGTTATTTGGTGGATGTTAAAAGGTTAAGAAGTCTAAACTGGACTTCATTATCAGTGCTAACACAATGATGATATATTGTCACACTGAGCAGAAAGACTTGACTATTTGCACATCCTGCATATATGGAGAACATTTTTAAAATTAAAAATTTGTCTGCATCCACGCTCATTATGAGCTTGACTGTGTGTGTAACAGCAGAGCAGTTAAGCTAATGCTCTGGTATTAATTTGAGGGGGAGGTTATCCTCCTAAGGTTGTTCAGACATGGCCGCTAATCTCACAGGCGGCTCCCCTTTTAATTTAATTACAGTTAACTGTGTTAATATTTCATTAAAGTATTAGTTAGAAGAACGTGTGTTTTAATCAGCCCGATGCTGCCGCCGCAGAGTTCATTCGACCCAGTGTCGTGCTCCGTCCCTGCCGTGCCATCATCCGCTGTCTGCTCATCCGTTTGTTCTCTCGAGACTTCCTCATCCTTTCATCCCCTCCTGTGACAGAAGCTGCCACACACAGGCACACACATAAATACAACAAGAACACACACTTATGCAACTGTGCGCATGCAAAAGCGCCGGCTAAATGTCTAGGAATAAATGTAAATGAGAAGTTTTTTGCGTAATCCCCTCCACCAAACAACTCGACTCCTTCTCTCCACTGGCCAGAGCAGATGTCTCTTGTCAATGTGAACAAGCATCAAACGACAAGCCTGTCATATTTTCATATTTAACTATTCATCTCATTCTAATTTATGGAGCTAGGAAACACACGCACACACACACCATGAGATATTTAACATTAAGCACGAAAGGTTTCTTGCAGGACACCTTAAGTATTTGCATTTTCTTATGACCTTAAGTGTAGGTAGCATCTATTACCTGAAGACAAGTCCTTCTCTATACTTAGTACCTCAGCTTACTTTGCTGTGTTGTGTAGTGCACATCATGCAGTGCTATGACTGTATTTTACTGTCACGAATAACTTAGATCGTTATTCTTTACTTCTCCAAATTCTTTGGAGAACTATTTTCTTCAAATAACTTTTTAAAATTTTATAGAACAGAAAATACTGTGACTAAACCATGATATATCTGTCCTACATTCCCATGGCTTGTTCAGTATTCCAACCACACTCTGATCCTGATCCTCATCCTTGATCTTTGACATTCAGTGACTCTGGTAATTCTCAGCTGCTTGACACAGGATTTGGTCTGCTGCCCGTCTCTGTAGGAAAGACACCATTCACTTCTCAGAAAATAATTTCCTACTTGGCTTCAGTTTTCTGAAGAAATCACTGGTTTAGCAACCCCCGAATATGAAGATTTGGGGAAAAACTCGAAAGCCAAAAAAATCACTTCCTAACCCCACAGTGGCAGGAGGTCGCCGTACAATCACTAAAGACTTTTTCCATGTAGGAGCTGCCACCTTTTCTCTTAGAAACTGCACAGGCTACAGTGTAGTCACACAGTAAGCTACCTGCCATGTGTGGTTTGGGTGGATGGTGGTCATGTAGCACCACAGTAATCAGAAAAGGTCTAATAATAGTTTTGATGTTTTTGCCAGTAAAAACATTTTCAGAAACACTGTCTTGCATTCAGAATCAATAGATTTACACTGTGGATTTCACCAAAAATCTGGATTATCTTCCTGATTTCACAAAACTCATTTATTTTTATCATTAACCAAATTAGTATGGAAAGAAAGGTTTAAAGGGAAAGTCAAACAAATCCTTCAAAATAAGCACCATTCACTGCAGTAAGAGCAGCCTATTGAGCCAACTGGTAGCTAGAGCTGGTCATCTACTGGCAGTAACTACAGAGTGATTGCAATCAATATCAGACCATCAGACAGAATTTGCAGGTGAAATATTAATTCAGTTGTATCTATCAACATCTATCTTCCCATCAATGTCTAGTTGTTTTAGTTGAGTTTGGAAAGAATGAAACTGCACGGAGAAAAAGTTGGGACAAACTGCATCCAATACTGGGAAAAGCTAGCAGTGAGCTTGTCACTCACCGGTGGCTTTATAGCGAAGTTGCTTTACTGTCGAATTAATAAACCATGAATAAACTTAATGCTGTAAATTTATTGGTTTAACTTAAAAGCGAGTTTGAGATGCGTATGCGTATTAAGTGCTCACTACAGATGCGTGTGCAGAACAGATGGCCGGTTTAGATGCAGTGTATACAGACTGATTTACCTTTTACATTAAAGAAGGGATGATGGACAGAGAAAAGAGCAGAGAGGGGGAGCTGAAGAGTAAAGTAGTATTTTTTTTTCACTCCTGTGTACGTCCATATGATTCTGCTTATATACTACTTGTATATTAATATATGTGCACGTCAGTAGTAATATTTGAAGCTTTGATACACAGATGGTAGTGACGTCTACACCTGCTCTCTACAGGGCCCCGTGTTCTTGTGTGTGTGTGTTCGTGTGTGTGTGTGTGTGTGTTCGTGTGTGTGTGTGTGTCCAACACTTGAAAGAGACCTGTCAGCATTCCTCTCTGAACTACCTCTGTCGTCTATTAATCTCTCTTTCATTCTCTCGTGCCGCCTCTCTCTTCCTTCCTCTGCCTCCCATTAATTCTTTCTCACACTCTTTTTCTTACGCTTTCCCTCTCCCTCCCTCTCTCTAATCTATTAATCTATCTCATTCCTTCCTTCCGTCTCCCAGTTTTCTTGTTTCTTTCCCATCTTGCGCTCCTCTGTAATCCCTCTAAGTCTGCGCTTTTAAAGGTGTGGCTTAAATAGCCACAGTTAAATTTGATTTACCACTTCTATAATGACCACCAAAAATATATAGAAGGCAGTGATCTGCAAATCATTTGAAGTGTATTTAGATAAAAAATAGTACAAATGCAATGTATCAAATGTTGCAATGAGAAAGTTTGTTGTTATTGGCAGTGTGCATTCTTTCAGCATTATGTGTTTTTAGTTTCATCATTTCTGTTTGACAGGTCTCAAACATTTTGGAGTATTTAACTGTGGAACCACGGATACGTGCAAACCTGCACACTCTTTCACAGAGGGTTGTAGGCCTGCCCATTTTCACTTTGCTCTTACCCAGTCATGTTTCTCACTGGTTGCAGTAAAATGTAATTGTTGCACGCACTGGGTTTCTTTTAAAATCACACAGTGTTGCCTCTTACATCATGAAAAATTATAAGTAAGGAAATGCCACAGAAAATTAAAAGGAACTAAAAGATGATTCAAAAGTCAAAAGAGAACATTATTTATTCACGTATTTGTTTAAATATGTGGAATCTGGTGTTAATTAAAACATTTCAGTAAGGAGCTGGAGGTCCTAATGTGTTTTATTAATTGTGTTTCATATTAGTGCAGTTACCATGCACAAACACAAGGATAGCCTCATAATTAGTGCTTCCTATGTGTAAAAACATATGCTTTACAAACACATATAGAAACGCTGCCAAGAGGAAATCAATAAGTTTGGTGTAATGTGGATTTTTTTATGTGATTAAAATATGTTTTCTTGGCTGTGAGAAATACAACTGACAACTTCACATATGTTACAGTACACGCAAAGGTGTGGAGGCAGAGAGAGAGGGGGGGATTACTAAGGTGTGTGTGTGTGTGTGTGTGTGTGGCAGGTGTGAATCGAGGGGGGGAAACAGAGAACTGTTTACAGTGCTTACACAGAAACAGACTCCTGACGATCATACGGAGATGAAGGATACTATATTAAGTTTTTAACCAACACTTCTGCCCTTAATGCTACAACTACTGCGAACAGTACTTCTACACCATCAATGCAAAGCCACCATTAGGTGACAGTTTCCATGACTGAAATGTGAATGTGAAATTGCCTCCAGTGGTCAAAGGCACGACTTCAGCATTGAAATAAATAATTGTGGGCTTTTTTGGATAGTTTCTACCATTACAACAATTGGTGAATTAACCAAAAAACTAGTAACAGACTACTAGTCTGTTACTTGGGATTGTTAGCAGACGTGTTCAAATGCAGAGTGCAGAAACCAAGTGGTTGCTTCATTCATTTTTATGTAAAGTCTGTGTTACCGCCAGCTATGGAATGTAAAAGGCAAGGGCCATCCCCAAGCTATTTGAAATAATAAGGCCTTTTCACCAAGCTGTTCCCTCCTTTGTACTCCCTTGTCTGCACTGCCCTAATCAGCGTCACCTATGCTGTAGTCCTTACACCTGCTTCCAATTAGCCAATCACCTCTTCAGTATAAATATCTCCTGTTTAGCCCTCCCTAGCCACCAGATTGTTTTAAGCTTTTCTAGCCATTATCTTGAGTTGCTAGTATTCCTGGGCCATATTCCAGGAAGCATCTTCAACAAGGTTTGATTTTAAAAATAAGCTCTGAGATCGGCAACTTTGAGTTTCCTGTTCCAGAACAGCTGATCAGAGTTAATTCAAGTCTGAGTATTTTCACTCCGAGTTAAGTACACGCGTGAGTGAAAAAAGAGAGGCAACATCAGTTGAGCTCTGATACCACGACTCATCATGGTAACAGGTAAATTAAGACTCTCCATTTTAACCAAGTGAACCGAGGATTATGAACGTGTGCCAGTGTGCACCATGATGTTTATCACACCAACCCTCTGCATTCTGTACATTGTTACCTGTATGTACAAACTTCAGTTGCTTATGTTTATAGGACCACCTTGTGTCTTCCTTTTATATTTTATTTTCCCTTGCTGTAAGAGCTCTGTAACACCGACATTTCTCATCCGTGGGATAATAAAGGTTTATTCTATTCTATTCCTTCGCTACATCCATGAATCTTCTCTGTCCTCTTCCATGTTTCGTCCTGCCTGGAAGCTCCATATCCAAACTGTTTTGTCCAATATATTAACATTTATTTTTAAAGCTAATTATTCAGCTGTAACCTGACAGCAAATGGCTGGATTCAGATTCGGTCTGATTGAAGAGCCTTCCCGCTGAGCAAGCGGATTCAGATGCAGACCTTATTTGTTGATCCACTATGGTTGATGCAGTTCGGAGTCACTGGGCAGATCCACTGATTTCAGACACTGTACCTTTCAAAATGTAGTTTGACATCATTTACTGACTTGAACCTCAATGCATGAACACATTTCATCACAGATGTAATCAGATTACTATTAATGTCTATATCTGCAGTCTTAACAGTCACCTAAGCCACTCACATCATCTTTTAGCTGTAAATGTGAACGTGGCTGATTACAATATGACAAATGATTGATTACTGATCACTGTGTTCTGTGTTTAAAGGTATCTTTTCATTAAATTGTATTTCTGCAGTAATGTACAGTAGCCTGAAGGTTTCAAATGCAAGGGAACAGCGTGACAGCTGCATTACTGTCCACAGTTGTAGATTTAGAAAGATGGAGGCTACAAATTTAAATCTGAGCTGATTACAAATTTATGATGTAATTGCTGTATCAGTCCTTATACACCGATAACCAATTCTTTGCTCTGCTTTGTGCTTTGACTTCACCTTTATGAAGGAAATGAAATGGGGTGTCAGTCAGCTGGTTCAGGTGCAGCAGGAGGGGAGGAGTCAAAGAGAAATTCTGGGTTTGTTGAAGAGAATCCTCCAGCGAGCAGGTTAAGTTCAGAGAGTCTGTTACCACGGTAATTGACTCACAGTTTAACTGATGTCACTGGCATGCGACACAAACACAACACAACAATGAAGGAGATTCTTGTGAAGGAGTTGCATCATTCATCCAGTGACCTCACTCCCTGGCCAATCAGTGACATGAAGTCTGTTGATGTTACAACTCAGCTCACTTGGAGCCCTGAGTAGGTACTAAAAACTAGGCACTTTTTAAAGTTGCTAAAGGCTGTGCAGATGTCAGCTAGTTAAAACCACATGCATGACATTTGACATCAGTGTGCATGGATCTTCAGACTCTTCAGTTTAGTTGTTTTCAAAAACAATTGGAAGATGATGTGGCCAAGTACAGCAAAACCTAACCAATTGTTAGATAATTAGACTCAATCCAAAATGAAGTTGACCCTAACAGAGAGGAAAACAAAGTTACCATAATTCACTATTATATAATTTAGGGCTGTTCGATATAACGATATATATCGGATGACGATATAAAAACGTCTATCGTTTCATTTTACGCTATCGTTTGTTTCGTGGTGTCGCAAAATAAACTGTTTACGGCAATATTTTTTCAGCGTTTTGATGGTCACTGTAGTGGCTATATTAATTTCTTAAAGTTCTCTCTTTCTTTTATATTTAATATAACCACACTATGGACGGACAAGTGCCTGTTTTTATGCGTTGTTGTTAGCAACAACGACGATAAAACCATCGCGTGTCCGCTTGTATATTTTCCACATAAACCTTTCAGAATAAAGCTCAAGATCCTGTTGAGACTTTTCAAAATAACCTGAATCACGTGAAAGATGAGAAACAAAAAAGAGCCGTCAGGTGCTAAAAAATAAACCTTAGACTCAAACGTTAGAACAGGCTTTTCCCCGCAGCACGCCGTGTAATAAATACTCAAAAAGAAAATTGCGGTCGTTACAACTTATGTCTTAAAATGTATAGTTTCATGCATCGGTTAAAACACTCGACTCCAGGTACACGACGCCCAGCTGGAAACATTTCACGCAAGTCGAGCTGCCCGAGATTCACAGAATTTTCAGAAAATGTAAAATTTTTGTGATTTATATCGTTATCAGACGATAGATTCAATTCAATTCAATTCAATTCAATTTTATTTATATAGCGCCAAATCACAACAAAAGTCGCCTCAAGGCGCTTCATAGATACAGAGAAAAACCCAACAATCATATGACCCCCTATGAGCAAGCACTTTGGCGACAGTGGGAAGGAAAAACTCCCTTTTAACAGGAAGAAACCTCCGGCAGAACCAGGCTCAGGGAGGGGCGGCCATCTGCTGCGACCGGTTGGGGTGAGAGAAGGAAGACAGGATAAAAGACATGCTGTGGAAGAGAGACAGAGGTTAATAACAGATACGATTCAATACAGAGAGGTCTGTTAACACATAGTGAGTGAGAAAGGTGACTGGAAAGGAAAAACTCAATGCATCATGGGAATCCCCCGGCAGCCTACATCTATTGCAGCATAACTAAGGGAGGATTCAGGGTCACCTGGTCCAGCCCTAACTATATGCCTTAGCAAAAAGGAAAGTTTTAAGCCTAATCTTAAAAGTAGAGATAGTGTCTGTCTCCCGAATCCAAACTGGAAGCTGGTTCCACAGAAGAGGGGCCTGAAAACTGAAGGCTCTCCCTCCCATTCTACTTTTAAATACTCTAGGAACAACAAGTAGGCCTGCAGAGCGAGAGCGAAGTGCTCTAATAGGGTGATATGGCACTACAAGGTCATTAAGATAAGATGGGGCCTGATTATTTAAGACCTTGTATGTGAGGAGCAGGATTTTGAATTCAATTCTGGATTTAACAGGAAGCCAATGAAGGGAAGCCAAAACAGGAGAAATATGCTCTCTCTTTCTAGTCCCTGTCAGTACTCTTGCTGCAGCATTTTGGATTAACTGAAGGCTTTTCAGTGAGTTTTTTGGACATCCTGATAATAATGAATTGCAGTAGTCCAGCCTGGAAGTAATAAATGCATGAACTAGTTTTTCAGCGTCACTCTGAGACAGGATATTTCTAATTTTAGAGATGTTGCGCAAATGGAAGAACGCAGTCTTACATATTTGTTTAATATGTGCGTTGAAGGACATATCCTGGTCAAAAATGACTCCAAGGTTCCTCACAGTGTTACTGGAGGCCAAGGTAATGCCATCCAGAGTAAGAATCTGGTTAGATACCATATTTCTAAGCTTTTCAGCGCCGAGTACAATGACCTCAGTTTTATCTGAGTTAAGAAGCAGAAAGTTAGCGGCCATCCAAGTCTTTATGTCTTTAAGACATTCCTGCAGTTTAACTAATTGGTGTGTGTTATCTGGCTTCATGGACAGATAGAGCTGGGTGTCATCTGCATAGCAGTGAAAATGTATGCTATGTCTTCTAATGATGCTGCCTAGGGGAAGCATGTATAATGTAAACAGAATTGGTCCTAGCACTGAACCCTGTGGAACTCCATAATTAACCTCAGTGTGTGAAGAGGACTCTCCATTTACATGCACAAATTGGAGTCTATTAGATAGATATGATACAAACCACTGCAGTGCAATACCTGTAATACCTACAGCATGTTCTAATCGCTCTAATAGGATATTATGGTCAACAGTATCGAATGCTGCACTAAGGTCAAGAAGGACAAGCACAGAGATGAGTCCACTGTCAGAGGCCATAAGAAGATCATTTGTAACCTTCACTAAAGCTGTTTCTGTGCTGTGATGAACGATAGATGTCTTATATCAGGATATGAGATTTTGGTCATATCGCACAGCCCTAATATAATTTGATCAAGTCATAATTTGAGATACACAGACTGATTTGCCAGAAACAGGAGGACCCGTCAAGAGATTAAATCCTTCCTGTTTTTAAGTTTGTAGATTTTTTTTTAAGATCTTAAAGTGATAATAAATATTTTTTTGTTCAAGCTGAGCATCTTGCATGGACATATCAGCTCTGGATATTCTACATTTTCTATCAGCTTTGCATTAGCCCAGCTTTAACAGCACACATTAATGCTTATACTGCTGCCCTTATAACACAAACATTTATATCGTGTCATTTGCTGCTGTCGATTTTTTTCTAGTGCTACTCAATGCATTAGTTTACAGCCAGTTTTCACTTTTTTTCTGTCAAATATATTTAATGTCTTGCTCCAGTTTCTTGGTGTTACAGAAAGTAATTACAGCATGAGGTAATAGCTGGTGATTACTACAGACTGCTTACTGCTGCACCAGCAATTAACCTTTCAACTATTAGTCCTGTTTAAACACACAGCCCAACGCTAATGTAGCACGCTCTGTTTAAAAAGCAGACTGGGTAATTGGCTTTTTGGCATCAGAGTGGTCAGTATGTGTGGTTGTGTGTGTGTATGAGAGAGCAAGCGAGAGAAAACAAGCAGGTAGTTTATGTGTATAAATGAGAAAAATTCCAGATTCATATGAGATGGTTGTGTTTACAATGTGTGGGAAAAAGTTAAGAAAAAAAAAAACGTGAGTGGAGCTGGAGTGCGTGTGCATTATGAGAGGGTTTTTGAAAGAGACCATGACATCAGCTGGCTGCATCTCAGCAGCCAATTTTACAGGAAAAATATATATATATATATAAATACAGGAAATTAACATTCCTACACAAACACCCCCAACATTTCCACCACAAACCCGCACCTGTTGAACGGCTGGCAGTGTGTGTCCACTTCTGACACTTGCATACAAATGAAAGTTCTTTTTTTTTAACCTCCTCTACATTAAAAGATTGAAGCCCTGAATCTTTTCTTTGCTAGCTTTATTTCCTTTAGCTGCTGTTGTCCTTTATTTTCCTGCACAGCAAATGCAGCATGGCCAAATTCAGATCAAATCAGATTTGATTTCAAAACTGTTAAAGTGTCTATATATGTCCACACCAGAGAGAGTGTTAATTTAACTCTTTTTGGAGAGTTAGTACCTTAACTTTGATTTAGTGTTAAATACCAAATCTGTCTGGAGTTGATAATTTAACACTTATTAATGCTAACTAGGTGTTAAAATTTTATATATTAACTGTCACAGAGTATTTTATTTTAACTACATAAGAGTTATCTTCTAATTAATTCTAAAAGGTGTAAATTTTATTGTTCGGAACTTTTAAAAATTCCTTAGGAAATAAAAATTTATTAAAAAGAACCAATGTTTTTCTGGGAAAAAAACATTTATTTTGAACTATACACCACAATTTAAAAACATTTTCTAAAACATGTAACAATATGGAACAATGTGCATGCTCTCGCTTTCATTACAATATTGTTTATCAAAGGGTCTGACGTAGGTGAGCTGGTCAATGCAAATAACAGCATGCTCATAACTCTTTTCTTCAATATAATGCACATGTCCTCCATTCATCACTTTGTGGAACTTTCTGCTCTCCCCATGTTCCACCTTTGCAAACATATCCAATAAAGCAGTAATTAACTGCACAAATAATCTGGTAAACAATTGCAGCACTCTGGTGGCCCCTAGAGACAAAGCACGTACAAACTCCAAAAGACACACAAACTCCAAAACACAACCGAAGTGCTCCAGGATGCTAGGGGCAGTGTTGAGCTTCTCTCTGAGCAAATCACACTGACTGTTAGCTAACGTCAGATTTGACTCCACCATAAACCAAGTGTTCATTGTAATTAAAAACAAATCAAACAAACAACAGTTTGCACATTACCTTTCTTATAAAGCGTGGTTGTTCTATCCTTGCAGGTGTTTCCAACGGTATCCAACTCCATGTGTTTGCAACAAACTCTCCGTTTATTTTGCAAATCGAGCTCAACACTGCCCCTAGCGTCCTGGAGCACTTCTTTTGTGTTTTGGAGTTTGTATGTGCTTTTTGGAGTTTATAAGTGCTTTGTCTCTAGGGCCACTGTACAGCACAGTAAAAGACAATTCTAGATACAAATCCACTGCCCATATATAAAGGCAATGCTATACCGAGAGTACGTTTGTTAAAATGGCGCAGCATATGCGCTGACGTAGTCAGCTGACGTAGTCAGCACATCTGCTACTGCTGTTTGCTTGGTTTTTGTGGGAGACAGTTTTCAGGCTTCAAGTAGCGCTATAATTTTGTTGCCAACATTTCACCTTCTAAACACTATTTTGGGTGTATCTGAGTTAGCAAAAAGTTTGACCAAATATTCATATGCAAGCTTTAGAATTTGCCCACAAACAATAAATTTCAGTAAACTAAAACAGATCATGCTATCGCTGAGCAACGTGGCTAATGCCTTTCATATAGTTTTGTCTCATCTCAAAAAAGCCTCAGAAGTAAAAGCTAATAATGACTAAAACAATCTCAGAAAAAAATGACCAAGCGTGGCAAACAACTCAGAAATATTTAGAGCAAAATGTTCTGAAACAGCTTCGCTTCAGCTTTGGTCAGAACCTGTGATGCTGGGGGCCGGAGTCTGTGAAATTACTCTATTAGTGTCAGAGCCCCTTTAGGAGTTCAGAGGTCAAGAGTTAATGTTTCCATTGTAACGCTTACAGATTTGATATAGAAACACTCATTTTTAACACTCAAGTTTAACTATTATCATTTTACACCTCTTTAAAAGAATGTGACTCTACTTAGAGTAAAATTAACTCTACTGACACCAAAAGATTTAACACTTTTGAATTTGCTGCATGGAATTTATTCCTTTTGAAGCTCAAATATAACCAGTATTTGTTACCTCGCTGTACAACCTGAACATCATATGTTCACAGAGATGGTCTCTCTGCACGAAGACAAACTTTGAGAAATGCTGTCAGAGAGAATTGCTTGGGTTGGTTTGATGTTTCAATAAAAATGTCAGACTTTGGCTCAGGAGACTGACAATTTCAAGCTGTTTCCCAGTAATAGATTTGTTGCCATAGCTTTGGGGTCCGGTTTAAGTAATTTCCTATTTTATTTTGAATGTTTTTTATTCCAGTTACTTTTACTTCCTTGTTTGGTTTCCTGCCATTTTTCTGTTCAATTGTCCAATCAGTTATCAAAGTATACACATCCCAGTTTCTTAGCATTTATTTGATTATCTTGGTAGTAACAGTAATCAAGTTTTTCTTAGTGTCACCAGTTTGAATTCCTCATATTGAAACAGACAAAAGCACTACCTACAAAGAGGGAGAATGCAACAGAGAACAGAGGGAGGTGCAAACAATGAATACGGGGAAGGAATAATGAGGGAACAGTCCACAGGTGAGAACACAGCTGACACTAATCCAGGCTAAAAAGACAAGGGAAGCAAAACTGAACATACACACCAGGCAGGACACGATCAAAGTAAAACAAGAACCAACACACACAGAGACTAGATGACAAAACTAAGACCAGAAAATACGAATTTTAAAATATTTAAGAAACCAGAATCAAAAAAAGTCCAAATGCATAAACACTGGGTCACAGACCTGGGACCATGACAATTTCATTCATAATATGAATGATTTTGACCAAAATGATTGTGCATTATTGTTCGTTTGTGTTAATATGCCAGTGTAAGTAAGTGTATTAGCTTGCTTGAGTTTGCTTAACATTGAGCCAATTATTCCTCACGTGAAATTTGTATTACACAGTTAAGAACTAAAACATTGTTAAAATGTGACTCCTAAGAAGTCCTTCCCCATAAAGGGAATAAAACAAAACTAGGCTTGAGTGCTGTGTGGTCAGGATGTTAATATTTGTTGGATGGAAATATTTTTGCTTTTGTTTTCCTTCTCAGTTCTTACGGCATGCTGAGAGTGTGATAACAGCATGTTAATGGAGCCACAGCACTAAATATTTTGTGAACCCCCATTTGAAGAGTTAGACCACCATTCGTCTTCAATAAGGTACTGTATGACATTCCTACTGTTTTCCTGGATCATGTTCAATGGCAATGTATTTTTATTTTCAGTGCTCAGCCATACCAAACCTTCTGTGCAAAGATTTGTAGAAAGGAAGTTTTTTTTTTTGTTTTAAAGCTAAGGTTATTGAGAGTTCATGGCTATCCTAAATAAATGATGTTGAGATGTGGTTTAGGTGAGACAAACACTTGATTTTAATAAGACAAAGATTGTATTTACCATTAGTAAAAACAACTGTTTTAAATTCACCCGCTTACCTTTCAGTGCAGAACAGTCAAGATTTACTTCCTTGCATGACGGGCTGGAACAAAATCTGGAGGTAAAAATGTTTGACTAACAATATTTATGTGTAGATTACTTGACTTTTTTTAAGCATTCATCGATTCAGTCTTTCCACCACTTTCACAGAAAAACACATTTGCATTTATTTTCCCTGATTGGTTGAGGAAGGAGAAAAATTAACTTTTTCTAGCACAGGTTACTTGTTAGTGTTAATGCTCATCAGTGTTAATTGGCATGAATCTATTAATAAATGAGGGGAGGGAAAAGGTGGCTGAGAAGACGCTTTGTCAGATTTGCAGTTAGAGGATGTAACGGCATTGGGTTTGGCGGGTCTATAATAGAAGTATTTTACATCCTCTCCGAGTGTCAAGAAGTTCCTTCACACTTTTGCTGTTATTTATTTTGATGCTGTTTCTGAATCTAACTCTTTACAATCGGCAGCAGCTCGTGTCAGTCTTTTTTTGTATTTTTGTGTTGTACCGTTAAATTGTAGGAGACACTATAGCGCAGAATGACAATGAAGCTTTTGTGTGAGTGTTTTTGTGCAGACCTGCCTGGTTCACATGTAAATGTGTAGTAATATGTGTAGTTGCCTGTGTTTTTTATTATGCATGACAGCAGGTCTGAGGCCATAAAGCACCAATAAACCCAAACCTGAAATCATCAAGGAGGCTTCATGCTGGGACTAAGAGACAGTAAAGCAGAAGGAGAGCGTGAACTCACCAGTGTTGGGACAACATTAGCTCAGGTGTTATACATACATTGCTTCCTAGAGTCTGGGACACCATTGTGCAAAACAGTGACCGGGATTTTGGAATGATATGATTAAATGTCATAGCTGGAATGTCCAGGTGTCTGTATACTTTCAGACAGACAGAGTTATGAATATTTAGTTCCTACAGACATGTTTTAGACATAGATGGAGCCGTCACTTATATAAACTCACACTGTGTACCTAGGTATTGTTCAAGAACAATACATTATTGGACACTGTATAATTCTTGAGATTAATGATGATCAAAAGATATACAACTAATCAGGTTAAATTTTGGTGAAATGTGTACAGTGCACCATCCATCCATCCACCCACTGGGAGGCCACCACTTGCAGCAGAGACCCCCAGGCTGAGAGTAAACCCTCCAGTGTGCCTGGGCCTTTCTTTTACCCATAGGACATTCTCAAAAAACCTCAAATCAGAGCCCTCAGGAGGTATCCTACTCAGATGTCCTAACCACATCAATTGTCTAATTTTGATGGGGAGGAGTAGCAGTTCTTCTCTGGCCCTCTCAAATGATTGAGCTCCTCAGCATATCTGTAAGGACGAGCACAGCCACCCTCCAGAGAAAGCTGATTTCTGCTACTTGTATCTGCCTGGCTTTCCTTCTGTTTCTAAGCAGAGCTCAAGGGTATAGGTGAGGGCAGAAACTTAGATTGATCAGTAATCATTAAAAACTGCTTTGCTTTCACATCTGTCAGTCTCCTGCTCCCCTTACTTGGGAACAAGACCCAGAGATACATAAACTCCACACAGGCCAGCAACTCACCACTGACCCAGAGTGGGCACTCTACTCTTTCCTGGCTGAAAACCATGTCCTCAGAGTTGGAGATGCTAATTTTCACTCCTGCTGCTCCAGATTCAGCTGTAGACCACCCCACTGTGAGCTGGAGGTCACTGCCTGATGAAGTAAAATAAACCACCTCATGAGTAAAAAGCAGACAGATGATCTTGACGCCACCAAAGTGGAGATCCTCCACCACTTGGCTGGGTGTCTATGGTTAACATAAACCGAGGTCTTCTGTCAAAAATACATCAACAAGACAAAACTGTCTGTTGTACATTTAAAAAATTAGGTTGGTTTAAGTTTACAAGTTTGGAAAGCACAGTTAAGTGCTCTTGTTGTTACCGGTGAACACAGGTGTCACCATACAATGAATACATAAAGAGCTTTTCATTTTGAGGTTCTGTATCAAATGTCATGATATACGACCAACATAAAACAAGTTGTACATATACTGTATAAAGGTTTTGGGGTTTTGTCAGTAAAGTCACACAAGCATACACATACTTTATGAACACACACATACACACAGTCACACCTGTTATAGTGAAACCTTGGCAGAGTTTTATTGTGCCTGTTCGTCTGCTTGCCAATTTCAAGCGTTCCTCGTCCGTCTCCGCTAATAGACTTTGTTACGATGCCAGAGGTTCAGCGCGTCTTAAATCACTCAGCCAGTCCAACTCTGACAGTGCGTTCTGTGATGTTTAATTAGGAATAATAGTTTCTAATATTTCTCCAATTAGGGCCTGTCTCCCGTTTAGTCAGGGGAGTTGTGTTAAGTGAAAGAAAGGCAGAGAAAAAAATTGAAAACTAGAATTAAAATGACTGTACAGGTAATGCCAGGTTGATGCATCCCTTGGGAAAAAACTGGCGGTGCTGATGGATTTCTGACTAATGATTCATTTAAGCTCTTCTCGGAGGAAATTGTTAATTAGTTTGAGGCTTAAAGTCCAAATTTTCAAAACGGTAAAGCGTGTTTTTTAAAAAAAGGACATCTAAAAGGGATTGCTAGTGGGCACCTGTATGTGTGTGTATGGGGGTGTTGTTTAAGGCAGTGATTTAAAAAGGCTGGTTGGTGAACTACATGATGCTAAATCATTCTGCAACTAAAGAAACTGCTATGTTGTGATGCCAAAACCTCACGAAGGCTCTATTCTATCTGTTTTTCATCCATAGAAACTAAACATGGGTACCTAGCATTGGTTAGTCCAGTCGTCCAAATCCTGAGAAGTATTTGGTGTTCTAATTTTTTTAGCCTAAAGAAATATTTGTTAAGAGGATATTTGTGGAAAGAATTTAAATCAGAATTTAAATCAGGTGGAGATCCCAACACAGCACAGTTCAGAGCAGGAATCAGTCACAACAGGTATTACATTGATCGAGTCATGAAAGAAAATGCTGGTGTCAGGGTGGGTTGCAAAGTGGCTTGCAGATGTGTAGCAACTGTGGGCAGGCCAAAGCATCTTTAAGGGGATGTCCTGTGTAAAATTTGACAGCTGGATGCAGATTAGTTAATCGGGTGATGCGCCGAGATTACAGCAGAGTTTAAAGTCATAGCTTGCCTTCACTAACGCTGTGCTCGATTTTCAGGGGCTGGTCACAGTTTTGGAAAGTGAAAACTCGGTTCTTGTGATCAAAGTTGAGTTGCGTTTTTTCTTTTTCTTTTTTTTTTGTTTTAAATATCCGTAATAGAATATTTTAAAGTGACAACTATATTTCTGGTAAATAAGACATTTTTTGGAGACTGTTTTTTGGTACATGAAGATATGTTCTGAGAGGGAAACATTTTAGGGAAATAATTGATAGTAGCACTATTTTCAGTGCAGTACATTATATATACTTACTCATGGAGAGCAACTCATTTTACTAATCTTTAGAATACTTTTGCTTTGCTTGATGACAAACTCTGAGATAGACTGCCACATAACTCCATGTTAACCATGTAATGCTAAACATAATGCTGAACCCCAGTGCTAAGAGGATGTGGGCAGTATTGTTATTTTCATATTGAAGTATTACCAGAAAGCCAAGGGGAAAGTGAAAGGGTAAAGGGTTAATGGACAGTGTGAGCTGGAGTTGGAGTGTGTGTGAATGTTAGATAAAGCACTTATGTATGGAAAAGCATGCATGTCTGAATGTGTATGGGATTGGGTGAATGAATGGGCGAACGAGGCTTAAAAGTGCTCCATAAGCACCAATTCATTTACTCTTTACACTTCCTGTTATTAAGTTGTTTTTTTGAAAGAGAAAACATTTTGACAGTGAGTAAGGATATCTTTCATATTTTTTAGTAAGTTGATTAAATGTGGACATTTTTTTTTAATGACTGGACATTAAGGTGTTTGTGTAGTTGCATATTGTAAATTCAGCACATTTTGAAAATGAGGATAGTTTTTGGGAGGTCTCAGTGCTTTTTCTTTTTTTAATAACTGCAGCTCTGTCATTGGGGAACAGGTTCTTGCTGACTTGCTGAAGTACAGTTATAAAATAAAAAGGATCAGTGTCAATACAGTAATTGGATTTTTGCTTTCCTTTCATCTTATGTCCAGTTCTGATTTGGCCTATACTTCTTGTGTCTTTAATTCTGCTGCAGACTATTAAAACCCCTATTAAACATTCTTTGATATTAATGCTGTTTCTGTATAAGCCATTCTTGCCTTTTTAGGTATTTATTAAGAATAAAACATATGCAACTAATTTATGTTGTTGGGTTCTTTCTGTTTGTTGAGTTAAAATTGGGTTTGTTGATAAAAGCAGCAGAGCTGTTTCACAGTAAAGCGCTCTGATTTCGGGTTTTGCTTATTGGGTCACTGAAGGCTTTTGTCCTGTAAATAGGACCAAGCTCTCTCTCTCTCTCACACACACACACACACACACACACACACACACACACACACACACACACACACACACACACACACACACACACACACACTGCTGTTTACAGCAACAAGAAAGAGTCACTGCAAATGGATTTATCAGAGGGTGTTGTGTTTTAGGATGTCCGTTCAGTGAAAGTAGGTCACACACGCACATACTCTCTCTCTCTCTCTCTCACACACACACACACGGTCTCCAGCATGGACTGAAAAATTACAACCATGCATACACACTCTAACATGTGTGGCAGTTGTTTTCATGTCTTTTTTTGTCTCATACTTATTAAAATATTTTTTTCAATCCATAAGCTTGAGCTTCAAAACTCTCTTTTACAGTCTCAGTGTTTGTGTGTGTTTGACTGTGTTTGTGTGTGCATGGAGGCTACTTCTGCTTGGATTTGTGCCTTTGTATGCTTCGATTTGTTTGGACCAGTTTCAAGTTGACACCTTGTGAGGGAGGGATGATTTTTTTGTGGTTTTTCTTTTTTTTTTTCTTTTTTTTTGACGGTATTTTTAGAGAGCAACAATATTCTCAAAGTGAGGAGGTTTAAAGAATTAAATTTTGAGCAATTGTGGGAGTTTCTGGACTGCCTTTTCTGCCAGATGGTAAAGTTTTGGGAAAAGTGAGCACAAGTGAACGTTTACATTTACGGCTGCACATGAGAAGTAAATAAAAAAAGATTCTGAGTGAGTTTAAGTGGCAAAACTTAAAGACAGAACATTTTTCAACAGTGAAAACACCTTTGAGTATTCTATGAAGTTGAGCTTGCTGTGTCATTAGCTCTGTCTCCTCTACAGTTGTTGGGGCTTTTATACTTTCATCACTTCATTTACTGGCCACCATTTAACACAAGTATCTAAATTACAGAAGTTCACATTACACAGTGTATTTAAGAGAGCACTAACAATAGTATTTGCACTGCTACTGCTTACGATGGACTGTTTCCAAACTACAACTTCCACACTGACAATCATAATTGGATACGTGGATTTCTTGTAATGGCATCACACACATACAGACAGGGTCCTTGGATATAGAAAGCCGAGGATTAGGATTACAAATGTAGCAGTTAAGTAAGGCAAGTATTTCAGTGATTAGATGCTGTTTTCATTTGCTTTGCTTTCGCTTGCTTTTAAAATTTTGCCTTCACTTGCTGGTTGGAGTTATGGCAGCTGAAGTCAGTGGGCTCAGTTTAGAAAAAACACTGGAGTTCAGTTTTGTAGCTCGAAGCTGTCAAAGTGCCCTTTGAGCACAATGCTGAAGGCCTGACTTTTCCTGTTGCATCCATCAGAGTTTGTTCATGAAAAAGTGCAATCAAGTAAATTTCATTTGACCAGATTCCCTTAAATGTAACATTTTATGTTGCTCTTATGTAACAATATTACACAGAAAATTTGCATGTAATTAAATTTGTTAAGGTCAGCATTTTCACAATACAAACACGCACATTTTGTGAGTGCGTGTTTGTCTGTGTGCACACAAATCTGTGTGCAAATCTGGCTGGTAATGACGTTGCAAGGAGCTCAAGATGGAAGCTATTTTTACAGGTTCAGCGTGACAGTTGACAGTTAACTTTGTGTCACTTTTGTACAGTAACAGGAAATTGTGACTACTGTCTGATGATGTCATAATATTTGTTAAGACAGGCCATTTGAGCTCAGCTGCAATCCCAGATCGAATGGCAGCTCAGCTGATACTCTTTTGCACATCCAATTGGCCAACCGCAAATAGGACAAGATGCTTAAGATACTTTGGGCTGCCCACAGCTGCTGCACATCTGCAAGCTGCTTTGCAGTCCACCTCCACTCCAGCTGCTTCTTTTCATGCTGTATCTGACTTAATCAATATCCTATCTGTTGTCAGTGATGCCTCCTCTGTTCTGTGCTGATAAATCTCAGTGTGACTGTAGGTGCAGAAGTAGGTGTTCATCAGAAAAAGAGTTTAATTATGAGAAGCTTATTATGCTCGTGCTTTGAGTTTCCTGTTTCTCAAGTCACTGGAAGGCCATTATGAAATGACTTGATTTAAAAACAAATGTTAGAATAAACCTAAAGGGAGTTTCATCAGCCAGTACAAGCCTGTGTGTGCATGTCTTTATGTAAATAGACCCACCCCCCCAAAAAACCCTAGTAATTTATTAAATAAACTGAAAAAAACAAAACAAACACATTCCCAGAAAACTGTGCAGCAATAGAAAATAGCTGCTGTTTCCAGGGCGCGCTTGATTAATTATGTTTTTTGTGGGGGGGTTTTTCTCTATCAACGCCTAATAAAAGGTTCACAAACCATCTGTTTTTCTTTTCCCCTGATGCCTTGCCCAAAGGTCCCCCCCATCCTGGGACTGGCACCACGCCCGAACACGCCCATCCATCCATCCATCCATCCATCCATCCATCCAGTTCTCCCTCTTTCGTCCCTTCTTTCTTTCTTTCTTTGTTTTCTGAATTCGTCCATCTCACTTCCACTTCTTCCTCCTTTTCTCTCACTTTCTGACTACCTATCTTTTCTTCATCCCTTGTTCCCACCTCCTCCTCTCATCTCCTTCCCTCCTCCCCTCCTTTCCTTTTCTACCCATTTAAACCCCTCTCCCCCATTATGCATATTCATAAACCTGCAAACATTCCCATCCAATAGTGTTTAATCCCTCCCTGACTGTGTGTGTGTGTGTGTTCGTGTTCTCCCCTTAACCCTTTTCACACACACACACACACACACACACACACACACACACACACACACACACACACACACACACACACACATACGTACACACATATATACACACACACTCCTCCTCCCAAACATATAGCAGCTGGCCGACAGATGGGGCCCGCAGCCAAAAAAGCAGCAGCGGCAGTACCACAAAAATAAAAATTTACTAGATGCCAGTGGAATTTATTTAAGGGCAGAGGAGGGGGGTGAGGGTAGGGTAGTCATGGAGAGGAAGGGGACGCAGTCCTCTCCCCACAGCCTTAACGCCACCTACTCCATCCCCTCATTGTCATTTTTAAACTCTCTCATTCCATCAGTGCATTTCCCAGAACATAATTCTCAGTTCGCCATAGCTCTTTTCCTCTTTTACCCATTTGGTGGGTCACAAAAGGGGTGATGAGAGGAACTATTTCTCTCTCAGTCTTCAGCTCAGCCTTCACTTCAGGAAACAAATTTTCATCGAATCACGTTTTTGCTGATATGTTCTGAGGTGTCAAAACGTGCCACTAATGTTACAGGGGGAGGTCGTCAAATGTTGTCTTTATGGGGGAAAGAGTTAAAACATCAAATAGCTTCAAATGCCTTGTAAATGCTTAATTTCTACCAAATGCAGCAGTTTTAGATGTTCTCTGTGTGAAGGAGCCGTAACCCATCAGTGACTTAGAAAGGCTTTCTGCAACACTTATTACAGGAAGTCCTCCAGGATCCACACACAGTCCAGCTCTTTCATATGATCAGTCCACAGTATATTGACAATATATTGTGTCTCTGCTGCTACAGCAGAAAGGTAACAATTATGTGCTGATAGAAGTCACCAGCAGAAAACCACCTGTTAGGAAAGCAGTCGCAGGTGCACCCTTAGTACTTCCCCAAACCTTAAGAGGAACAAACATATAAATGAGTCAAATGCAATAAATCCAGTGTGATTGTTATTCGTGTCTGCATCTATAATTATTGATTGCCACATAACAACTAAGATTTATGTAATTCAGCTGAACAAAAGACATAAAAATAATTAGAATAAAAAAGCAAAACAAAATGTATGAGCTATTATTTTTAAAGCATCAGAAACAGAGAGTCTCTCTTTTGTTGACTTTACTACTCAAAATTAATTTGCCTATTTGATCTTGCCCTCTTCCTCTTAAGCCTGCTTCTATTAGCTAAATGTACTTTTAGTTCAAATGTGGTTTAATGTTGTGAGTCTATCCACTCATCATGTCATCCATTTGTGCCTCTAAATTGTATAATATTTTGTCCTGTGTACACATGTTGTCATTATTATCTATTATTGCAGTGTCATTTAAGATTTGTGATTTTTAATATTTGCAGATTTTCCCCACTTTTATCACTTTATTAGTGCTGAGTGATGCTCTAAATTACAAAAGGAAAACATCTGTCGTACTTTTCTTTTCTTGCATCATGCTTTCATTTCTGACCGCGCTCTAGTATCTGTTTTTTTGTTTTGTTTTGTTTTTTTGTCTGGCTGGCTTTAATCAGCGTGCGTGGTTTAGATTGGACCTAATGTTGATTTTCAGGAAAAATTCAAAGCCCTGCATTTATTGATGGTAACACAGACATTATAAGAATGTGCAGGAAATTGGATAGGAAGAGGAATGAAGGAGTGAACAGAGGAGTATGATGTGAGTTTTTTCTGTCTGCTGAGGCTGCAGGTGGATTTTCTTTGGCCACAGCACTCCTCTCTCTCTATGTCCCTCAGCCTCACTCCCCCTGTTGCTCCCCCTCCTCCTATCTTATTGGCAGCCATAACTGGCAAAGGGACAAGAAAATGGGGACACATTAGATGGAGAGAGGAAAAGAGAATGAAACAAAGGAGAAGTAGAGGATGAAGAGAAAGGGGAGGGGGCAGAATAAGGGGAAAGGTGAATAAGAGGGAAGCTGAAAAGGAAGCAATAACTGGGAGAAAGGAGAGAATAAAAACAGGAGAGGAGACTAGAAGGAGACTCATCCCCAGGGGGCACTGTTTGTCCTTGCTGCAAAACTCAAACACACACACACACGCACAATAAACACACACACACACACACACACATGCACGCACACACACACAATCACTCACATACACACAAGAGTGGCAGAAGAGGGGAAGAAATGAAACTTTGGTCACAAATGCTTTTTTTTTCTCTCACTCAATTCTTTGTTTCCTGTTGTCAACTTGTTTACACAGTGAAATACCACAGTCAGATTTTATTGTCTGAGAAACACAACACAACAACATGACGACACATGCGTATACAAGCAGACACTAGCTGTATACACAGTCATGCATAACACGTGCACGACTTTGTTTCACATCTTAAAATGTCTGACTTCTTTGTGTATTGAAAGGACAGTTTGGATTGACTACAGTAGTAGTAGTATACATTGCAAGCAGTATCATCACAGTGTACTGAAAGTATGAAAAGTAAAAGAAGTGAAGTCTATTAAACTAGATGTCTGTGGTTTAATAGACTTTTGAAACAGTGGCTTCATTTTCAGCATGACAGTGATCCCAAGCAAACTGACAATGCAGCAAATCCATAGCTGGATAGAAAAAGCTCACAGTGGAACAATATTGGCCATAGATTGGCCTCCCCAAGGTTGTTGTTGTTTTGGCCTTGGGTTCACCCTGACGTTACGATATGCTCCCTTCCTTTGTTTAACTGCACTTATTGTAAATAAATCACTGTCACAAAATATTAAGTGTGTGACGTGCTGCTTGGGGTTGGACGGGGATGGATCACCCTTTATGTTGTGGTCTGGCCGCGCATAGACAGGCCATAACATTTGATTGATTAATTGGCCCAACAGTTGTTCATCTATTCCAGTGAGGATCACACTGGTAGACTGACCAGCAGATCAACATTGCCATCCTATGAGCCATGCTATTACCATGGCTGGTCAGGTTGCATGTAGACCTAAAACTGCAATGGTTTCATGAATTTTAAAAGGAGAAGGCAGTGGGAAAAAAAACATTACTGACTGATGTAGAAGCATGAGAGGGCCCAACCCTGCCTTGACATTTTCACCAGCTGTTGATTGGCTGGTCTGTTCAGCTTTAGTTTAATTACAGAGAAATCGCATGTAAATATTCCGTCCCCTTAGGATCAGCCCAGATTTAAATAAGCTTACAGCATTTCCTCAGACACCAAATAAACTTTACTTTTTTTTTGGATGTCAGACTCTTAAGAAAACTTAACTTCAGCTCTTTCCTGTTGTGGATGTAATGAACACTCTGGCCGATAGTGATGCTAACGCTGGTTTAAAATGGCAGCACAAAAACACAACAAAACAAACTAAAATGATCTCACTGTGAGAGACGAGGCGAGCGAGGCTGCGGCAGTACATTCTGCTGTTACCATTATGTGTCCACTGAGATCAGGTGTGTTTATTTTGCAGACCTTTTCATCCCTTCCCCCTGCTGCCCACCTGTGCTGCACCTGACGTCAACCCCGCTCTGACACACACTCACGGTCGACGTAACAAACACAAATACAAGCTAACAGGCGCGCGCATAAATGCACGACCAATCGCACACAAACCCCGCGAGCCACACCGTACAGTGCACCGTCATCATCTCCGTCTCCCATTTGAATTCTTTTCAAAGCAGTTATTCCTTCAAAGAGATGCTCATGGCAACTGGAACCCAACTTGTGGCACACACACAAACTGCACACACATTTTTGTCCCCATCTGGTCACCATTCAGCAGGATGCGTGCTCTCTCTGTTGCTATTTGTTGGAGCGAACACTCTCACAACCCTCAATCAGCTCTTGCCTGTAACGGTTTACTTATTGATCTCTGGCCTTTTATGACCTCTCTTGGTGGCTAGCAGGAACCGCAACAACATTCTGGTTTCCTTCTCTCTGCAGTAGGTTAAAGCTAATAAAGATGATTTTTATTAGGTGTTATGAATATTGGTTCAAAGAATTGAGGGTCAGACTGGAAGATGGAAAATGTTCTCTCTCTGCCTGTTTTATATAAATATACACAGTTTATGCTTGAAGACATTCATTTTTTATACAATTAAAGGTCAAGTGCAAACTTAGCTTTCACATGTCTTGCCAGCATGACTGAGCTTCAGTGTTGGAAACACAAGTGTCATCTTGAACAATCCAGTGAGGCCTACCCTTTTGGTTTTTCTCAAAAGAGGATGCAGATGTTGAATCATTCCTATATTTAAAAATATTTCACCCAGTGCTCCACACCCCTCACCACAGATATCCGTCTGTAATGGACAAACAAGTGCACACTCCTCTATCTTTAACACTCAACTAGGAAACAAGTGGAGTGCTAAAGATGCACTTTCCTCTCAGGTGTTGCACCTGTGTTTTCACTGCTGATAAAGAGGGTCTGGCAATTTTTGATCTGCTCTTCGAAAAAAAAGCTTTTCTAAAAGCAAATGTTCTCACTTGGCACCTTGGTAATGGTCACTTAATTGGGCAGTTTAAAAAAAACGTTATCGGGTTATCAGAGAATATATATAGACTTGCCTGTAAAATATTATTTTAAAAAAACTGCTTACAGAGTTTTCAGTATTTGCCTCTATGTTTTTTTTCTTCTTAACTTCTTACACTGCTGTTTCCTGTTGTGAAGTTCTTCTCTGGATTTAAATTTAGGATTCTTTGCAGTGCTATATCTCTCTTTTATAATATGATAATGTTAAAAGTAATCAATGTTTGTGCTAAGCTAGGCAAAACATGTCCAGATCTATATCTGTACTCAATTTCACCTCATTTTTTGTGATTATAGCAAAGTTCATCTATGTGAGCAGTTTTTCAAGCTGATATTTTAAGGCCTTAACTTACATAGAATCACAACAGGATTGGTTCATTTCTCTCCCAGGTTGGCTGTTGATTGGCTCTTTTGGAAGTTTATTGCTATTTTTGAGAATTCTTGAATGCTGTGTATCAGATTGTAGTGATGGGCATTCTGTGCATCTGTCAATGAGCAGTGTGTGTGTGTGTGTGTGTGTGTGTGTGTGTGTGTGTGTGTGTGTGTGTGTGTGTGTGTGTGTGTGTGTGTGTGTGTGATCGTGCCTGAGGCCCAGATTGACAAGATCTAAAATAGGCTGAGGTTTTTTTTTTTTTTTTTCTAGTCCTGAGCAGCCACCTGTGGTCAGCACTGTGTGTGTGTGTGTGTGTGTGTGTGTGTGTGTGTCTGTATGAAATATATGAATGTGTACCAGTGTGTATTTTCACTGGACGTCTCTTTGAGGGGTTTGAGTGCATTTTTATGCCCCCCACCCCTTTGGTTTCCCTTATATGGGATGGAGAGTTACTGGTCACCCAGCCTTCCAGATGTTCTTGCAAACTGAGCTGTTCCACGTGCAGACTCCAAACCAAAACCAGTGGTAGACCAGACTTCCCAGAATACATCATAAATGAGCCTAAAGAAAGCTGAAAACCAGTGAATCTAAAAGTTTTGGACAAGCATAAATAATTTTAATAGCTTTCCTGTTCTACAGACATGCTTCCTGTGGATTACAGATGTGTAATATACAGTAGAAAATTGCTTAAAGTCTCCTTTCCTGTGTGAGTTATCCACATTACAAATAAAATACTGAATCCCGATGCATAAATACAGTAGGATGTACTTTTTAGAGATATCCCACCTTCCCCTCCTCAGAAGGAAAACCATATAGACTCAAGCTGTAGCTGTGTGCATGTGATGATGAAGTGCCTGGGTAGTCCTCACCTGCTGTATCCCCTCTCTCAGCCCTCTCTCCCATCGCCCTCGGTGCTGACGTCAGTATTGGTGGTGAACCAGACCACAGCGGCCGCAGAGCCCTTTGATCCCACACTCCTCTCTATTAGAGCTCTCATATGGGCTTCGCATAACACACTCACACACACACACACACACACACACACACACACACAGATGCTTTTCAGCCTTTAATTTTGTCCGTGGTTTAATAGACTTTTGAAACAGACCAGCTCAGTCATCAACTGAGCTGTCAGGTGTGCAAAGGCTTAACTAACAAAATCATGGATCATATTAAAGTATTGCTTTATCATACCAACCACGTTATTACTTAGAGCCAAATTATCATGTTGTGGAAATGCATCCGTAATTTAAGAAAAAATGTTCACCCTATGGCAATGCATCAGTGTACAATAAAACTATGATCTTGACACCTAAATTATATCTAATTATATCATCACACTATAATACAATTCTCTAAATCTATATATTATCATCACATAGACCATAATCAATTCCTAAAGAGTACAAGTCAAGACACAGAACCAAATTACTGTACCTTACAGTGGAGCTGTATTTTTGTGCTACAAGTATTGAGTGACATTATTGTGATAATGTAGAGCTACATGGACCTTCAATAGAAGCACATTAATATAGTACAAAACTACATTTTCACACCATGAAGCTACAGTCGCTGGTCGTATAATAGTTAAATAGCTCTAACTTTAAAGCCAAAGACTATAGAACTACACAGTCGTGCCATAAAATTAATGTTTTACAACCTGTTTCCAAAACACTGACTTGCAAATCAGCTACATCATATTTAATTTTAAATAGTACAAATAATGTAGCTTGGCATTTTCTTGCTGAAATAAGCAAGAACTTACCTGGGGAAAAAAAAAACCCACACTATAACCAGCATAAGTTGTGTTCTTCAGAACTTAGCGACAGTTTTCCACTTTCCCTCAACTCGTCTTAGAAGAGTTCCAGCAAAGGTGGAAGTGTTACTGGATTTGCCCTGGATGTGTTTCTTTTCTTTGCATAGCAGAGCTTTTACTTGGATTCTTGGGCATTTGTGGAAGAGTCTGAGTACATGTAAAGATTTCCACTGCAGAACTGTGGCCATTTCGAAATCCCTTTGGATGGTTCAAATGGTAAATGGACTAGTACTATAGCAGTCAAAGCAATTTCTTATTATAAGACTCATTAACACAAGTGCTTACTTCTATACCTAAGTTCTTTCTAAAAAATCTAGCAATCACATACTCAGATACTGATGGCAACTCATTAATTTCTACTTCAGCATGCAGACAGGAGCAAGAGAAGTAAGCCACCGCCGCTCTAACCTCTGAATCACAGCCAACTGCTGTCATGGCCATTTAAGAATATCGGTTTTATGCTTTGACGTGATCAAAAGAATGAGAGGAGTGTGGGGTTAGGTCATTTGAGGAGGGCTCAGAGTAGAGCAGCTACTCCTACACATCGAAAGGAGCCAGTAGAGGTGATTTTGAGTCAGTTCGATCTGACTAGGATGGGTTAGGTGTTTCACTCATGTCCCACCAGGAGGGTCCCCAGGGCAGACCCAGAACATGCTCGAGAAATGACATGTCTTGGCTGGCCTGCGAATGAATCGGTGTTTGTCATGATTGGCTGTGTGGCAGGCAGGCAGGAGTGGTGGACCCAAAATGCAGGACTCATAGGAAACGAGGTGAACTGAACTGAAAATGCAGCTTTATTGCTGGAACAAAACTTCAACATAAAATAAAACTCACAAAAACAAACAAAATACTAAACCGAGGTGCTGGAGGACTGGACATTACAAACACACAGCAAGTTGAGGGTACGACACGACAGGGAGCACAGGAAAACACAGGGCTTAAGTACACAGGGGAGTAATTAGGAAATGGGCAACAGGAGGGAGTAATTAGGCTAACGAGACAGGAGAAAGGTAAAACTGAACACATTGACATGAGACATGAACTTTCAGAATAAAACAGGAAACTAACAGACACAGAGAACCAGAACGGACACTGAACTTGGCAGGCAGACTCACAAGCAGACACAGTGACACCATGGACAGACAGAGGGAACACAGGCAGGCATGAAACAAACACACTAACACATAGCAAACCTAAACAAAAGACAAGGCAGAATAAACAAGAATATAAAGAAACACAAAACACCGAGTCGTCAGACTCAGGACCATGACAGTGTTCCCCGGATAAGCTGGAAGAGGTGGCTGAGGAGAGGGAAGTCTTTGGTTCTGTCCCCACAACATGGCCCCGGATAAGCAGAAGAAAATGGATGGGTGTAAGTTGTTAGCCAGTAAGTGCGCAGGTTTACAGTCACATCCACCCCTTGCAAAGATGGTGATGGCGGAAATCACATCTTGAAGCTTCCAAAGGGGACTTCAGTAATCAGCTGGTCATTAATCGTTTTTGCTCTGCATGGTATCTGTGGTATGGCCACAATAATACACAGTTGAACAAAATATTATTTACTATATAAAGAATACAATTTAATATCCATTTAAAGATAATGTGCTATTAACATTATCTCTCTCTCATAGAGTACTACTAGGTTTCTATCATGCAAACCTCAGTGATTCGGAGCAGCAGACGCCTTTGTAAATGGCAGAAATATACAGAACATTTCACAGCCAGAAGCTTATGTGGAAAAATATGTTTACTTGTGTGAAAGATGTCGCCTTGTTATTAGAGTCTAATACACAGTTTTCCACTCAGGTGAACAGTCTGGATGATTATCCTCTGACAACTTAACAACACAGTAATCGAGGGGAAATAAATAATTCCCTGGCAGAGATCAAATTATCAGCTCACATCGCTGCTTTTGATTCTGCTCAGTCTTCAGGTTTCCATGAACTCATTCCACCTCTCCCTCTCTTCCTTTCTTTTTCAGTTGTTCCCTCTTCTTTTCTCACCCTCCTTCCTCATCAGAGGTGAAAATTTACCCAAAGGGAGTCTCTCTCTTTCCTTTCCTCTCTCCTCCTCTCATCTTCACACCTTCCTCATCACTTCTGCCAAGTTTCCCCCAAAGGTGTGCTGCTGCTTGCTGACTCGCTGCAGGAAACGATAACGAGCTTAGAAGAAATTTTTATTGCCTATTCAAACTGTTTATTTTCAGACTTAAAAGCTAACAAGATTTTTTTAAGGAAATTTGGACTCAGCTTTTGTTGTTATATATTGCAGCTCTAATTCTGGGTGTCCGTGGTGCTGTAATAAAAGCAAACAATTAAACAAATGCTAACTCTGAGACAAATGTCCCAAATTGCAGAGAGATAAGAGGAAATCCAGGTTTCTCTCTTTTAAGTGAAAGTGACTTGAAAGCCCAGAAACTTCACCATAAAATAAAAATACAACTTTAGAAGTGAAATTTCTTTCTAGGTATCAGGAGATACTGTAACAACACATCTAAGCAGTGAGAAAGTTGTGAAAGATAGAAGAAGTTCAGATCAGAGTCCTAATTATTCATGGCTCAGATTCAACAAGGGGCTGGAAACTTTCCTCAGAGACTTTGGTCCATTCTGACATGATAGTGTCACACAGTTGCTGCAGATTTGTGCAGATCCATGATGTGAGTCACTTCCCAGAGACGCTGAGATCTGGTGACTGTGGAAGACATCTGAATACAGCAAACTTATTGTAATGTTCAACGGGCCAGTTTGAGATGATTTGAGGTTTGTAACATGGTGTGTTATCATGTTGGAAGGAGCCATCAGAACATGGAATCTGAATGTGGCAGCAACAATAAAAACTTACCACAGCAGGCAACTAGTTTTCAGTCTTCTGTTTGCCAGTTTTGCTGAGTCTGTGTGAACTGTAGCCTCAGTTTCCTGCACTTAGCGGACAGGTGTGATACCCAGAGTGGTCTTCTGCTGCTGTAGCCCATCTGCTTCTGCTGCTTGTGCACTCTTTTGCATACCTTGGTTTTAACACATGGTTAGTTGAATTACTGTTGCCTTTCTATCAGATTAAAGTACGCTGGCTATTTTCCTCTGACCTCGGACAATTACGATCCATTTTCAGTCAGAGTATAGCACTCACTGTTTTATTTTTTCATATGATTCGCTGTAAACCCTAAAGATGTTTATGTAGAAACATCTCAGGAGATCAGCAGTTTCTGAAATATTCAGACCAATCAAAGTCACTTTAAATCACCCTTCTGACCCATTCGGATACTCAGTTTGAACTTCAGCAGCCTGAAGAGTTGCCTGCTGAGTTGCTTTCATGTATTTGGCTGATTAGATATTTGTATTAATATGCAGGTAAACAGGTGTAGCTAACAGGGTGCATATGCATCCATCAGATATGTCACTCCACAGTTTCAGTTTCCCCTGATGGAGATCTCTGAATCTGTTTGCAAAGTGACAATTTCTGGTTTGTCTAGTATATGTTCAGCCTCCCCAAGACTAAATTTGGGCCTCAGTAAGAACAAAACAGGCTGCAAGTGGTGTTATGACCAAAAGGTTGCATGGCAGGAATTACACAGCGGAAGGCAAGACATTAGGCAGGGTACATACACTTTAACAAATAAATGTTAGGTGCATATGAAGGAGGATTATACCACAATAAAAATAGATACTAGATACTACTACTACTAAAAAAACTACTACTAAGAAACTTTAGTAGTTGTGTTCAAGACAACTACACTCTCTGTTTTGTTTTGTTTTGTGTGTGTGTGTGTGTGTGTGTGTGTGTGTGTGTGTGTGTGTGTGTGTGTGTGTGTGTGTGTGTGTGTGTGTGTGTGTGTGTGTATGTCCTCAGGCTGAAGCAGGTTGAGAAAATCTGTATTCCATTAACTGGTTATGCTTCAGACCCAGCCCTCCTCTCACCCTGTTTTTGGTGCACTGATGCTCACAACCTGCCGCACAGCCACATCTGGTTGTTCAAAGGCCCCGATGAGTGCATGTATGTGTGTCTGTGTGTAGGTATTTTCCCAGCAGCTGCCTGCAATCTTTGCGAAGTGCTTTGGTGTCTCTCACACACCAGCTCGTACCAACATACGTTATTAAAGCCATTAGCTGCTGTGAAACAAGGTTTTTCCTCTGCCTCAGAGCAGTATGTCCCTGTGAGTGTGTGTGAATGTGCGTCTGTCCTGACCAGCAGAAAAGGAAAGCACACATTCATGTAAACGGTTAATGAGAAGCAGGCTCTGTAGTTGTTTGTGTGTCACATTTTTGGGAAAGCAACCTGTTATTTAAAGCAATCTTTGAAGCATTACAGAAATATAACCTTATTAAAGTGCAGTATAGTTATTTCGTAGTTATGCTAGCAGTCTGGATCGATGGATGTCTGTCAGTCTGTTCTTCACTTTGGTCCAAACTGAAATAATGAGTACTTTGTTTGGTTTCTCTTTATTATATAGTACTCTCAGTTGTCCTCCATTACCACTGCATTTTGTTTTTCTGTTGTTTGGGGAAAATGCTCAATCAAAACTTTATTTATATCGCCTTTTTCCTGCAACTTTAGGGCTTAAAATGTTTTACAGAGCAAGACGTCATCCCAAAAAACTCAGTATAGTCATGCACACACCCACAAATCAGTACTGAGCCCACCACGTGAAACACTAAAAACTGGGGAAGTGCTATTAGTGATGGAAAAGCCTGGTAAAAAATATGAAATAAATTAACGAAATAATAAATAACAGGTTAAAAAAAAAACAATAAATAATGAAAAGAGGGTAAAAAAAAAAAGTACAATACATAATTAGAACAAGGTATCAGGTGTGAATAGAAATAAAAGAGTAGAAATAAAATGAACTCAAATAAAAGCCAAGGCAAAAAAGTGCATTTTGAGTTTGGTTTTAAAAGCTTCAGCATTCTTTGCTGTACTCAGATTTTCAGAAAGCCTGTTCCACAGATGTGGCGTACAGTAACAGGAAGTTGTCTCTACATGAGTTTGAGTTCTGGTTTCGGGAACAATTAAAAATCCTTGACCTGAAGACACAAGGGTTACAATATGCTAATAACATAAAAGTCTTTTTAATAATTAGAAACCAAACAGTGAAAGAATCTTGAAATCTATTGTGAAGCTATCAGGAAACCAGTGCAGAGTTTTTATATGTGTGCTCTTTCTGGTCTTGGTCCACTTAAAGGTCAGAACCTTTAAGGTGGACAGTCAAACATATGGAAATACAGTACAACTGAGTACAGTACAATTCTAATGAGCTCAGAAATCAATATTTGGTGGGATCACTTTAATTCTTCAACACAGCCTGAAAGGCAAGCTTTACTGTAATTTCTTCAAGCAGTCTCCAGGATCAGTTCTCCAGCCTTCTTGAAAGATTTTCCAAAGCTCTTCTTTGGATGCTAGCTGCCTTTTGTTCACGTTCTCTGTCAAGATAACCTCACACTGCTGTAGTTTTCTTGAAGTCTGTGCTCTAGGGAGGCCAGTCCATAGCTGATAGTATTCCACTGTGTCTTTTTCTGTCTTTTTCTGTCCTTTTACTGCAGTGGCATTTAGTATCAGTGTTCATACTGAAAAGTGAAGGCACTGTAAATCAGATGTTTGCCAGATGTTATTGCATGGTGGATCAAAATCTGATGGTGCTTTGTGGTCTTCATAATTCCATCGATTTCAGAAAGTGATGAACCAACACCACTGAGATATTTTTTTTTGTCCCCCACTTGTCCAGTTACCTCATATTTTAAAGAAGTACTGCACACATGCTGTTACACACGTTAAAAAGTCAGTCATCTTTAAGTGGATTATAAAATTACTGGAAATATAGCAAAAGTAAGCTGAAACAAGCATGTGAGTCACAATAAACTCAGCGATGTTATTTTGTCTGCAGTGACTCACTGTGTTTCAGCTCCTTGATGTTTAGTTGATATGAGGCTAATGAGTCTGAGTTCAAATGTGAACATCTGTAAGGCTCACACACACACACACACACACACACACACACACACACACACACACACACACACACTTCCTTTATTGCTGTTTCTGTTTTTCTTTTCCTGTTCTTGTCATTCACTCCATTTACTACATCTGGACTAGAAAAAGCTGGTTTATATTTGTAACTGAGCATCAGGATCTCTTAAAGTTTTTCACACCAAAGAAAATGTGTTATCAGCCATCCTGCCAAAATTAGTTGATTAAAAAATGGAGAAGTCTATAAAATGATGGAAAAAATGACTTCAGAACCACGCAACACGAGAAGCATTCTCTTAAAAGTACTTTAATTGTGTGACTTTATAATTCAGTAAAACTTAGCAACTGACACTGTGTTCACAAATCTTCTGCAGTCCTTTTGTAGGATGCACAAATCATAGCTTTTCCTTTACACAGATTTAAAAGTTGTATTAATCTACAACAAGCAGACACAAATGATCCACAGTTGTGGCGCATACTTAGAGTAATATTATTATCTCACTGGATGTTGGTTTGTCTCTAGCCTAATTCTTTTCTCCTCCTTTAAAGATTTGGTTTTTTAGCCTCCACATTACATGTTCTTTGGCTACTTCATTAACTTGGGCTACGAGTCATCAGTGATGGGAATGACGGCGTTACAAGTAACGGTGTTACTTTTTTCAGTAACGAGTAATCTAACTAATTACTATTTCTATTTCTATTACAACTCCGTTACTGTTACTAACAAGAAAATGCGGTGCGGTCGCGTTACTGTTTTTCAACAAACAGACGGTTGAAGCTGTGTTCAGCTTACTGCACCGTATATCAGTTGCACGGAAGTAGCTGTAAGTAATCTGGGCGCTACAGCTTTAAGCAGCTGCGCGCACTCCCACAGGCGGTTATCCCTTTCTGGTAGACGATCACTTTCTGACACAACACCTGGAGCTAAGGGGGCAAAACAATTGCATGAGTGCTGCTGTTTGACTGAGGAAGAATAAAGTAGTCGTGGTAAGCCAATCACACGACCACTTCAAGATGACAAAGCAACAAGGTGATATAGTTTTTAAATTGTGTTGATAGGCCGCGTAAAACCAGAGTCGTGTTGGTGGAAAAATGCACCATATTGACCAGTCAAAAAGGATATGGCAACATGACATTTGGCTGTTTAGGAAGACGGGGAAGTTTTCAGGAGAGACGGCGAGAGAGAAAGAGAGAGAGAAAGACAGCAAAAAAAATTTGTGAAGTTTAGCATGTTTTGAGTGTGTAGTTAATGTGTTGTCTTGTGTAGTTAGTGTGTAGTATTGTGGATAGTTTTGTGTTGTGTGTCAGAACAATGACGCGACTGCTGTCTCCAGGTAGAAACAGGAGTGATACACCTGCTGCTGTCAGACCTGCAGGTATCAGGCTGTGATGTTCTCCTTTATAAGGGACAGAAGTTTTTGGAGTGGCACAAATAATTTGTGGCATCTTATTAAATGCAGAACAGCTGATTGTTCTGTAAATAGTTTGAAATGGTTATTAAAAAGGGTAAAAGGTAAATGGCTGCAAATAAAATTGTTGTTTGCAAAACTTGTGCATAGGATTTTAAAATTGACAATTTATATTTGCATTTAAAGTTATGAAATATGATTCAATAAACAAGTTTGTGGTTGTTACAGTAAAAAATATAACTTTTTCTACTTGGATTTTATGTTTTTGTCTGATTTTAGATCAATTGTGCTAATACAGTATGTCAAAATGAAAACATAACTGTAAATTCAGGAACATGAGGTTGTGATGAAAAGAATGATACCAAACAAGGCAAAGGAAATAGTTTTTAAAGGTGAAATGTAGAGGGAAATCAAAAGTAGTTAAAAATGGCCAATTTCACCCTGGACCCCAGAGGATTAAACATTTTTTAAAGTAACACAGTATTTACTTTTCAAGTAATTAATTACTTTTAGAATCTTGTAACTCAGTTACTTTTTTTGAAGAAGTAACTAGTAACTGTAATTAATTACTTTTTCAAAGTAACTTGCCCAACACTGTGAGTCATATGTTTTCTAGCGTCCTTGTTTGTTTACATGTTGTGCAACCCACAAAACATGCAAATTAATATTTTCCCCTGCTAGCCTCCTGAGTTAAAGCTTAGCTTGTACATTATGATGACATAACAAAACTAAAGCTCATGTTTTAAAGAGCTGGAGAAACTTCGCTAATATTAAAGCTCAGAAAAGAGATGAGTCACATCTCGCGGTATTTCTTTACCACTTTCCCCAGTTCACTCGATATGGCAGCTGCCAGTTTGCTTGTGCTTCTTTACACTAATTACTGGAGATTTGATCTGTCGTAATGAAATAACAACCAAAAGAGTGAACTAAGATTCATTTAATTGTATTCTTTTTATTTATTGTCTCTCACTGCCGCAAACGAGTGGGCAGTCTCTAAACTGGCAGTGGGGAGTGGTCAGTTAGAGCTCATACAATCCACCACTTTGGTCCATATGTATGGAAGAAGATTAGGGCCACCGGAAAAAAGTGGACACGTCTTTTTTTCTTTTTTCCAGAAAAAAGAGAAAAGAGAAAAAAAGTCAGAATTCTGGGAAAAAAGCCAGAATTATGAGATTAATGTTGTGGTCTGGATGAGTGGCTGGAAACTAGGTTCCTGAACTTCCCTGGTCTCCGCCCATGGGCAGGGCCACCACACCCTCTACCGCCTGGAGCTCATTGAGCACATTAGGCTGGGAGATTTAAGATCTGCGTTCTTTGCCAGTTCGTCAACTACTCTACGTCAGTAACCAGGCCTTATATTTCATGCTTCTGACTGTAGAAGTCTCTGCCTCCGCTCTGGGTACTGCGCTTGGGTTCAGTTACTGTTACAGGTCTAAGGCCTTCTGTGACAATTAAAGTCAGAATTCTAACTTTTTTCTCAGAATTCTGGAAAAGAAAAAAAATCTTCCATAGATATGAGTAACTGAAACAACTGAAGCTTAGCACAGATATCCAGTGCTAATAAACTTCAGCTGTCACTTTAACTGATATTTGTTTTAAAAGTTTATTAGGATGGAATTGGATGGAAACTTGTAGTTTTGTACTTTGCACCATTTCCAGATAAAGATTTTGCAGCATTAATGCTACCAAGTTATGGCAGTATTATGAATATATATATAGCACAATGCTATTACTAATTGTTTGCTTCTGTTCCTGATTAATCAGCTAAACCCATTTTTTTTTACATGCTATTACTTGTTTATTATTTCCATATTATTACCTTCTTGTTTCCACCTCTTACCCATCTACTATTACAACCAACCAGCTTAACTGACCAATACTGTTAAACCTTCAGCGGTATTAAGCGGACATATCATATATTCAAATACTTTCTTATCTACACCTCTTGAATCCTAAAAAAAAGTAGTCCTTTATGATGTATATATTCAAGAGAGTTCGGATCATTGCAACACTGCTGGTCTTCAGTGTCTTTCCTCTTTTTAATTAAAAAGATATTAGTGTAAACCCTAAATGGATGAAAGTGAGTGACACTGACAGTTATGAAAAATCTAAATGTAATTAATGAGCATTATTTCAATGTGGGAACTAACAGTCGGGAAAAACGGATCAACAGGAGATTATACTGCAATCTGCTCCATGAGAACACACATGAGAACATGCATACACCAAAATACACACACGCACATATTCTGGTTAGATTTTGGAAGCTAAGCATTCCAACAATAAATGACCTTTTGTTTAAATATCAACAAGCAGAAGGTTCTCGGGCTCAAGGCTGCCAAAAATCAGAATCCATCCATCAAGATTTGTGTTCATTATAAGAGAGATGAGCTAAAAATAACACAGGCCCAACGGTGGAAGGTGCAAACTAAACCCAGTCTAAACATTTCTAACTCATTACACAACAGAGCGGATTTACTGTGGTTGAAAAACAAAATTAAATGGAGAGGAAAAAAAAAAAAAGAATGTCTTCTTACTCACTATTTATTATGTTAGAAATTAAAAATCCTTAGCAATACCGTGATGCTCATTATGTGTAATTGAAAAAAGCAGGAAATGGTGAAATACCAGTTCACTGTCCGTCAGTCACCAACAGCTTATCTGAGGCTGGGTTGTGGGGGAAGCAGCCTAAGCAGAGAAGCCCAGACCTTGCTCTGACCAGACACCAGACACCAAGCATACCCAACCAAGATTTAGCCTATCCAGCGTGCCCTGGGGAGAGCCCAGGGCCTCCTCCTGGTAGGACACGCTCAGAACACCTGATCAATCTCATCTGATCACAACTGCAGTTTCCTCCACAAGAGGGTAAAAACATTTCATAACCACACTGCCCTCAGTCTGCTCCTTTCCTCCAGATTGCTGCAGTGCCAGTAAAACATGTTCCATCTTTTTTTGTTATTGTGACCAAAATAAAAGTTTCAGACAGACACTTACGTCACTGTTAGCCTGAGTGTAGCGAACATTATCAGAATCCTGAAAGTTGCTGATTAGAGTCAAAAACTCTGAGTGCAAAAGCAAAGAAAAAAGTGTGTGTGTGGGTGCGTGTGTGTGTGCGCGTGATGTGCTGTGTGCGCTGTGTTGTGGTTCTAGCAAACACATTACTTGTAGCAACTGAAAGATTTGAGCCCATCGACTGAAGTGGGTCTGTTCTTTTTATATAGCATCTGAGCACACCACAGCTACACACATACCACAAAGAGCAGACCTCAGTGGCAGCAATGCATGGGTTGGATGTGGTGGCAAAATGAAACAGGTTCTCTTCATCTGTGAGTGAGTGTGTTGACTCGAGTTTGGTAGAAACCAACAAATCCCTGGTTTAGACTGCTCCCCGCCGTCCTCTCGCTTCTTTTTTTCTATTTTTACCTTTCCTGCCTTCTCTCTCTCTCTCTCACTCATTTTCCCTCTTGTTGTAGGTCACTCTTTCCCTCGCTTGCTCCTCTCTCCCAGAATATCTCTTAACTTTCCCCTCTTTTGCCTTTTTTTATCTGCTGACTTGGCACCTCTGCCTTCCTTTTAAACCTCTCAACACACACACACACACACACACACACACACACACACACACACACACACACACACACACACACACACACACACACACACACACACACACACACACAGAAGCACAGTCCCCTCAACACTTGTACTTAAGCACAATAGTTATATTCAAATGTGCTCCCACATGGCTGCTGTGTGTGTTGTCCAAGCCCAGTCAGCAGAAGTTGGAGTTGAACACAGCGACCTACATTTGAGGTTAATAAATCAAAATAATCTTTTTTTCCCCACTTAAAGCTAATTTTTAGGATTTTATTTTTGGTTATTTCTACTTTATTAATGTGGATTCAGCAAGTAACGGCAGGAAGGGCTAGGGATAAGATGAGAAGGAGAAGAAGAGAGGATTTTTTGTACTTAAAAATTATGAAATAATGTGAATTATCCCATTATTGTTATTCAGGCTTTCATTTGTGAACAAAGAGCATCACAATGGATAATGGTTAAAATGACAATAAATAAAGGCAGTTCTAATAGTGACAATCATTATTGCAAGTATTGATGGAACATCATCTTAATAATTAAATGATTACATGAAGCATAGGAATACGGAGGCTGGACTCTGGTTCTGTCAACCTTTATAAAGATGCTAGAGCAGGAGTGGATGATTCATTATTCCAAGGAGCCACATAAGAAACTGGAACTGTTGTGGAGGGCCACACCGATAAGTTTATAAAGAGATAAAATTAATAATGAGCAGAACTGGTTTCATCTTATTTGTTCAGCACTTCATAACAGTCCCAGTTTGTCATGTGGCTTCTCCGGGAAATGAATTCCCCACCCCTGTGTTAGAGGGCATTAGTAGTGTCAGTCATGTTTGGTGTGTCGCTGCACAACTACTAAAATGTATTAATTGTCCATGAAGATTTTATTGTTACCAATGATATTTCATTTTTCATCAGGTCCTTTTTGAGTACTTCATCAGTTTTATGTGCTGCCAACCAGAGATGGGCAGTAACGCGTTAATCCGATTACTTTTTTCAAGTAACGAGTAAAGTAAGGGATTACTATTGCAAAAAAGGTAATTAGATTACTGTTACTTTCCCGTAAGCACGCTGCGTTACTGCGTTACTAAAACCGTGATTTTTTTGCGAGAATGTCTCATGACAGTGACGTAGGCGAGTGCGACGTTCGTGGCAACAGCTGTGTGCAGATCAACAATGGATAATATATCGAGTGCGGGAAAGAGTATGAGCGTGGTAGTACTGACCTTACTTTGAGTTTAATTCCATAAAAAGTGACAAAAACATTAGTGTTCATTGTGCGTGGGAAGAAAACTTCTTTTTACAGCGAAAAAACCCCCTAAACTTCCGAGCAAGCACCGAGTGCGCAACGACATAATGGGAAACTCACAGAGAAACTGCCGGATTCTTCCACTGACCGCTGCGGCACACCTGCACCAGGGCAAACCTCCGCCTACCCTACTCCTGCTTTACAGGTGAAAATAGAGCAACAGGACCGCTGAGTCTTTGATTTTATTTACTTGCATCTATGTGAAAGAGTGAGTGTAAACACAAAAAACTATTTTATTTTATATGCTGGAATGTGCAGAAAATAGGTTTAAATGTTAAACAAATTTCTTCCAGTCAGAGAATGTTGTATATAATTTAATGTTTACTTGATGCATAAAGTAAAAGATTAAAACTAATAAAACAAGTTTTAAAAAGAGACTTTTTCATTTGATTACATTTTGTATGATGGATTATGCAGAAAAAGTAGAATTGGGCTAGAATTAAAAAGTAACTAAGTAACTAAGTAATTAATTACTTTTGAAAATAAGTAATCAGTAAAGTAACGTGATTACTTTTTGGGGAAGTAATCAATAATTAGTTACTGATTACTTTTTTCAAGTAACTTGACCAACACTGCTGCTAACACAGACTGTTAGTATTAACACATTTGTTTTACATCATTTTTGAGTCCAAACATGATGTAGGAAAATATTAAAATCTTTAATGGCTGCTACTTTGCGAATCTCAGATATAGATCTAAATGCAGAACCCTGAAGGATGACAAGCACAGAGGGAGCAAATTAGGAACAGGTTGAACTAACGACCGCGGGAGACAACTCATAGCAGGGCAGGCAACTTCAAATGAAGGATGGAGACAAGGGCAGGAAGTAAAAGAATTGAAGGTTAAAACTAGAGCTGTCAATTGATTAGTCGAGTCAAGTGGCTTTATTGTCATTCCAACCATGTGTACAGTACACAGTGAATCGAGACAACGTTCCTCCAAGACCATGGTGCTACAAATGACATATAACAGACAATCAAGACAGGACTACATAAAGTGCAGTTAGGCTATAGCTTATACTTCCAGTATCTTAGAATATACCAGTTTGACTATACTTCTGTCTCTTTGCTCTGCTGTTGTATTCAACAGAGGCTGAGCAACCCAACCTTCTTCCTTCTTCTTTTTTCGTAACAAGACATGAACACTAAAACACCTCAAAGGAGAAAGAAAAGAACTATAGCATGCAGTACATACAGTACTTTTGTTTCTTTGCACTGAACCAGTTGCTCAGACAGACAAGCATTTTAACATTTTCAGATGTTAGGGCAGCTTGTTAGCAAAGTGCCTCTCCGCTGTCTTCATAACAGTCAAAGCACTGACCCAAGTTTCCACTGTGGTGCAAAATAATGTGCTGTTACCCCGAGGTGACTGCGATTACTTAGTGAAGTCTAATAATCTCTGGTGAGTGTAACCGCGTTGTCCTGCCCTAAAGCCGCCTCCACTTTGGCTTTCTTGTCTTCATACAAGTTGTGTGTCTTGGTTACAGTGGTGGCTCTCAAAGGCAAATCATGCAGTCGTTGGATGCTATGTGAATTATTTTAAGTAGCCCCTCATTAACAATGTTAATCGGTCTGCAAGCTGTAGCCACCCATTTAGCTATGGCTGTTGAAAGTTTGTTGCTTGTAGAATTTCTCAGCGTCTCCTTTGAAAGCTATGCAGCATAGTCTGCCTTTGGTGACGGGGAGGAGGGCTCTCTGCATCAGCTGTGTGCTTGGTTAGCAAGTGATATTTAAGATGGGATGTACTAGGGTGGTAACTCAGTTCACATCAACAGTAAATACAAATGATTTTGGTCTTCTCAAGAGAAGCATCTGGCAGAACTTTAAAATCAAACTTGGCGTTCAAAAGAACCTTCTCTTTATCCATTTCTGCTCACCATCTATAATGTTACTGCTGCGTCGCCAGCCAGGAAAGAAACTAAAGCAGTGAGTTGCTGTGAAAGGGGACAGTAGCAAAACATACTTTGGCACCAAAAATATTGCTTTGTACCCTTTGTTTGGAATGACAGAGAGCTGTTTCAGAAAGAAGCTGCAGACAATGCAATCCACCAGACTCCACTGGCAAAAAAGTAATTTAACCTTGCAAAACATGGGAGGTGTTCATATACTGCTGCTTTGACAGCAAGAAGGTTCACATCTCCTTGTTGGCTCAACATTTCGGTTTTGAATTAGCCATTTCTCTTTGTGGCTGACTCCAGCTTCCCCTGGAAATCTAATACATGTTAGGGTTATGTGTGATTCTGTGGGGGACAAAAAAACTAAGTGGCATGCATCAAATAGATGACATAAACTTTAACAGTTCATAGAATAAAGTGCTTTGATAATGCATGGGGAAATTGTGATTTGTAGTCTGAAGGACTATAAGTGGTCTGTAAGGCTAGACAAGTATACAAATATTTTGTTTGCCACACATGCTTTTTATATTAATTAAGTTCATGTATACCTTCAAGTTCGTTGACATAAATATTGCTTCATTCTTGATTTCTTTTGAAAATGTACTGATATATGATTTTTTAAGTGATGCTCATCACTTTAAAAAAAACATATAAAGTGATGCTTTGTATGTTTAAGTCCTTAAACATATAAAGAAAAAATAAAATGTCAGTAATGAGTGAAATTATAATCAAATTACTTTGGTTTAAGTAACAAACCTAAAAAAATCCTGTAGTGACTTTCTGTACTTCCATTTTTTATAATTATGCTTTCATCCATCCTTTCCACATGGCCCAACGGTAGGAGCGTTTTAGGTGGCTTACAGGCACGTCTTTGACTTTCCAGCTTTTTTTCGCTTTTTTTCTATGGCTGAATGAAGCTGTGCTTGCTTAAAGAACAACTTTACTTTATAAACAGAAGGAAGTGGCCTGAACTTCACCCCGGCTGCTTTTTCCCCCTCCTTTCACTCTTTCCCCTCATACTCACTCACTTACACACACATACAGTAAATACATACTGCAGACACCTGTGTAAACCACTGCTGCCATCTGCTTGGCACCCGCCTCCTTATCCCAAAAAACACCCTGGCCAGGGATATCACACACACGCACACTCACACGCACACACACACACACACACTCACAGAAACATCCACCCTCACACTGTTAAGCAGATCAAGAATTCTGCAGGGGAGGTGTTTAAACATCTGAGATCTGACACGCGCTGAGTTTCTCCAAATGAAAAGAACCTTAGTTACTCTTTAGGTCTTGAGCTGTTAATAATTGTCACCTCACCCCGAGTGAGCAGGTGGGGCTGCACAGCCACACTGCAGTCAGATGTGAAGATTGGAAATGTGTAGCCCATTACTTAAACTTCAGCAGAATAAAAACCTCATAAAAACCAACATGGAATCCTGCTCATCATGTTGCAACTGCGTCTTCAACAGTCTGTGTGGGTACAGTAACGATGACAATTAAAATGTAGTGCAGTGGTTAGTGGCTAAATTGAAGCAAATTGAAGTTTATAAAGCACAAATACCCACCCTCCCATTGCAGCAATAGAAGCACGCTATGATTGAAAGGATGCCGCAGCCTGTACTTTCAAAGCTTTTGAAAAATTCTATAATTTTTCAGGGAATCCTTGTAATGCTGAGTAGATGGAGAGTTATGATTGGGTTGTAATGTAATTTTCTTCATGTGGACTAAATAATAGAAAATAACTGAAAATAACTGAACTTTTGTAACTATTAAAGCTCTGTGATGGGCTGGTGTACCTCACCTTTCACTCCCATAACAGCTCTCATATGATCCTGAACTGGATAAAGGGTGGATGATGGATGGATGGGTGGATGGGTCAATTCTTAGTGTGCAGCATGTTAGTGTATTTAGGTTCTGGTCAGCCGGGCACTTTTTGTTTGGAGCTGACATGGTCACCCTTTGCCTGTATGGATTTTCAAGTCCAGTTTTCCTCCTAGAGTCCAAAGACCTGCAAGGCTAGGTTAATAAGTGATCCTAAATTGGTCATAGGTGTGGATGTATAAGTGCATGGCTTTCTGTCTCCCTCTGTTAGCCTTTAGATAGACTGACTGTCCAACTCTCTCTCTCTCTGTGAAAATTGGGATTGGCTTCACCTTCCCCTGTGACCCTAAGCTGCAAAAGCAGTTAAGAAAATGGATGGATGTGCTCTCATATTTTTCTTGGGGTTTGTTGTATATCAAACTAAAGGACACATTGCAAAGCAAATGTAACTTTGCCGTGTGTCCTTAAAATTGTGAAAGGACTGTGATCTTTTGCTGCCACCATGCCGCTGGGCTCCTGATGGGGACTTTTGTTGTTATTCTCACCTGAAAACACACCAACCAATTACTTCTATTCAGCAGAGTTAAACGGCAAACTGAATGAGGTGATTAACGTAACTAGAGAATGGAGGGCTGATAGCAAGTGATGACTGGAAACTGGACACCAGATGGTCAAATCTTCAAATTAAAAACTGATGTCAAACAAAGGTAACTTGAATAAATACTATTAGGTGGGACTCCTGCAGGCTGCCTCACTTACTGCTGACAGAAATGTTGCAATCAAATATTTTTGCAGTAATCGAGACAGTGTGTTTGAGTTCCACTTAATAACTTTTCCTATATTCCTCCTGTGCAACAGTCAGCCATTCAGTGGTGCATAGACTAAATTCAGTAAACACAAAATACAAGTTTTAAATGATAATATTTTGCCTGTGTGGAAAAAAGGATTTTATACCTTAGTTACTCAATTCAGAATCTATCAGTCTGTACTGATAACTGGTTTCTGGACTAGAGACATGCAGGTCAGTCATATATAACTTAATTTCACCATTTTCAGATGCAATGTTTTTGATAAAACATCTCATCAGTAGATGAGTTTCAAAAAGAAATACTTTAGTTTTGGAAGGGTTAAAAGCTTTTCAGGGCTCTAGGAGTCCACAAATCCCCAGTGAGAGATATTATCTTCAAATGGAGAATTAGTTAACCTTCCTGGACATGGCTGACAGTCAAAGATTTCTCCCAGAGCACCATGATGACTCATCCAAGAAGCCACAAATGTTGCAAGAAAAACATTGAAGGTGCCTTATCTCAGTGAGGGTCACTGTTCATGATTTTAATATATGAAAGATACTGGGCAACATCAGCATCCATGAGAATCAAAATCACTGTTTACTCATAAGAATATTATGGGTAAACAGATCCTCTTCTTTTTTCAAAGCACCACTGATCCCAAAGAGTGTTTTATGGATTGGAAGAACATTCTGCTCTATGACAGAAAATCCGGAAGAAAACTTGCAGATCATCAGTCTGTAAACTGAAACTCACACAATGACCCCGAACATAAAAGTCCACCTCTGAATGGCTGCAAAGAAATGTAATTCAAAAACCACCGTGTACTCCACTACCAGTTGGCGAGTGGTTGCTGGAGGCCACAGGGAAATTGAATGCTAAAGCCCCACACAGGCCTTGCAAGACACCAACTTGCTTGCACACATTCACCAACAGCTCGGTAGTGGAAAGTGTGATGCAAACCATGAACACAGACTCTACAGAAATTTATCATCCATCATCAAAATAAAAGTTGCAACCTTTGAAAATGCAGTGGTATAGCACAACTTTCACTTTCAAATGTCACTACTGCTCATTAAGAACTTGGCAACTGTTTGCAGTCAATTCTGTGTCTTCTATTAAACTTTGAACAACTGTGACAATTTGCTTGTGACCAAAACAATCACAAGGAGGTTTTTTTTAGTGCAGAACCCTACTTTTTACTAATTTCACCACTTTTTTACCTCCGGAAACCACCAGGCAACACATGGTGAATACACATTTCTCTCCGATGATGGGTCTCTACGTCTTTGTGACTGAGATCTTATATGATACTTTCTAAAAGGCAAGGTGTTCACCTGCTGTTGGGAACAACTATGCATTCGGTATCCGCTCAAGAGGAATCTGGGGAGGCTGATTAGTGTGGAACCAACACTAACACCTGAGCCATGGTCGCCTACAGTTAGGGGTGTGATTACTCATTACTCAGTTTCATGATTTAGCTTGTTTTATGGTAAATTTAAATTTAATATTTGAAAGAGTTTAGTATTGGGTAAACTGAAAAAAAAGAAGACAGCAAGAGCGGTTACGTAATTTCTCAGGCCGTCAAATCAAGAATTACAACAAACCAAAGAAAAGACAAAAAAGAAGCATCTTCTTTCTGCGCGGTGGATGGTTTGAGTGGGGGGTTTTTTAGGAAGAGGGCATTCGATGAGTTCAACAGGAAGACGAGGAGGAGGAGGAGGACGATTGAGGAATGTTCCAGAATGTTGATAGTGGGGACTGATTACACAAAGACACACAAACCACAAAAAGAAAAACTGAAAAGAAAAGAAAATGAACACACAAAACAAACTTGAGCCAGCACTCATCTACTCGTTTTCCTTCCCTCTCTCTCCCATCTCCAAAAGCACTCACACTCTTGCGCACACACTTACACACAGTGATCCGGGTGGAATCAAAGGGTATTAGCTGTGTGGTGTTCAGTTCCTCCGGTCCTTTCCCAGCATTCTCCACAGCTGTACGATTACACAGGTGTTTGGCAAAAACACACAGTTAGAGACCACAGAGGGGCTGCATGGGTGTGTGTATCTGTGTGTGAGTGTGTTTGTGCATGAGTGAGAATATGCGTGTGATTGCATGCCTGTTGTCCGTATGTGTGTCTACATGCACAGCTTCCCTGCAGGAGTGTGTGCTTTTGTGTGTGTGTGAACATGTGTGTATGTTTAAAGCATTAGTTTCCTCCCAATGAATCAGCTCAGCTATTTTCTTAACCACCATCACTGCATATTTTTTTATATCCTTGTATCTTTCTCTCAGTCTTTATTCATCCTTGTAGTATATTTAGAAACACGATCAGCAAAGCTAGCGACATCAAATATGGCTGCATTACCTGGTATTCACATTTTATGATGCAGTACATGTAAAACCTTCAGTCTGTTACTACTGAATAAGTTGCCAGAAGCTGCTAAGCTACTGGACTCATTTACCCTGTTTGAAGCCTGCAGCATTTGTTGCATTTCATCCTCATCTCCAACTATCCAACTATTTTTTTTGTGAACACTCTGCAGATGTTCCATTCTGTCCATGTTCTGACTTTTCAACTTTAATTGTATTTAGAGGAAGAGGATAAAACCACAAAGAGACAAAACTCATGAGCAAGGTGATGATTGTGTTGATGTGGCCCAAAAGACATCCGTGCACAATGACACACTCAACAAACTCAGGCTGTTCTGTGAATGCTGTCCTTCAGACACTTCAGTATGCTAGGTAGAACTCAAGGCTGATGGTCTGATCTTGGGAGATCAATTTGCAATCTATGAATGTTAAAAAAATAAATAAATAAATGGAAAGCACACTTCTGACCTGACTGAGCCCCATTCAGAAGTGTAAATCGCAGATTCTTCCACTTAAAGCTGCTGTTTGGTCACAGCGAGAGACCAACTGAGTATCCTCATCATGAAATTTTAAATTTCAGTTTGACACAGAAGCCTATGACTTCCAGGACCTCCAGTAAATCCAGAAGCAGTCTAGACGTGCATGGTGAGGCGGCTTTGAAGGGAAGATCAGCCAATTTTAAATCAGGTTTAATTTTTGACTTTCACGGATTACACGATGCATATTCAGGAATCTCATTTTTGTGCAGAAAACGTTCTTGAAACTCCAAAGAAATCATCCTATGGGTAAAATTATTGTAGGTGCAAAACTGTAAGATGTAAATCCAATTTGTCTGGAATAAAGTTGAGGACAAAACTACTGATATAGCAGTTAGCAGGCAGACAGGTTGAAAGAGCAAATAAACAGCTCAGTGTTTCATTTCATTAGAAATGATGTGACATCAGTGTAAATATTTAGATCTGCTTTCATATTTCTTTTGTGTTTACAACATGGCCATAAATACAGTATGTATAGTGTGAAAGTAGTCAGTTAGACAAATCATAGTAGAAACTGTAAAACCTGCATTCACCAACTGAATTATATCTTGAAACTCACAATCTAATTGTAGATGATGTGCAGAAGCTTCTCTTCATCAGTAGCTGCATAAATAGCTTCATCTAGAGCTACTTATTCATGGTGATATGTTTGTATTCTAAAAAAGGACTGAGGTTAGCACAGATGTCTATTTTAAGCCAAATAAATGTAATAAAATATGGTTCGCCGCCTGTGTTGTAGTTCACTTTGGCTTTCCCAAAATGTTTAATTTTATGACAAGATGATTACAACAATTTCAGAAGGAGACGATTTCGAGAGATGCCTTCAACTCAAAACATCTCAAAACTTTTTAGGTGAATAGTTAATTCTCATTGTTCCTGCTGCCTCTTTTTCATTTGTCAGTTACATGAAATTTCTCCTTTATTTCCTTTTACAACAGGCTACACTTTCTTGGCAGAGAAGTCAGTTTTAGTTCTTGGACAAAGGCCAAACCTGAGGAAAAAAATTGAAAAGACCTGTTGAAAAAGAAAAAAAACCTCACCGGGGAGTTTTAGAACAACTTCATTTTTTCTTTAAATTAGTTTCAGTGAGCCATGACAGCGAGCCAGCTTACATGATGCCAGGGTGAATGCCAGTGAAGCTTTCAGCTACAATCTTTACATCTTTTCTGTGTTGTTTTTGTCTATACGAGCTATAGTTATGGGGGGGAGGTTGAATTTTGTTGAATTTATTAAAGAAGGGACTGATGGTGGGCCTGTGACTTTTAGGGCACATATGAGAAAATGGCTTATGGTAAACCAGGTCTGTGATGACTTTTTACTCACCTGGTTGTATTGTTTGTTCTGGTTCTTTGTGTGTGTGTTTTTTTTTTTTTGTATGTTTTTGTATATCATAGCGTTTTATGTAACCTGCCCAGCAACTGTGCATGAGAAATAGAAGGTTTGCTAAAATCTAGCATGTTTACATCTTATATTTTTATAATAATGCCCATTACTTTCCCAGTACTATAAATGAAAAGAAGAATGTAACGCAACTTTAGTCCTCTAGTGGTAATAATGATTGTGATGGGAAGGAAGGACAATGATATAAAAGGTGTAGTTGGAGAAATGGACGGGTCGAAAAAAAGAAAACACTGGAATCGAAGACACAAAACCGCTGTTAAGTTCATCCTTTGCACCATTAGGCAACATTGTTTCTGTTAATCACGACTGCTCTATAACCTTGCTCGTTGTACTCAAAACTTTACAGCGATTTTCAGCAGTTTGATGTTTTTAATCTGTGGCTTGTCTCCAGATACAGTGCTGGTTGTTTAAGTTTGAGTAAACCTTTTTCTTATATCTTTCCAGTTTATTATGGAATAACTTTTATCTATCAAATGTAGTTTTTTTTTACTTACATTTGACCCAGATATCACATGTGTACTGGACTCTTTGTATTCCTGCTGTGGTTCAAGGTTAACATCCAGACAAAACCAAAATATGTTGTTTGAACTTCATGTGACTTCCCGCTGATAATGGAAGAGAAGCAGCAAGAGGCCAATTAAACCATGTCTTGGTGTCATTTTAAAGACACGGAAAGTCACCAAATTCCATTTAGTGTTAGCCATATGTCAAAAGAAAAGCGATAATTAGATATACAGTAGTGTAATACAAATGTAGTAAAGTGTACTAGACTAACTTGAACATTTGAGTGCTCGTCTTTTTTTGTCGTATTTGTCATTGTTTTCATCCTGGCAGCAGAACAGACTCTAAACACATTGTTGACATTTTATCACTAAATAAACTGAGATGGCTACCAGGAGAGCAAACACACCACTCAAAGTTCACCATTAGCATTCGACTGGAGTTTTGTTTATGCCCACTAGATGTATGTTAGTCTTAAATTCACTCTTCTTTTAGCTCTGGTCCAAAGCAGCATACTTCTATGCTGTTTATCTCTTCAGATAAATGTTTAACCTTCCAAACTACCTAGCTGCTAAATGTGTCTTTTTTTATGTCCTTGTTCTGGGTATGCTGGCATCTTTACAAGGTTGCTGAGCATCAAATTAATATTTTCTGTTACAGTTGTGACTAAAATATATAAAGCATTATTGTGTATCTTCTGTAGTAAATCAGATCTGGTACAGTTGCAATTCAAAACCTTTACAAATACTAAAAAGAAATCAGAGAAACGGACTTGTTGTAATAATCATCCTGGGAACAAGAAGACTTGTTGTATTTCAAGATTCTCCTAAGATTTCTCATCTAAAGACACTAGTTTTCTAAGGTTTGCAAAAAGCTTTTAGAGACATCTGTTGGATTTTTTTCTGCAGCAATCACGTGATCACACATCTTCATCACACACTAGCAAGCTCACATAGCTTCTTTGACCACCTGTAACATGTGTTACAGGTGGTCGAAGAAGCATCTACAGCTGTGTTTTTATGCCGCATAAGTCTAATGGGATCCACTATTTGTGTTTTGGCAGCAAAAGATGCACCAATACTATGTTAGGCAGGTGGTCACGTGCCTTATAATTTAGGCTTTCTTCTTCAGCTAGGCTGTAAACATAACTACAAAACTAAAGTTGGACTTTTCTACATAAGTGTATGTGTTTGACATGTTTTGGAAGCCATACTTAAGTGGCCATTAAAAGAAATGGCCTAACTTTTTCAGCCTCAGTCAAGAAACATTGTTGAATCTTCATTATTAAAACAAATTTCACAAGATGCATTGGTTCTAGTCACTGTAATTAGCCTAATTGTCCTAAGAAGACAGTTCCTGTAGTTAAAACATGGTCAAAGTTGCCCTAAAATTGCCCACTAATATCTGAAGTGGAAAAATGCTCATTTCCTGTACCTGTCAGGGAGCTTGTCGTTACTTCCGTTGGCCAAAGGTGTCACCAAATCAATCTGGAGTGAAATCTTTATTATAACTCAGGAAGCAGAGAAAGGTGTTCCTCTTACTGTAAGCAAGCAGTTACAGGAGCATTACGTTTTACACAGTCCTGTTATGTCTGAATTTAAACATTTTTAATATTGCATAACTTCACATGCGGACCCACTGATTCTCTTCTTCCTGCTGCACTATTATTCATATTTTTTGCATCAGTATTAGATTAACAGAGTTTACAAAGAATAAATTGGGATCATTTACCAAGAAAATAAGTTAAAGCTTTTTATTCTAAATAACCTTTTCTAGAAATCCATAAAATCCACCTTATTTTACTAAGAATGCAAAAGACTCACTAAAAGCTTATTATGAATCAGTCTTTTAGTTGGTGGCACAGAGAGGAGCATTGATTACAGTTGGGAAAACTTGTTGCAATAGACATTTGAGGAGAATGTTATGTAAAAAAGACATAAAGGTTATGAACACACGTGGTCATATAATTCTCAGTCCCACTTGTGATGTCTTTTCTGAGGGTCACAGAACAGGTGGAGGTTGGCCAAGCAGGCTCTCGCTTGTTGCTCGACCCCTAAAAAAGACGTTTTAACGCAGGGCCCTTTCTGCAAACAGGATTGTAGTATTAGCTTTAAATAGAGGACCCTATGGTGTAATTTCCTCAGTGTTTTACAAAAGAACACAAAGTAAAGCTGGAAAGAGAATCCAGTATGTCTGCCAACTTTTAAAAAGTGGATTAAGAAAACTGTGGTGTGTTTACTGTCCACTTCATCTCCAACTTGACCTATCAACACCCTTTTTTAACATATGAATGGGTGACTTTTTTTTTCTCTTATTTTATATAAAGTGACTTTTAGTTTGTCTGAGAGTAGAGGGCTGGCAAAAGGCAAACAGCAAGGGCAACAAATAAGCCTTTATGTTGTTCCTGCACCTGTGTGTGTTTGAGTGTGTGTGTGTGTGTGTTTTCCTGGCATTTTCTCTGTGAGAGCAACCCGCACATGCAGGGTGTAATTTGCAGAAATAGGCCAGTCATTTTATACCTGCAGGCTGTGGGCTGCACAAAGAGAGAGAGAGAGAGAGAGAGAGAGAGAGAGAGAGAGAATTACAAAGTATTTCCAGAGTAGAGAGTTTTGGTACTCTTGTAGTTTTAAGTGGTGACCCATAGGGGGGTTACCGTACAGGTCAAACACTGCACTTGTTTCATTGCAAACTCGAATGAAAAGACATGCAGAACATCAAGATTCATGCATACATGGAGGGACATGAGCATAGACTGAGATGCACTACAAGTGATTATACAATGAGTTTTAAAAAAACAAAGAATAAATCTATATGATTATTAAATAATACACAACATATTTAAAAGATTTCTATTTTTTAAAAGTTGTATTTGACTGGATTCACGAAAGAGTTAGCAAACTCCAGAGGGGGCAAGAAGGAATAACCTTTTCCTTCCTCAATTAGCCCAATTAATCCAAATCAAACTAGCCAATCACCGCGCCAATCAATCAGCGAAACAAACCCGATTTTTCTTGGAGATTTATTTATTTTCCTGTGGATTTTCCGCTCTCTCCTGAAGCAGCGGCGGCAGCAGCAGCTCGGCGCTCGGCTCAGTGGTGTTAAACGAGACTGTAAGCTAGGTGGCCGCACGATCACATTTATCGCGCCGAAGCTGTGCCAGACGCACATGGGATCCGTCCTGCTTACCGGGGGATCTTCAGCACCCGCAGCCGAGCGGAGGGCACCGTCAGCCCGGTCAGGAGGAGCGCTCAGCCTGCCTGGACTCTTCCGCTGACGCAAAACAAACGCAGAGACACACACACACAGACACACACACGCAGAACAAACACTACACATTTCGGAGGTGATATTATTCCTTCCTGAGACACAAAGTGTTATTTATTTATATCGTATGCGAGCCTGACAGTCAGCCGCGGCGGACAAACTGCGTGTTAGCGCGGGGAGGTCGGACTTGTTTGGCAGGGGAAACACACTGAAACACACGCGAAAAGACTCCCGTTCTGTCGCCCCCCTTCTTTTATTTCCTGTCAGTTTTTTTTCTTCTTCTTGCGATTTATTTCCTGCTGCCAAAACCAGGAACCCGGGACTGAGCCCTTACTCCGAGGATGAAAGAAAACTAGATTTGCGATCGAGGCTTTGAGGTTGTTTTACTGGATTTATTTCGCTGTGGAGGAAAAGCGATCCGGGAGCGGAGCGGTGCGCAAAAAAGCCGAGGTCTTCCTCCTCTCTTCTCTCCCTCCTTTCTATCTCTCCATCTATCAATCTGTCTACCCATCCTCTTCTATCTATCTATCTGTCTCTCCATTTGTTTCCATGTTTTAGGTCCGTGCGATTTTGCTAAAATGCATCATCAACAGCGGATGGCAGCTTTGGGAACAGACAAGGAACTGAGTGACTTACTGGATTTCAGCGCGGTAAGGAAATCCACCTTCTTCTCTTATCGCTAATATGAATAAAATGACAGGTATCATGTGAGAGCAAGCCGTAGAGGAGAATAAAGGCGTTCTGTAGGCTTTACAGCCACCACTGTTTACATTTTTAATGTATGAGTTGCACGGCACATAGCCCAGCCTGCATATTTTAGCCTTCACTCAGTCTTTTAACTATTTGCACAAAAAGTTGTGTGTTTATGTAGAGTAACTTGCAGAAAGTCAGTGCATATTGTTGGTTTTGTGTTGTTTAATTTTTTTGCTTGTGTGTGCAGAGAATTGTGATGCTGCATTAGTAATTTTGTTGTCTTATAGATGCGAAACAGCGATTTGAAAATGTTCCCAACATCCATGGTAGTATATCTCATTTTAAGTCATTTTTTTCCTTCATGTGTAGCCTGATTATTGTTGTTATTATTATTATTTTTATCTTTCTACCCATGATAGGATTTAGTAAATGTTTTTCCTTTTTTCTATGCGACTTTCTAGGCTGCTCCATGCACTCTGCACCGTTTCGTACAGAATATTTCATGCAAATAAAAAAAAAAAGAAAAAGGCTCGATGTTGAATCATGAACCTGCATGACAGACAGCTAGACAGCCAGCCGAAGAGAGGGAAATGTGTCATACTTTGTCCCCGCAGTGTAAATATTCCTGCAGCATTGCTGTTAAATGTCCAAACCCGCGATTGGGTTTGAAAGTGTGCGTGTGTTTTTAAAGAGAACAGCCTGAGTGGTGAACTTGACGGACAGGAAATAGAGTCCCCGCTCTCGCCCATGTTTTCTCTGCGCCTCTCCTCCTCTGGGAGCAACTTTGGTCTGAAGAGGAGGAGGAAGAGGGGGGGAAAAATCAGAAACACCCCTAAATGATGAGAGGGGAAAAAAACTGACTTACATTAATCCGGTTATGAAACGTTGAGAAGCAGCATGAACATAATGGTATCAAAATATCATAATAGTATTAGGGACATGGGTACAGTGATGCTGCATGACATGCAAATAGAATTTACCTGCAATGTTGTGAGTTATTATATTAATTTTAATACTGTAAAAGCATAATATCACAGCCATGGCCTGTGCATGCAAGTGACTTAACAGGAGTGTGCTACAAATAATTTTTGATGCGAAATATATCATAAAATATACATTTTTACAGGAATTAAATGCCAAAGAGAAGATAGTGTGCCTCATGACTCTTTTGATTGAATGCACAGCTGAGGCCTGCTAGAAAATCTGTTGTTAGAGCCATGCAACCTACACGTTAGTGTCTTGTAATGCACTACCCTTTTTTATTATTTGAGTGCAACATGTTGATAAGAACTTGTGCATCAACTCATACAAGTTAACCCCTGTTGCATTTTTTTTAGATTTAATAACTTCATACACATATCAGAACATGTCTGTAGAAAAATTGTAATTATAGAACACACACTCTCTTAGCTAAGTAGGTCTCTATTTACCATGTTTATGGCAGAACTATCGTTAAAGTCCATGTAGAAGGATAAGAAGTGCCCAAAGTCGACGGAAATCACAACTAATTTACAATTTAGTGGCACACACAACATATTCAATTACTTTGGGAATAGTGGCATATATTTAAAAAGAAGCAAAATAAAAGGCTCAAATTATTTTACAAATTTTAATCCTGTACAATGGTTAACTGAATATTTTAAATATGATATATTTGATAAAATAAAATAAAATAAAATAGACTCAGTAAACTGATTTATAATTCCAGTGGCAAGGAGATGCTGCTGTGATATAAATATTCTTCATAGTGCTATTATATCTAGTAAGCCGGGTTATAGTATAAATGGTATAAAAGGTTGTTTAGATATTATATCATAGGTGCAAAATGCCAAAAAGTTCAATCAGAAGTTAAATTATGCACAAAAGTAGAAAAATAATTATTGTCCTTAAGAGATAATGCATTAATATTAAAGGCATTTTCCCTGGTTTAAAAACTGAACAGGTTTTTAAGATATGTCAATCAGCCCGTCTTAATCTGAAAAAAAAAATCAAACAAAGGAGGGCAGCAGCAGCTAAAATGTGTCTCCGCTCATTATAAACGCAGACTGAACATTAATTTATTCAATCATCTGTCCTTACACACCCACAAGCTGACACCAGAAGCTCAAAGCAGTTAGACTGGGATATCGATAGACCTGCTAATAGTCCGAGTTAGATCGTTTATCTCCCCAACGCTTGTTTTCCCTCTTTATTTGTCGCAGCTGTGAGAGAGATTGAATACACAAGCAAGCAACCTCCTTGTTCGGCAGACGCACTTCCAGGCCCAGCAAGCAGCATTAAGAACAGTGATGGATCAAGTGTTCGCTGCTTTGGGTCAGGGTTTAATTTATCAGAATTCTGGTTGATCTGAAATAAAACCAAAAGCCTCTCAAACGCCTTGACTTAGTACAGTCTTGTACCGTCTGTAAGTGTGAAGCTCGGAGTGTGTTTGCGGCATTTCAGCCATGCCAACACACGGGCCTGATGTTCATCCAGAGGGGTTATCTGTGAGGGTCAGATGTCTCACTTTGATAGCATGAAGTGTTCTGTCGTAAAGCTTTACAGTAGCTCATCTCGAAGCACGGCAGGAATCAGTATTCAGCTTCAGTCTGTCTTAACGTGGGCTTGATTTTCCTGTAGATGTGTAGAGCAGATGGTGACTAGTTCTGATGATTATCTCATATGTTTAAGTCAAATATGAAGTAGATATGAAGTGTTTCATTCCAAAATAAGCCATCCAACATTTGGCAAAAGTGACACTTTAGAATGAAAACATATTTTTCACCAAGGTGAGCAGGCGATATAAGTGGTCCTGTTTATTTTTCACAGATGCTGAAAGAGGAATTTGATTTCTCTCCGCTTCACAAAAATAATCCCACAGTGTTTTGGAACACCAAGTCTTCATTTCAGTGTTTAGCTCTGAGCTAGGATTCTCTGATTAGGATTGAGTACAGACCTAAATGTGTCCATAGCATCAAGTGGAAAACAGTGAAGGGCCAAAACCTTGCATCAAGAGGTGCTGACCAAAGTCAGGAATCTGATTTCTTGACTAAAACTCCAAAATAAAAACGTGTACATTGAATTTTACTTTTAATATCAGTGCCTTTGATTCCCTTTTTAAATTAGGACATGACATCATTCTGTAGATGATTTTATTTTGAATTATTTAATTATTTTACAGCAGCCAATCAAATTCAATCAACACGATACCTAAGAACATTACATTTTCTTGTAACTCTCCTGAGGTTGACTGCAAACAGTTTCTTTTTTCTTACATAAAAGTGCATAAAGACAGGATTACTTTGAGTTTTCTTCTAAAATTTACAGTTGCATTGGTTCTCTAAATTTCTATATATTTAAAAATGTTACTCTCTAAAGGACTTGAACGTTAGGGACTTGATCTGGACTTGGAGTGGGAACTTTGATTTAAGATACTGACTTCTGGACTCCCCTCTTCCCATGACTTGGAACTTTCATGTTTTGATGAAGGACTGGATTTGGGATTTGAGTTTTCACTTGCTGGACTTACGTTGGTACTTGACACTGGACTTGCCTATCTTCTCATGATTAGGAATTTGCCTGTCTCAACATTGGACTGTTGACATGTTTGTCTTGATGTGAAATATCTTCTCTGCAGGACTTGACCCTCACTCATCTTAACTCTGGGATCTTTTGACCTTGCATTGGGACTTGGCTTTTAACTTTTTGGAACGTGACCTTTGACCCCTGGAACTTGCACATTTTGATGAAGGACTCGACCGTTTCACAACATAATTCATAACATATTGCTCTTGATTTGGGATGTGATTTTTCACTTGTTCGAGTGCACTTGCCCTGGACTTGCTTATCTTCTCATGGACAGGACTTAGACCTTGCCTGTCTTTACTTGGGACATGACTATGATTGCATCGATTTGGGTCTTTTGACTTACTGGAGCTTTACCCTTGACCTTTGTTGGATTTAAACATGACCCTGGATTTACCTGCCAGTCTTGATGTAGCACTTGACTTGAACATGTTAGTCTTGATATGGGTGTTGTTGCCCATACGTGCACATGCGTGACCTGGGACTTGTTTGTCTTCACTTGGGACTTGACTATAAACTTCTTGGCATTGTTTTGGATCTTGACATTTAACTTCCTTGACCTCTCCTGGGATATGACCCTGGACATACCAGTTAGTTACAAAATTGTTTTGCAAAACTGCATCTTTTTTTTTCCTTAAAAAACAAAACAAACGGCATAAAATCCTTGAAAAGATGTATACATTGGTTTAATTTTCCTTACAGAGTTCCTGAAGTTCTTGTATAGCAGTGAGAACTTCTGTGACAACTTTGGCTTCTTGAAAAACAAATGGGGCTTTTCTCAAAGTCAAGTGTTTGGCACTCGAACAGATGTATCTTATTAGTATTAAATCAACCAATACCCAGCCCTAGTCACATTGGACACTTTCCAATAACATCCACACAAAGATTCCTTCCAAAACAAGACATCATGCATTTAAAAAACAGACAGTATACCCTATGGAGAAAAAAAAAAGGGGGGGGGAGTACATGTTACCATTAAATTTATGACATTTCCTAATAAGACCATAATGAGATGAGGGGCTGACAGCTCTCAGCCAAATGTTGGATTGGCGTTTTGGAATGAAGCTTTTCACGTGTAGCTGCATTGACGTTTCTGTAGAGATGTGTCTTGCTGTGTGCAGTGTCAGTGCTCTCGGAGGTAATGTGCACTCTGTTTGTCTTGTAGATGTTTTCCCCTCCTGTTAGCAGTGGAAAGAACGGGCCAACCTCCCTGGGGAGCGGACATTTCTCCGGCTCAAGTACGTCAGCTTTCTCTTTTTTTTTTTTCCTCCCTCACTTCATCATCTTCTTTTTCTTCTTTTTCTTCCTCTTCTTCTGCTCTTTTCCTCAGCCTCCTCCTCTCCTTCCTCTTACACCTGCTCACTGCTGCTTTGTTTGCTGTTTGAATTTTCTAATGTGGGTAACAGTGTTCAATACGTGGATATGCAGTTTTTGGTTTTTATGCTGTGTTGCATTGTGGGTTACTTTATATTTCAAGCGGACTTGAAAGCCAAATGAGATTTGGCTTGACAATTTAAGAACACAGCTTACTCATACTGTTTATATTTTTTACATTACTCGTATTGTGTACAAACAATAACATTGCTTGGTTTGATTATATGACTTTGAATATGCTTAAATCTGTCTCATAATACTTTCCTACATTGTTTGTAGAAAAATGGTCTCCGTATTATGTATTTTATTTAAACAACAAAAAACAAATCACCCAGTTTCTTGAATCTGGGGACATTGTTGTTTTTAACATTATTCAAAAAAGAGGAAGTAGATAATTCTCGAGTTAACTCACAATATCGATTTTTATTTTTATTCCCGCTTTATTTCACATTATATAAGTATATGAATGCCAATCTTGGATAAACGGTGATGTGATTTTTCTGACTTTTTTTTTTTTTTGGGGGGGGGGTCCCATCTGTGTTTCAGCTGCTCAGGTTCATTCCTGAAGGACACTTCCTGTTTTTCTGATTTGCCGCAGTCGTTCTTTCCTTCCTGTGTTGTGGAGATCAGTTTGCTTTGTTTTGCTACGCGCTGGTAGTGTTTGTGTCAAACAGGCACGGTTTGGCTTCGTCGGCGGTGGAATGTGGTGGCTCCAACTTGAAAATGTGGATATTGATAATGCTAATTCATAATGTTGTGTCTGGCTTTTACCCTCAGGTCAGTCTGATAAAGTGTTTTAATTCATTCAATCAACCATTTATTCAGTTTCGTTAAGGAGTCTGCGTTTCATTCATTCAGCAGGTCAGTGATTAAATATGGCACACAGTCACTGAGTGCATCAGCGAGGTTGTAAACTGGTCAGAGAGTGAGTCAGTGAGTCTTTAGGTATGTCATGTTATTGATTCATTCATCCAGCCAGGCAGTTATATTCTTAGTAGGAAGTACTTCAGAGGGTTGGGTGTTATTTAAAAGTTTTTCACTCAGCCAGCGTCAGTTCAGTAATGGGCGACTGCCAATATATCCTCAATGATGTGTCTGCTGTGCATCATCCCTAACCCCCTGCATATATACGCTCAGAGAAGTAAATACAAACCACCCATTACTTTTTTGTTTCAAACTGATCGATGGATACCTTTTAGCCACTACATGAAAAAGCATGAGGTGATAACACATGTTTATTAAATGATCAGCTGCACAACCTGCAACTTGTATGGTGCTAGTAACACCATGCCGACCTAGGGAATGTGGACTTCCACACTGGCACACTTCCACACATTTACCTACTGAACATCAGCAGGTCACCACAGCTACATTTTCTAGCTGTTCATGATAAGACTTTTCATTAGTTTCTGTGTAAACCTCTCCCCTATTCCCCAACACACACACAAAAAATGAAAGAAGCATCACCTTGTAGCACTGCTCAGCTATTGCACTTAACACAGAGTTGAATTTTCAAGGAGTTAAACCAGAAAACTGGCGAAATTAAATTATGCAAAAAAATGTGTTAACTGAACCGTTACGTTAGCAGTTGATTTATGTTAAAGTAGCGCTAAAGTTTTGATTAAGTAGTAATACTATTCTGTCATCCTAAAGTTAATTCAGTCTCTTAGATTTATGGTGATCCGCTGATGACAGGCAGTCAGGAATATCAACCTCCACGCAGAGACTCATTTATTTGGAACAATAATCAGTCTCAGTCCTTCCACAAAGGTTTATTAGATGCTTCAAAGCAGCGTATGCCATGCATCTTAGAGCTCAGAATTACTAAAAGAAGACAACAGTAAAACTGCTGGACCAACATGGCCTACTTTAATTTAGTTTATACGTTTAAATGTTCCCATGCTAATAACTCTGGACTTGATCGACTGTCAACTTGACTTTAGTGAGGTGCAATTAAAAGAGAAAATTGAAAAAGCAAAATACTGTGTATTCTGTCCCAGTTTGTTTGTCAGTTTTACCACCATTACATATGACTTCTCACATCGTGTTAGCTGTAAGTTGTGTCTTTTGGGGGGCATGGCCACAGTTAGCCAGCTTAGCGTTTTAAGTTAGAGATTACAGTGTAAGTATAGTCCAGAGAATGTAAACACAGTGACGTCATAGTCATCATTAGCTGGTACTTGTTCAGCGGCATGTCAGTTTTCACTCATTGATTGAATTTGTCACTTGGTTCTTATTATATCTGTTTTGTTTTTTTGTATTCAGGATTGCTTGTTTGTTTGTTTGTTTGTTTGTTTGCTTGTTTGTTTTTTCATATGCATGGGAAGAATGGAGCTGGAGATTATTGGATTGGATCCTGTCTGAGCTGAGCATGAAGTCAAAGTTCTTGATTTACTGGCAATCTACATTGGTACCCCACCCATTGTATCAAAAGTGAGCTTTTATCAATGTGTGTCTGGGATGAGCCTTAGAGATACGGACATCTGAGCAGGATGCCTCCTGGGCTCCTAGGTGAGATGTTTTAGGTACGTCCAACCATGAGGAGACCCTGGGCCTGATCTGTCGCAGGAATACATCGGTGTACCACCAGAAGAGGAGGAGGTGATCAGGTCCAAAGGAGGTCTGGCTATCTTTGCGTGGACTGTTGCCCTCTTGTGCAGCTCCTTCTGCTGATGAAAAGTAGAAAAATAGATAGATAGATGGACGGGTGGTCTTAATGTATCCAAGATACATTCAGAAAGGGCTGAAATCCACTTATTGAAATTGCCTCCTGGGGATATCTAAGATTCATTCTGGCCAGATCCAAGACTGAAAGCAGATTAGGGCAATAAACTTGTACTGTAGCTGTTTTCCATGAAAATGATTCATCCATTCATTTCTGCTCCTTTGTGGTTAGCCATTACTCTGTTAAATTAGCAAAGCTATTATTTTTGTTACCAGACATCTTCTTCAGCATTACTCTTCTGCTCTTTTTTTGTTTAGCAGTTTTGAAACAGCTTCAGCCTTTGGACTGGTTGAGACTTTTGATCACATCAGCTGAGATGCATATATGTAAAAAATATTTGCTCCATGATTTTATCAGTTATCTTCATGAAAAATAATGTTACTGAGGTGCTGTAATAAATTGTAATAGTATCCTTGGAAGTGCCTGCTATCCCATATGGAAAAGATATATATAAATCTTATAAAGTTTTTATCTGTCTTGTATGAAACTTGTATGAAAAGCATACAAGAGTGAAAACACATATAAGATCTCTTGAAAAATTATATAATGAAACTTGTATGTTTTGTATACTTACTAAAAAAATATATGAAAGTAATGAGAAAGTGGCCACTTTCATGAGTAAATCATATATGTTTTTACTATTTCTTTTCCATATGGGATGCTTCTGTTCTGGTTCAGCCAATCAAGTGAAAGGATGAAAAAAGAAGGCAGATGCTGTCCTGTGCATCTTATACTGTATGTTGATAATATTTGCAATGGGTACGTAAAACAAATTTGCATTATTCAGTGAGGTGCATTCATGTTAATAAGCACATGCTCTCCACCTATTGCCACTTCTGCTCCTGCCACCTCTGTGGTTGGATGCATCGTTCTTTGCTTTGAGATCACATTGTACGTTTGGGTGCATTTTCCTCATGTGTTTCACAGGATTGCATTGCGGTATGTCTGGTGTATGTTCAGCAGCATCTGCAGTGCTTATTAAGCAGCCTTCAGCCACCATACCAGTAGGATACTTTCTGTTTAAAGTCTTTTCTGGAAGGTCTTCACAGAAAACAGCCGGGTCCTTTCTGTTGCTCCCGCTCCTGTTATTTGCCTCTAAACGGCGTTCGGAAGCCATTTTGTTAGTTGGCTGGAATACAGAGAGATGGCGAGGCATCTTCTTTGTTTACTGCGTCGATGTGTGGTTGTTGTTGTTTGTGCTCCGCGGTTTCGGTGATGTTGTTTGCTCCTGTGCCGTGCATACAAATGCAAGGGAGGACGACAAATGTTACGATTTTTGGCAAAAGAAAAAAAAAAGTCTCAGTTTTGCTGAATTTGTAGCATTTTTTAGGCCTTAGGTTTGCTGCCTCAAAGTGTATCTTCATGTTAGGGTTGTTGTTGTTGTTTTTCTTTTTCTTTTGATACAGGAACACACCGTGGAGTCACACGCGCACACTCTTACCCTACTATACAAATCACACTGTGTTTCCCATACACACACATCTAAATATCCTCGTGTACACACATGTGCGCGCGCGCTCTGCTCACCCCTGCTGTGGCTTTCTGCAGGCCTCGGCATTTTGATGAGCCTGGTGCTGTTTGTGAATGCAGCTAATTAGAACTCTATAGACCTACACAACCATGAGAGGAGCGGTTTCCAAAGGCTGGGTTGAGGCCATAGGCTGGGACGTGCTGACATGGAATGGGGTCCATTCACTGTAGACTGACAGGAGTTACTCTGCTTTGAATGATGCGCTTTCATACATTTGAAATTTTGTGTTCATGCTCAGTCCTGTACAGTATTTACTTCTGTTTGTAAATGCATACCTTAAGCTGTTTTTACTCTTCCAGTTAATGTCACATAAATGATGATTTCAAACTTTGATCGGATAAATTCTTGATGTTTCATAAAAAGAGAACTTTGTGTTTCTTCACACAGCCAGTAAGTAGGCCTACCTAAAGTTAGACTTTAGGACATTAAGATTTCTATTAGCTAATTTTCAATCGGTTTCTTTACTTCTCCGCCGTAAAAGATTGATGGGACATTGTTGTCACCCTGCTGAGTCAAAGGTCAGGGGACGTGGACACCTACGTTTGTGAATGCATCAATGTCAAATTGGTGCTGTAGGTGCATCTACTAAGAATCTCAGACGAGTTCAAATCTCAGTGATCTCCAGCTCGTGGTCAGGGGTCAGGTCACGTTTTCTGAAAATCGGAAAAAACATAACTTAAAAGGCCAGTAGCATGACTCAGAGCTTTGGTAGCCATACTACTGAATGACCCTGATAAGTTTAGAAATGTCAATCAAGAAAACATTTGTGCATATATAAATGAATGGATACAACATCATCTTATCACCTTATTATACCCTGCTCTATGGGTACCCTCATAGACCAAATGATGCAATAGTCTCGCATAACTTAGCTCACAGTAGTTTAAACATTTTCAATATGCTGAGCATAATAACCCAATAACATTTATCACCTTTTGATAAAGCATTACAAGTTAATGCAAACCTTTCTGCTGCTCATAAATTTCTCTGTAGACCCTTGGTACTCTAAAAAACTTGCTGCATAGGTTCCAGTGTAAAGAACATGTAATAAAAGCACTGATCTTCCATAATATTGTAAGGACACAGGTATTTGCACGAAAAGTAGGTGACGGATTTTGTTCTTTTCAAAGGTTATGTTGAATCGAGAGGATATTTTGTTGAGCTAAGTGTGCCCAGTATTGGTTGTTTTTTCACTTGAGCTGATTTAATTTTAGCTTGGCTGTTATCTTAGGATGGTGGCACATGAGATTGACCTGTATATTAGCAGATTAGCAGATGCCAAGTGTCTGCATCCTTGTTAAAAAAAAGACTCTACAGTAATATAGAGAAAATCCCAACAGTCAGACGACCGTCTATGAGCTGGCAGTTGGGCAACAGTGGAAAGGAATAGCTCCCTTTTAACAGGAAGAAACCTCTGTCAGGACAAGACTCAGCAAGGTGAATGTTGCTACATTCAACCTGCTGTTAGTTAGCAAGCTGATTTACACTCACTTACTTAGAAAAGACCTATGAAAAGGATCTCTTCCAAGCCTTTTTAGGGCATCGTTTAATTGTACCCTGATGTGAAATTTTACTGTAGTGTGAGAATTAAACGGCCCACTGATCACCGAGCAGTACCTGCTTTCAGTGCAGTTTTTGATCTTTGGTGCTGTGGGCACTGCTCCACACTAATTCACATTTCCACTAACACATGTCTTTGTGTTTAAATTCCTATATATATCCTAACTAAAGAAAGTAGCCCGTCTCCAAGTCCTGTAGAAAATAGGTGGTGAAGGAAAGTTTGGATGTAAGAAGAGCCTGGATAAAAGCAGAAAACACTGAGGTGTTGAATATAAAAATAACGTCTCAGTGAGACGAGGCAGAGGGCTAAAAATATTTTGTAGGATTTGGTTTATCTGATGCTTTTGAGGATAAGGAGTGACATTTTCCCAACCATGTCTTTATGTAGAGATTGAACTCTGAAATGACAGCCTTCACACAAAGCTGTGAATGTACCTCTCCATGTAAGCCCTTGTATTTCAGCCCATAAATTCACCTTAAAACACAAAAGCATCTAAACATGAACACCGCACAGTCTCGGCTGACATGCTCAGCCCACGGTCATCACCAACCAGGAAGTGGATTAGGCGTTTTAATTATTGAGAGATTTCGCCGTTGTTGTTGTTGTTTATTTTGGGATCATCCCTGGAAAGATAATGCACACTTCAAACTCGGTGTGTGTGTGTTTCTAATCTCCTCCTGGATGAAGCCGTTCAGTGAGCGGCTTCACTCTGCCTGTCAAAACCACCGCCGCTGCCACCACTCGTCTATTTCAGGTCTTGGCTGGTTTTGGTGTTTTCCTCTTTTTTTTTCTTTAAAAAAAGCCGTTGTAACCTCTCAGATCCGCTGTTTGTCTCCTTGTCAGTGGTGTTGGAAGGCGACCGAGATGTGTGTGTGCGTGTGTGAGCGAGCGAGAGCGTGTAAATGTGTGTGTCCTCAGCAAAACGAAGGTTGAGCATTGGAAAAAAAATGAGTGTAAGAGATTTGAGGCATTGATTTTTGAATTGTCTGTCTGAACAAGCAAATATGTGTGGGCAGGTGTTTATGTGTGTAGTTGGGACCATGGAGGGTGGGGGTGGGAGGAAAGACAGGTTTGGCAGTGTGAGGGCAAACCATCAACCCCGCTGTCATGTGTCTTAAAGTTGGCACTAAGAGATGAAGGAACTGTTTCCTGGAAGCAGAAAGAAATAAAGGTGACAGAGGAAGGAAAGAAGGAAGTAAGGAAGAAACAAAAGACGGAAAGAACAGAATAAGAAGAATTTTAAATAATTGGACACAGAAATAAAATCAAATTAAGATGAAATAAGGAATAAAAAGTTGCGCAAGTAATAAAAACTCAAAGAAATTGTGTAGTAAGGAAAGTAAACAAGGGATGGAGCGGAGCTAATGGAGAAGTAAGAGAGGAAGGGGTAACAATGAAATGGAGAGAATGAGGGAGAAATTTTAGAGGGACGTAACATGAAAGGAAGAACCGAAAAAGGTTGAAAAGTTGAAAGGAAGCAAGAAACAAAGGAAATGGAATATAAAGGGTTAATGGAGAACTGATTAAAAAAAGTAAGAATTTAATGGTGAGTTAATGATGGACAAAAAGAATAAAATTAGATGGTAAATGTCAAAAGAAACACAGGAAATCCAAAAATGGACAAGAAGGCATAACTATAGCAAGAAGGAAAAGAGTGAGGAATAAGAGAGGAACAATACTACTAAAGGCGTTTAAGAAAAGACTAACGTGAGGAAGGAGGGAACTGATGAATCAGTGAAAGGAAGCAATGGGAAAAGGGAAGGGATATGAAGAAATTAAAGATAGTAAAGGTTAGCAAAGACCTGAAACAAGGAAGTATAAGACAGACAGAAAGAAGACACATTTTGAAGTTTGGTGCTGGAGTGACTCAAACCAAGACTGGGATTGGTGTCCTGTCCTTTATCATTTCATCATCATCGTCAGTATTTTAATTATTACTACTACTACTACTTTCACTTGCTGTGTGCTTTTATTTAAGGAATACTCACAGGTTGTGTTGCTTGACCAGCAAACTGTCTTTTTTCTTTTCTTTTAATGGGTTTATTGTAAACCTTTTCTGACCTTTTCAGAGAGGCAGGACTCATCAGCCTGGTCACCAGGAGGGTGGAGAAGAACTGTGTTGCTTTCTGTGGTGCCAGCAGAATACATGACATCACTAATGTTATGGGTTAAGAGGTTACTGTTATTTCCTGGATTTCCTGGAGTGGACCAGGTCACTCAAAGCCAACATCAGAACCTCCACATGTAAAGTACTGTACTGTAGTTTTTAAACAATGTTTACTCTAAACCATGTAGTTGCACATGCTCATAGTTCTAAAGATGATTCAAATGAAACAGTCTGAGGCTGAAAGCAAATCTTCCTTAAATATGAGCCAAAAACAGCCACCGCAGTGTGGCTTACTGTTGGGTTTTTATGACATTTTGGACAGCTCCTGAGCTAGATGGCACTGAGAAATAAGATATTCCAATGTAAATATACAAACAATACTTTTGAGAAGAACAAATCCATAGCTGGTTGGTGTTTCTCTTTTCATTAGATTTGTTGGGGTGGGGAGAAAAACATCAGCGTTCCTCCTTTAAAAACATCATCTCTTTGAATGATCACCAAATCAGTAAGCTTTATCCCGTTTTATTTTTGTCCCACCTTCCACCCCAGTGTCTTCTTTCTTTTCCTGTCAAAACCAAAGACAAACAGAAGAAAAAAAAACGCAGCAGCTCTGTCGCCTTTGCCAGCGAGCTTCATGCATTAGCAGAGAAATTTGGGCAAGGGCAGATACAGCCCCGATGGCATGCCTGATTTTTGTTCTCCTAATTGGCATAGCTTATTAAGTCACAGTTCACAGCGGAGAAAAAAGGGGGTTGCTTTAATAATATCCCCTCTCCCGTTTGATTTGATGCACTTGTACCGAGACAGATAACGCGCTTCAGCGCGGCGAGTGACGCCCCCACCACCACCCTCTTGTCTTTATTCAGTCAAATCTGCCTCCGTTACGCCCGTCACTCAAAAACACCCCGGCTGGTCGCTTTCAAAATAGAGATGGAGAGCAGGAGCCAGTCGCTCAATACCTCACCCTCCCACCTTCTCTCTGCCTCTGAGGCTGTTAAATTGTCTCATTTCCCCGGCAAGGCGATGCAGAACGACTCACAAAAACACCCAACCATGCTCTTAATTGTGGTGCGGATTAGGGATTAATAGGCGTTTTTAGCCATAATGGCAAATATTATTAGCCCCATTTGCTTTTCTAATACTAATAATGACTCTGCTAATAATGGCAGTGATTTCAAGGTTAGCGCCTGTAAGTACTCGGCATGGATTTGTGTGTTTTTTCTTTTTCTCAAAGCTCAGGAGATTGACGTGCCGCTTGCTTCGACGGGCCGGCTCGCTACCGAGTCGGAGCTCCATATGTTTTCCCCGAAGACGACACTGAAAGGTTAGGGGCTGGGCTGAGATCTTAAGTTTAGAGTAGTCTTGCTTTTCTCAGTTTCCACTGAGCTTGGTCCAGTTAACATTTTTTTTTTTATTTGTTTCTGTGTTTTGGGCTTTGCTTTCAGCAGAAATGGATTAAAAGAGGAGACCGATCCTCTGTTTCTGGTGACTTGGTGAGATAAGCTGATAAGCCAGACTTTTTGTGTGAGTTCAAGCTAACTTTGTTGGGTAGTTGAGAGGTGAGGAGTTGCAGCTAACTTGTTGTTTAGGCTTGCTTTGGTTATTGTCAGTGAAAATATATGCAGATGCGAACTGATCCAGTGCTTCTGGTTAAAATAGAATAATTTTCTCTTGCTAAACTGAATTCTAAAGCTTTAGTTTGAGTTTATTTGACTGTGTTTCGATCAGATTTTTGTTTTAAGGTAGGAACAGTTTCTGTCATTGTGAGCTAGTTTTGCAATGGTCGTTGGTTCTTATGATCCGGTGGTGTTTCCAGTTCAAAAAAGAACAATGCAAACTCGTGTGTGAGACTTGTGTGGAAAACATTTTATTCTGGGCTTGGTGTTTGGTTCAGTTTAAGCACCAAAGTCACCTGTAAGGTTTAGGCTTCAGTTACGCAGTTTATGAGACTAGTTGGCGACCACTGGTCTGAGATAAAAATGTATATTTCCTCACCACTTGCGAGTTGTTGCTGGAGGTTGCTGTGGATTTTTTGCCAAAGCCCCATCAACTTAGGCCTAGAGACCAGTCAGGGACCTCCTGCCTCCTTTCCCAGAGTTTATTAAGCAAACTGTTTGATTAATGGTTTCAGGAGGTTGCTGGCAGTTGCTAGCTTAGTTGCTTAGTAGTAAAACTGTGAAAAGTGCACCTGGTAACCAGTGTTGGTCAAGTTACTTCAAAAAAGTAATTAGTTACTTAGTTACTTTTTAAAACATGATTTATCCCCTAAATGGGTAATAAAGCAATAGATCTTTCAGCCCAATTCTACTTTTTCTGCATAATCCATCATATAAAATGTAATCAAATGAAAAAGTCTCTTTTTAAAACTTGTTTTGTTAGTTATAATCTTTTAACTTTATGCATCAAGCAAACATTAAATTATATGCAACATTCTCTGACTGGAAGAAATTTGTTTAACGTTTAAACCTATTTTCTGCACATTCCAGCACATAAAATAAAATAGTTTTTTGTGTTTACACTCAGTCTTTCAAATAGGTGCAAGTGAAACACAGCAGAAAATAAATAAAATCAAAGACTCAGCGGTCCTGTTGCTCTAGTTTCACCTGTATAGCAGCAGTGGGACAGGCAGAGGTTTGCCCTGGTGCAGGTGTGCCGCAGTGATCAGTGGAAGGATCCGGCAGTTTCTCTGTGAATTTCACATTCCAGCAGCAGCGTATTTGGTGCTTGCTCGGACGTTTAGGGGTTTTTTCGCTGTAAAAAGAAGTTTTCTTCCCACGCAGTGAGCAGCGGACGCTTATGTTTTTGTCACTTTTTACGGAATTAAAGGGCAGTACTTCCATGCTTTAAACGCTGCACGGTCATATTCTCTCCGCACTCGACATATTATCCATTGTTGATCTGCACACAGCTGTTGCCACGAATGTTGCACTCGCTTACGTCATTGTCATGAGACATTCTCGCAAAAAAATCACGGTTTTAGTAACGCAGTAACGCAGCGTGCTTGCGGGAAAGTAACAGTAATCTAATTACCTTTTTTGCAATAGTAATCCCTTACTTTACTCATTACTCGAAAAAAGTAATGCGTTACTGCCCATCTCTGCTGGTAACAACCTGGTAACTGAGACCATCTTTCTTCATAGTAAACTTTTGAAATGCGTTTGTTGCAGTGGTCAGGCACAACTTTACCTTGATGGCATCTGTTCACCTTTCATGCTGGCTAATGGTGACCATGGCAACTAAGGCAATGTAAGGAGGTTTCTGTTGCAACAACCTCTTTGTAACCAATTTCAGTCAGGGACCAGTCAGGGAATACACATTTTTCTGTAGCGACTGGTTGTCAGATGGTCACTAACAGGTCTCCAAGCCTTTCTGACTGAGTCCTTAAATAAAGCTCTTGGTTTGGTTTATAATATGGCATTCACACCATTAAATCCCATGTAAGAGAGCTTCCTTTTGGTCAGCCATGGCATGGGCAGTACAGTAGGTTGTCTAATAACTAATACTTCATGTATTTCTTCAGCACATGGCCTCTCCATGTGTAATGTATTCTATCATTCTGCATTTATAACTAATTCTAAGATCAACTGACCAGTACTAGCTAATTTCATTTTTATACACTTTAAACATATTTCAGTCACAATATTACCGCAAGTTGGGACCGTCTTCACATTTATTATTATTGCACGTCCAGCTGCAAAAGCTGGCTTTGACTTGTTGTAACTGGATGTCAGAGATAGATGTGTAAATGGTCTGTAAGTTTAGTTTCGCTGATGTTTTGGACGGGTGCGCCAGCAGTGTTGTGTTACTTTGTTAAGCACTTTGTAATAAGTAGACTGAAGGTCGACAAAGTGGCAGTGTTTAATTGCTGGTCTTCATCAGCTTTTGGCTGGCGTCAAAAGTGAATGTTTTTAGAAGCATCTGTTGTGCACCTGCAGCTGGTTACCTGTCTGATTTGTATGCTTCAAGTATAAACCAGTCATTAACTGTGGAGAGTGGTTTAGAAGACAGACAGCAAAGTGAACACGCTTTTTCTTTTCACAGGGCAAATATGAATAAAGATTTTATCAGCAAATATCTAGTTTCAGCTGTTTAATGTCTTGATTCAATTATTGGACTGAAGAACCAATATTCCTCAGCTTGACAATATTTTGATGGTAGCAGTTTACTGCCATTAGCGAGTGACATGCCTATCCCTTCAAGGTCATTTTCAGTTGACAAGGTGTTGGTAATTAGCTGTTAATGCTTGAAGTGAAATGAAGAAGTTAGGAGTTTTTACAGTCTGTACAGCTGCAGCCATTTGATCTCCATTCTGTGGCAATTTTATGTTGCCAGTTTCTCTGGCACTGATGCAGAAAAAGGGTATCAGCATTCTTAATCCCATCTATAAAGCCACAGTTGGCTCACTTTTCTAGGCTCAGGGGACAAACAAAAGTTCCTGTTGATAGTTTTACAGATGTCCCTTGGACAATTATAGATGTTGAAAATGCTTTTTGGCATGCAGGGGATATTTTGGTTGCAATAGACAGTATAAAACATGGACGGGGTTTCCCGGTCAGAAAAATGAATCCAATGCTGAAGTGCTGTAAACCCGTTTTCTAGTTTAAAGCCAATTGAAGGTGATAGTTGCACAAAGACTTCCAGTCCTATTGAAGTCTATGGGGAAAACAGTTTCTGATTTGACCTCTCAATAAACACTTTCCTAATGAGTTTATGGGTGCAGTCGCTCATTTCAGGCTATACTGAATAAAAACACTAAGTGTATTTTATAAATCCCTATCATACTATATTTCAAAATGGAGAATTATCTGAGGCAGGCTCATTGGCTACAATAGACGAGTCGTTAGCCAATGAGCAAGTGGTTTCACAGTTAGACCTACCCCTGGGTCTAACTGTGAAATCACTAAATCAGACGTATGGAGAGAGAGCTGGAACAAGAGTACATATTAACAGTCAATAACAAATGGCTGTTATAAGTTTCACCTTTTAGCATCTATGATGCCAACAGCAAAGAAAAAAGTAAATAAAATAGCAAAACACAAAAGAGAAGAACCACTGGAATGTGTCAGTTTCAGGCAGAGCCTCTGTTTGAAGTGTGTGTACTGTTAGTGGCCATAGTTTGATATTGTAGAAGATTCATAAAGTATTTATTATTATTTTGGCCAACAAACAAGATAAGGAAATGGGAACTTATAACACCTGTTGACACCAGGTATATCATATCTACATCATGACAGAAGTGCCATCATCGCTACATGGTGTTCATATCTTTTTATTAACTGAACAAAATATTATCCATGCTATGTTTCTTGCGTATCAAAGTTAGTGCTTTCAGTGCTTGTCGTGCTTTTGAGGAAAGAGCATTTACAGCAGACAGTACTGTAGTCTATTTGCATAAAAAAGTTAAAATGGAAAAATGACCAATGACTGATATGTGTGATGGAGACTAGATACAAGGACAACTGCACTGTGTGCCCCAGGACAATTTCCATTTGTTACAAAGGAACTTGTGACGTCAAACAGCATGTGCTGGCAGAACCAATCATTTTGTTCAGATTATTAATTGCTTTCATATTTTGTAAAAAGAGCAAATATGCAAACATGGCACAGAAAATTAAATTATGCCCTTAAAACGAGGGGTCTATGAGGACCGGGGGCTGGAGGATGCAGAACAAAATGTGTCTTATTGTTTTTTTGGAATAAAATATTATGTTGCTTAATAGCATATGCCAGCTGTGGATTAACCTCATTATATTGCTTAAAGTACCGTTGCACCATAGTCTTTTTTTTCACGCAGTATTGATGATATACTGCATATTTTTGGCTCTGACATGTTGATATTAAGGCATTTGTGGTTTGAAAAAGTATGTCGAACGGCAGCATTCTACTTGTACCTGCAGATCATAACCTTAGCATTGTTACTATGAGCATGCTAGCATGTAGCTTCAAGCACTGCTGTGCACTGCTAAGCCTCAGCCTCGCACATCAAGTGGCTGCACCTTTTTGTTGAGTTATTAGTTACATTCACAGGTGTCTTTTCTTTTCCTGCTCATTCACACAATCTGCTCGTTTCCTCTCCTCCAATCAGCTGAAGGTAACTGAATACCACCGTCACCTATGTTACCCCTACCCCAACCCTCACCCCCCACCCACGGTGATCACGGTTTCAGTCCTCCATCTCCGGGATCTTTTGGTGAAACCTTACGTCTCTAGGCCTCCTTATCGGCTGTAAAATAGCCTCTTCTTCTCGCTCTGCGGTCGGTCTGTGACGTGTGCGAGGTGTCGTGTGTTTCGGTCGCCGGCTCCCACACCTGTTCGCTCATATCGGCGGCGGTGCCGGCACAATCGCAGTCACCGAGCCTAATTACCCAGTCCTTAAAAAATAAAGAGACAGGGAACGTCAACCAGCCTGCCTGGCAATTACAGCGGCGCTCAACACCTCTCTGCAACAAACACCACTCCAATTAGAGGCAGCCAACTTATTCTGGGAGGCAGCAGTACATGTGTGTCTGTGTGTGTGTTTATGCTTGTAAGTGCGAGTGTGTGACAAGCTAAATTGTTTTGGGAGATTAAAACCTGTGTGTTTGGTGTGGCAGACGAGGGGCAAAATGAGTGCGTGCTTGTGAATGTGCGTGGAAGTTGCTAAAGTGAGGGAAGAAGAAGTGCATTACGGGAATATGGTGGCGAAGGTTTGGGAATTAGTTCTGGTGTGGTCACAAAGGCCAATTCCACCCACATCTTTAGCGAATTTCCTGCCCCTGATTCAGCTGTTCTTCACCCTAACTTCCTACTGTACACATCAGCTGCTTCACTTCCTCCTTTCTTCCTCTACCTTCTTAACTTTTTCCTTTAGAGGTTTTTCTTTTTCCTGTCTCTCACACCTTTAGTTTCTCTTTGACCTTCTTGTCCTCTTTTTTCATCTCTTTTTCCTCAACCTGACTTTTGTTCCCACTTCTTCTTCCCACCATTTCCCCTGCTTCTACATCTTTATCAGCCTTCTTCCTATTCTTAAGATTATTTGCCTTTTTTTACTCACACTTCTTCCTTCTTCGTGTGTTACTGACCTGCTCACTCTTCATACTGTTTCCACCTCTGTTTCATCCTTAATCCTCCTGATTACTTCTGATTTCATCGTCCTCTGCATCCTTTTTTGTCTTCAGTAACCTTTTGTATGAACACTCTTCTTCTTTCTTAGCATCTTCCTCCTGCACATGTTTATTATAACCTTCTTCATCAGTCCCATCTTCCTCTTGTCTATCGAATGGATTCTTATTTTATTCAACTATCTTCTTTCACGCCCACTCCTCCTCCTCCTCCTCCTCATCTTTGTTATTCTCCAGTCTGTCTTTTCTGTTTTTCATGCTTCTTTTCCTACATTTCCCTCCCCTTCCACTTAGTTTCTTTTTTCACCCATCCATCTTCCTCCTCGGTTTCAGGCTTCAGCTAAACCAGCAGACTGTTGTTGACTCACTTATTGTCCTTGTTCTGTTGCATGTTTCCGCAGACAAAGTCTTTCCTCTAAAATTAGACCTTTATTGATGCTCTTTGGGGTATTTTGAGTTCAAAACTTCCTCCAGTCATGTGACATGTTTGCCATTATACTTTGTATTTGCTCCTACCCTTCAACATTTGCTGTCTCTTCCTGCTTCTTTCCCACATTTCCTATTCCAGTTCCTCCCCAGTGACCTCGACAGTAAAAAACTCAAATCTGACCTCAGGGGTGATTTTGTCAGTGGAACAGGACAGGAAGGACATGGAAGAATAAAATCAAACACATTGAACCATTTGCAAACTTATTGAGACAGAATTGCTTTCTTTTGTAGGCAGACACTAACCCTTGATCTCTCTAGCATTAATCTGATAAATGATAAAACATCACATTTTATCTTATTACTTTTAAACTTTCAAACAGCAAAAACATGATGCATTGATTATTCATGCCACACTTTTATTGAAATGTTCATCTTTTTTGTTATTTAACTGACATAAGCCATAATGTCGTGTCAGGACAGCCACTTGAAGCCCTGCTTAAGATCAGGCTCTGGTTTGCCAGCTGGTGCTAGTATACACTCAGGTTCTTTGCTAGCTTTGTGCTATCTGTGCAGACACTTGTAAGACGTTCATCTTCATGCAAGTGACATCTAACAGATTTGTTATATTATTACAGTCAATCTTGTTCTGATAAATTTACCAGGATAGATGTGGACCTAACACCAAAGCAAAGACCCACATGTAGTGCCAGGGTTTGCTAGTTATAATAATGTGCACCATAGCTTCAATGTAATCATCGTGTCCTCTAAATAAAAGTATCATCCACATCACAGTTCCTGAAAAGTTATAGACCACTCTTTCATTTTTTTCCAGGAAAGACATGATCAATAAATACTAAAACTTAAACACAGTGAACACATAATGGGTCTGAGATCAAGGTCAAGCTCACACTTGCCCTTTTACAGGCAGGATGGATCATGATGAGCTACTACATAACTGACGCTCTGGTTTCTTTCTATTTTCTGCCCAGAGTAAAGATGATTGAAGAACCTCAGAACAGAATGTTAACTGTAATGTAATTACTGGGTTTGCTACAGTAATAAGTAACATACTACGTTACTGAACACCCCCGCTGATTGTGATATATCATATATAGCAACAAAGATAAAAAACATGTTTTCACTTGCAAATTTTTTCTCCTTGCACAGTTTTGGCATTTCTTTCACTGGAAAAATCGAAACGCATCACAAGCTCGGGTCTATTTATGTGTGTGGGTATATATAGAAAGGCAAAATCTAAAACATCACACGAAATTGGTGGAATCAACCTACGTATGTTTTCTTACTGAAAGCCCACTTTGCAGCTTACGTGAAAGCAAGACATATGTGCGATATAAAAGGAATGTATCAAGGCTATTGTATCTAAATTCTAAATTAAAAACATCCTGTTTCCTCCCTGATCTTCTTCCTATGCTTCCTGCTTTTCTTCCATTTTTCCCTTCTGCTATTTCGACTCCTCGACGTTCACCTCAAACGGAGATCCGCTTGAACTCGCTCAAAGACAGATTTGCAGGTTTTGGACGTCGTCGCAACCTGTTTGTTGAGATCATTTAATGTACAAATTGATTTGAGCTGACTTGCCAGAGACACACTGAACCTTCACACTGCAGAGATCAGTGGGTTAAACCATCTGGTTCAGAGTTAGGGGTGGGATCGAGGAGGGAAGCGGCACAATGGTTCATCCCGGCTTTTGTTTTATTCTCAGTTTTTTGGCAGCGAGGGCACCAGAGTGGCACTGCCAAGTCCCCGAGTGTGTATGTGTGGAAAAGGGGGGTTGGTTGGAAAATATATAGCCTCTCCACACACACACAGACACACACACCAAGCACACAAACTGACACACGTGCACAAACACACACACAGATTCTAAATTGTCTGGAACACCCCTTCTGCCATCTGGTCCTGTGACGGGCCAGACACAGTGTATGGGTGTGTGCGTGTGTGGGGGGCATTATTGTGTTTTTGTTCATCCATGTAAGGGGGGGGGGAGAAAGAAAAACACACTCTCTTAAAACACACACAGCAAGATTAGCAGTAAATTTATGCCCCAGTCTTTGGCTGTGTTTGTGTTAATTTGGATGTTCTTCCCTGACGTTTAATTGGTGTTTAGGTCCAGTGTGAAGCTAGTTTATTTTGCAAAGTCTCAGTCTGCTTTCTCTTGTTTCAGACACTCAAAATGAATCCAGAACTGAAGACAGGAGGTCAGAACCTGCTGATCAATTATACTGATTATTTTTATTACCTTTGCTTTTCTTTATATTTGAGTTTGATCTGCAGAATTATTTTATGTATTTATTTTGCTAAATTAAGATAAGAAATATTTTGTTATCTTGGTGTTTTAAAAGCAGGCCAATGTCACAGAGAAACCGGGTCTTTCCCCCCCCTCTTTACTCTCTATTGGAAAAAGTAACTTCCTGCACCTGCCCCTTCCACTTCCTGCTCTGTCCTTCGTTTCTTTGCGTCTAACTTTGGCAGAGGTGATGCCTTGCTAAGTGGAATAAAGCCTTCTGCTCTAGGAGACTTGCTCAAGAGAACTGTGCTGCAAGCTGTGAGCGTTTCATTGATAAAATAGGGAATTTTGGCAAATGCACTTAAAGTGAATGCAGCAAGGAAAGAAAACTGAAAGGAGAGGAAAAGATGGGTTGCCTCAGTGTATTGGTGTGTGTGTGTGTGTGTGTTTGTGTGTGTGTGTGTGTGTGTGTGCTGAGACACATGTGGGTTGACCTGAAGAGACCAGACCGCTTCTTCCTCATTGGCTGAAGAACATCTGGCAGCCTGTGTGTGTGTGTGTGTGTGTGTGTGTGTGTGTGTGTGTGTGTGTGTGTGTGTGTGTGTGTGTGTGAGAGAGAGAGATACCACATTGATCTCCCTTCTCACATTCCACACTGTCAGGACTGAAAAGCAAAAACGCCTCACTCCAAACATTTGCCTCTCTCTCCCTCTCTCTCTTTCCATTCTTTCATTCTTCCCTTCATCTTTTCATTTTTTACTTCTCTCACTCTGCTCACTTTCTTGCTACTCTCTTCCTTATGCCTCCCCCCTTTCCCTCTTCCTCTCTCAATACCCACTTCAGCATGATAGCAAACTGCCTTCTCTCAACCCTTCTGTGCTGTAAAGCTAAAAATAAAGGTTTCTTTGAATATAACATGTTTACATTCAAAAATGAGAAGGCGAATAAGTGAGACTGTGCGATTTAATCCACAAAGATCTTTGCTCCTACATGGTTGCCTTTTATGATATAATATTTTTTTGGCATCGTGGACTGAACATACCAGACAAGTCTAGGACATGGTGTACTGTTCTATCCTGACATGACTGCATGTACACAAAAAAAATGTCTTCCACACTCTGGATAGAAAGCTGTTACATTGCACGCTGCCTGCTGTGTGATCGGCCACAGTTCAACGGTTAGCAAGTGGCACTTGATTTGATACAGCAAAGTTTGGAGGAACCCTGCCGCTTCTGAAAATGTTATAAATGCTGCCTCGTTTTGTGGACGCTAAAACGGTGATCCTTAAGGGGGGGGGGGGGGTGTAATTTGAAATAGTACCAGAGACTTGTACTTGACAGGCCACACACGTTGAATCGTTAGTGATGGCACTTTGGGAAGTAAATTATATGATCATCATTTAAAAATGGGAAAGATTTGCACCTGGAATTGTGATTGGCATCAGTTGAGAATTCACTTTAATTCATCGAACAATATTTACGACTGTATTTGTTGTGCTTAAGGACTTGAGACTTGACTTGTTCTGATAAACTCAAATTTGACCTTTGACGTGAAATTTAACTTCAGATTTGGTTTGACAAATCTTAGACTTGTTTTATACTTGAATAAATGACAGGGACCATGTCTTGAAATTACCCTGAACAAATGTACTTGTCTTAGATTACTTGAGGCTCGAGGACTTGAAACTTTCTAATCTTTGCAAACTTTATCTGGAATCACTTAAAAGACAAGTTGATTATTAAGTACAACTCACCTGCAGCAGTTTTACTACCTGGACTTGATGCTTAATTTGAAATTTGCTCTGCACACATGATTATTGCTCTAAAACCCTCTAAAGAACTAAAGGACACTGAGTTGGTTTTTTTGAGATTGAAAGTTTGTGACAAACTTGGAAATTCACTTGGAGGAAATGACTTCAGGCCTGTCTTGGACTTACCTCAAAAAGACTTGTACACAGCTTTGTTTGGACTACGATCAGACTCAAAATTAGGTTTTGTTAATTTTCTAAACTGGCTGCTTCACTACACTGAATTATCTCTGAACCACTGTGGAATATTAATTGAAAAAGTTGAGAATTACTGGTGTGCATTTGTGGTTGTTTGTCTTATTTGACAGCTTTGTGTTTGCAATAACTTCAGGCTAAAACCTCCACTTCCACACAGTGGTTTTAGCCTTTGGTTAAGAGGATGTTAAAGAGGACATTAGTTAGCTGTTTGTGTTTCTTCCCCCCCTTAGACTTTCCTCTTTTCTCTTATTTTCCGGCCTGCTGCCTGTTGGATGGCCATCCTTCGACAGCTTGAAGCCATTTGAAGGACCAATTATCCAATAAATGCGGCTTTATGAAGTTCTATCCCTGCTGCTGTGTTCTTGGAAGGCAGAGGTGTATATCAATAAGATTTACAACACCCAAGCTTTAAAAGAAACAGCCACCATTTGGAAGGATGTGACACCTTACTTCTGTAAAGCAAACAAACACATTTGCATTATAGTGCAAAAAGATAACAAAGCATTAGAGTGCTTTGTTATTTCGGTTGCCAATCAGAAACCAAATGTTAGTGGTTGGGAAGCAATAAAGCTAAAGAACTGATCTACAAAATTACATTACAATGCCAGAAGGGATTTGCTCCCATCCTGCCACAAGGTCCAGCAACTGGTGTTGGGTGTTTATCTCAAAGGTTTTGGATGGTATTGAAGTCAGAGCTCTGCGCAGATAAATCGTTCCAGCGTGTCCCACAAATTTGGACGATCACTTTTGTCAAACTAAATTTGTATGATGCAATTATTTGAAGCTGCTGGGGCCTAGCTGATACTTTACAGCGGGCAGCATTGTCAGTATGCTTTGGCATGTTTTAAATTAAATCTTTAGCCGGTATAATTATTTCTTAAATTCTTAATTATGTATAACTTCTGTTGATATGTTTTGGTCCAGTTAAGCTAATCAAATATCCTTACCAAGATTCAGACTTTGAAACTACTTTGACTCCTGTAAATTTTTCTTTTCTGTTACAAATGTGAGACTTGACTTTGCAGTTAAAGACGAATCTGAAATGACTTGGAAGTAGTTGACTGAAATAACTGTTCTTTCCATGAATGACTTTAACTTAACACAGACCTTCTATGACCTGAAGTCTATAGACAGATCTTCCATATGAATATGCAGAGCGTGTAGGCGATATATCTTACACCAGAATCAGCTTTGGTATTCATTTAATACTTCTGTAGTTACATTATGGGCTGTAAGTGTAGTGGTTTACACATTTGCCTTATAAGTAAAAGATCTCTAATTCAGTCCCAGGAGGAGACACAAGTCCTTTGGGCGCTGCATCAGGAAGTGCACCTGGTGTAAAAATCTTCCAAATCAAAACATTCAGAGTTAGCTGTTGTGGCATGTGATTTTCCCCAAACACCTTTTAGTCAGATAACAATGGATGAGCTCTTGGAGATCTTCCTCCAAGATTGAAACGGCATCTTTATCTGATTATGTTGCCTGAAGACTGCAACCCCTGACTTTTAAGATCTCTAGCTGCCTACTGCATGCATTGCAATAAGAATACCCTTTTTTGTGCAATTCTAACACAATTTTCAATTTCTTTGATCCATTTTAAGTTGTGCTCATCTCTTGGAAACATCATCTTGCTACAGATACAGTGCAAATGTACATTTAAAAGAATCTGGAAGCTGTACTCTTCTTTTTTTTCCAGTAGCGTAACTCTTTAAGACAGAAGTTTATGGGTGCGGCCAGAGGTTAAAGTACTTCACTCAGGACTGAGGAGGCAGAACTAATTACTTCAACACAGTGAAATTTGATTAAGACCACCTTTTTGCCCTAATTCATCATTCTTCTGGAAAAAAAAAAGAAAAAGAAAAAAAAAAAGCAGGAATCTGGAACAAAGATCACTAAATCTTCACTATGAGAGTATTTTTCTTAAAAACAGGCGTTCCACTCCCTGTTTCCTCAATAAACTGCTTCATTCTCTGAGTGGTTGTTTAGGTTGTGAGTCTTTACCTTTTCTGGAAATTCAAACCTATATATTTTACAGTAACTTAGCCTTAGCTTGAACTCTGAAGTGCCTGAGGATCAGCACCACGTTTAACATTGCTTGACACGAGGACTGGAAGAGAGAAGAGAAACCGCAAATCTTGCTTCACCAAAAAGGAGAAAATTAGATCTTCTAACAGTGCTTAGTAAGTCTGATTTTCATGATTAATCTTGTTTACTGAGTTGGCCAGTATGACGTAGAGTAGACCTTTTATTGGCCCAGTGCTTGACATATTTATAAACCAACCAGTGATGGGTGCAGTGACTTAATGTGGCATCTCAACAGTTGCATCCTCTTGGTGTGGTAACCAGGTCTGTTGCTGGAAGCAGCCCACAGCTGAATTTTGTGAGACTTGGTGACATTTGGCTAAAAAGACTCAACTTCTAAGCAGGAGTCAGTTAACAGCTATATCGTCTTGTGTTAATTCAACAGGATACAAAATTTTAATGAAGTACCTGATCAATTGAGACTTAATTGACAGCTTTTCCTCTTGCTTGTAGTCTGAATGTATAGCTGAATTTGTACTTATTTTTAAAGTGGGTAAAAGTTGAGAAAAATTTATTCTCAACGTGTCACATGTCCAAATGCATGCAGAAGCCCAAACTTCTTGCCCATTTTCGCTACTGAGCTCCTCATTTCAAGACCATGTGCATTAATCTGGTGCTGTAACAAATTTCACTCTGGGTCTTTCAGGCTTTCCACCAGAGGCTGAACCTGGCTGCATGGATCAGTTCCTAGTACCTACAGCATAAAAGCATTATAGAGTTTTGTCATGTAGAAACTTGAAAGGGTCTTCCTCAACAATCACTTAATCACTTTATTCTGATATATGTAAAACTTTCCTTTCTGTGGGACCAAAAGATCCTAACCATGTGATCACCAGTTTACACAGAGAAGAATATTCACGTACTTTTGTAGCATATTTAAAAACTTAAAAGCAAATATATTTTTAGGCTGCAGTCCTATATGTCTGCGTGTTTCATAGCGTGTGAGCTGCGTGTGCATTGAAGGTATCATTTGGCAGCTTGTCTGTAAGAATGTAACCTGAGACCTGCACACACACAGGCGTTCCCACAATACCTCTCTCTCCCTCTCTCAGATGTAAGCCTTTTGTCTGCCCCCGACCTTTTTTTTTTTTTTCCTTCTTCTCCCCCTCAGTCGTTGCAGGTGTTCATCATGAGGCAATAAAACAAGTAGTGACTGTTCTCCATCCCAAACACAGCCCACGCTCATGCGGCTGCAGACCCTGCTCCACATTTACTCAGCTCTTTCTAATTTGTGGCCCTGCATGCAGCAGCTGTGGCAGCCATCTTGCATATATTCTTTACTTAAGGCCACACTTGATGTTGTCCATGTAAAGGTTTCAGAGGTTATTTTTCAAAGTGATCAAAAGCATTTCAGTAGTTAGTTTTTTCTTAGTGGTATCAGACCGGGGCTCCTGATATTCAGCAGCTCCAGTAACACATGTGAAACTTTCTTTTCTTCTCAGTAGTAAGTGACTTTCTCATCAGTGCTTCATCTTATTAAAGATATAAAAGTAATATTTGAAATCAACTTGTTTTTGGGTTTTTTTTTTAAAGTCTATTTGGTAGTTGTCTTCATTCATCTAATGGTAACTTTATAATGGCGCTATAGGAAAAGTGAGATGATCACCATCTCAGTAAGAAGTCTTCGATTTAAAATAACTGAATTGGGCCTAGACACTCATATGTTGTTTCCAGGGTTACAAATTTAATAACAGTTTATAAGACATTCACCCTCTGTGGTCTACATCATTAGACTGATGACTGGACCTGGGTGTACTCCGCCTCTTGCCCTGTGGTAGCTAGGTTAAGCTCCAGCCCCCCTGAGACTCTGAATTGCATAAGCAGAAGAAAATGAATGAATGAATGGATGGATGGTCTAAGTGATCGTCACAGATACCCAATCCCAAACCTTATGTTTTGGAGAAAATCAATGCATGTCAGTTCAAACGATTGCTTTCATTGCCCCTGATCACCAGGACTTAGTAGAGCAATCAGTATAGCAATATACTGAGGTAGTTAGGGTCATCACTGATGATGAACTTTAAAATTTTGGTTAATAAGTTCTGAAAAACCACACAGTATAATGAACACCGTTTCTAAATTTCATATCTGTGTCTATAGAAATCGCCATTTCCTGTTACCTGCTGGCTCACAGAAAAAGATGTATATCATTGACAATTTATTACTGGAGTCAAAGCCTGAGGCTAGTTTTCACACATGATTTTCTTTCATCATGCGGGGAAAATATGCTTTATATATAGAAAAAATAAAAACCTCAAAGATATTTACTGGCAAATACCAATGTAAGATGGCGCCAGTGTTCACGGCCAGCCGTCTGTCCCTTCCAGTGTTATTGTTTGCTTTTGTTTTACTCGCTTCAAAAGATGCTAACTCTCTGTGTGTTTACGATCGCCAAATGCTTTTAGATTTAAGATTACCTTGCTTGAGACGTGAATCTTACTGAAACCACGGAAATCAGAAATTTCTCCCTCCACCATTTCTGCCCGGTGTTCCTGTTCTGCTTTGCCTCAAAGCTACCCCAATCAACCAGGCGCCGCCGGCGCCGGGGAAGACAAAGCGGTTGACTGGTGAGAGTGAAGGCTGCCTTCTTACATCCCGGGAATGATCAATACTTTGAGGTGGCCAGATCTGACTACGTCAAACACTGGACCTCCCCGACCATGATCTGCCTCTGTTTGGTTCCTGTCGCTGGGATTACTACAATAAACCCATGCCTGTGACCTCCGCGACATCGTCGGAGGGGAGTAAACTTCCAGAACCTGCAGACGCTTCAACGGGCTACTATTTCCACTACTAAACCTTCGACTTCACTAAGGATTAGCCTTGCTAATGTCCGCTCGTTAGCTAATAAAACCTTTATTTTAAAATACTTTTTTACTTACCGCGATTTGGATCTTATGCTCCTAACAGAAAATTGGTTTTAATTGTTTTACTGAACTACCTTCTGACTGTGATTATTTAAATCTGCCGAGGATGGGCAAACGCGGGGGTGGAGTTGCAGCTGTCCTCAGAAAGACACTAACATATAAACAACTTTCAACAGACTTTTAGTCAAGCTTCGAAATCCTACTTTTTGAATTGGGGAACCCATGCCCAACACTTGTTGGAGTAATATACAGACCTCCAAAATATAACAAAGGTTTTATTCGAGATTTTTCTACTTTTTTAGCAGGAATCATCCCGAGTTATGATCAAATTTTAATAGTAGGGGATTTTAATATTCATGTATGCTGCCCCCACAACCAGCTGGCTAAAGACTTTTTAAATTTGATTGACTCTTTTAGCCTCATCCAGCATGTATTGGATCCAACACATGTACAGGGCCACACGTTGGACCTCGTGTTGTCTTTTCGATTACCAATTTTTAATTTGGAAATAAGTGATGCAATCTTTTCTGACCACTGTCCATTAGTCTTTAATATACTTTTATCTCATTGCCATCTTAAACCTACATCCTCAACACAACGTTATCGTGTTTTTAAACCAACGGCCACAGAACAGTTTTCCACTGCCTTTGAAAGACTGTCGAATTCTTCCCTTGGTGATGGTATTGAGCAGATGGATTTGAATTTTAATAATAAATGCAAGACTATTCTTGATGTGATCGCCCCATTTAAATCAGTGCGATCGACAGCTTACTCAGACCCGTGGATAAACGACTCAACTGGATCAGCTAGGCGACAGTGCAGGAAGGCTGAACAAAAATGGAAAAAAGACAAATTACAAGTCTCTTTCCTGCTTCTGAGAGAGAGCCTATCTAGATATCAAGTCATTGTAAAAGCTGAAAAATCTAAGTTTCTCGCAAGCATTATTGAGAACAACTCTAATAACCCCCGAACTCTTTTCTCAGTTATTGATTACTGATTATTGATTATTACTGATTATTGAATACCTCCTCCACTTTCCATATAGATAGCTCCATTGAAACTTGCGATAGGTTCTTGCAGTTTTTCATTAATAAATAGAAAGGCTTCGATCTACATCTACCCTATCTCTGTATAATGTCTCATTAACATATACCTCCTCAACTGCTTTTGACCAGTTTGAGGCTGTATGTCTTAACCAGGTGGAAGATCGTTGCAATAGCATAAAGACATCATCCTGCCCTTCAGATGCAGTCCCAACCCATTTTCTAAAAAAGATTATTAAGGTAGTCGGTCCCGACATTTTAACTATTTTTAATAGTAGTCTCAGCTCTGGGGTAGTGCCAACTGGATACATGCACGCTGTAGTGCAGCCAGTACTTAAAAAAACGAACCTTGATTCTTCTGTTCTTGCTAATTTTAGACCTGTTTCCAAGCTTCCGTTTCTGTCAAAAATTTTAGAAAAGATTGTATTTGAGCAGCTACAAACCTTTCTAAATAGTCATAATATTTTTGAGTTCCAGTTGGGCTTCAAAACCCACCACAGCACAGAAACTGCCCTCCTAAAAATACTTAATGATATTTTATTAATCACTGACTCAGGAGACCCAGCTGTGCTCCTGCTCCTAGACTTAACTGCAGCCTTTGATACTGTTGACCACAGCATTCTGATCTCCCTTTGGAGCAATGTGGTATCAAAGGTATCCCCTTGGAATGGTTTAGGTCGTACCTCTCCGAGAGGACTTTTTCCGTGAGCCTTGATGATTTTATTTCTTCCCCACCTCCTTTTACTTGTGGTGTCCCGCAGGGTTCCGTATTAGGCCCAATTCTTTTTTCTATATATTGCCCATAGGCCTAAACTTTAGGAAGCATAACATCTGCTTTCACTCATATGCCGACGACACCCAGATTTATCTTCGGTTTAATAGAAACACCTCCACACCCATGGAATCGCTAGTCAAATGTCTTGATGAAGTTAAAACCTGCATGGCCTCAAATTTTCCTACCTTCAATGAGGATAAAACTGAGGTAATTATTTTTGGACCAAGCTGTAATTTCAATGCCCCAGATTTGGACTTATGTAACCTAACATGTGCTGTTAAAACGCATGTAAAAAACCTGGGGGTTTTCTTGGATAGCAAACTTACATTCGAGAAACAAATTAATTCAGTTGTTCAGCGGTCCTTTTTTAAATTAAGGCTCCTATCCAAAGTGAGATCTTTTTTATCTTTTAGAAACTTGGAACGAGCATGCGTTTGTTTTATCTCAACTGGATTACTGCAATTCACTATATGTGGGTGTCAGTCAGTCCAGCTTGGCACCGGACTATTTGTCTGACCTATTGCAGCTTTATACGCCCTCTAGAGCCCTTCGATCAAGCGATCACCTGCTCATTACCTTACATAAGTCTAGGATGGTTCATAGAGGAGATCGGGCATTTGCGGTTGTGGCACCGAAAATGTGGAATGATCTACCTCTCCACATTAGAAAGGCCCCAACTGTTACTCTTTTTAAATCGCATCTTAAAACATATTTTTTTACTCTGGCTTTCGAAACTGTATGAGAGTTACCAATTATTTTATCCTAATTTTCTTTTAATTTTCTTACCTGTTGTTGTTGTTAATGTCATTGTTTAATTGTTATTTTGTACAGCACTTTGGTCAACTCCCTGTTGTTATTAAATGTGCTTTATAAATAAATAAATAAAAAATGAAATGAAATATTTGAAAAAAACCCTGATGAAGGGAGGAAATTAATGAATAGTTGGGTAAGAGGAAATGAAAGCTAAACTGAAAGTCTTACTAATGCTTTACTGGAACTATGTGTACTCCTATACATCATAATATGCAGTATTAGGAATTTTCAGATTCATATCTGTGATGTTGATGATTCCTTAAACATGTGTAACGTGCAGGATTGTCTTCCAGCACTGCTGAGCTGTGACTTGGTGTCAAAGTGCTGTCTAATTTCTAATAAACACAGCATGTTAGATATAGAGCAGGAAACTGCTAAAAGCTCTACAACTGTCATGTGCACTTTTCAAGTCAGAAGGTCAAAGGTGAAGTATTTTTTTTTCTGTTTCTGCTGGTTATTTGGTTTCATCCATCAATGCTTGACTAGCATCTCCTTAAATCACTGCCAACCAGATATAACTGTGTGGGTTTGTGAGCCCACATGAATGCGCTTTTTGTTCAGAGCGGTCATTTTTCTGTGTATGTGCATGTGTGTGTGTGTGTGTGTTTAGGCCAGACTGCCTTTCTCTTAATAGTAATAATGTGAAATGTGAAGCAGCGGGTTCTGTTCTCTGTTAACGTAATGACCGCAGTGATATACTCTGACAGCCACACACACACATATACTGAAGACACACACACACACACACACACACACACACACACACACACACACATACACACACACACACACGCAGTTCCACACAAACTAACAGCTTCACATGAGCAAACTTTGAGTTTAGTGAATAGAGTCTCATCTGTGGTTTTGAGTTGAAAAATGGAGTGTGCCCACCTCATAGTGACATAGGTGCTAGATGGGATCAGAAAATATTCCGTATTCTCTCTGATTGGTTGTTTTGTGTCTGGCAACAGATGATGGTCTGGACATTTGAAAAGGTTGTGGGACAAATAAATATCAATTGCAGTTAGTAGTTAGAAAGTAGCAGACTGAGAACCTGTTCCTGTAGCTCTCTATACTCACCTAAAATGATGATACTTAATATGTAAAAAAAATGTATGTATATCTGCAAACATTTACTACTTGTGGCACCAAGTGAGACCTAGTGTTCAGCTGATGCTGGCTACTTTATAGCATGGATTACAAAATAAGTCCTTTAGTGTTTCTCATCATTATGTTGAATTTATTTATCTTCTCTTTCATTTCTGTCTTCTCGCCTCTGTCAGGCTCATGGCATGCGCATGAACTCTATCAGTGCTGCATTACCATAAACAGATACTGCACTTCTAATTGGCACACAGTTATTTGAATGAAAGATGCTCACCCTCCACATCAACCATTGAGTCTTCTGGGTTCAGCCATTTCAGTGTTGTGGAGGGGCCCAGTTAAAGGTTTTACAGGTGGCTCTTTTAAAACAGTTGTCTATGAGGAAAATGTGTTTGTTTTTTTTTGTTGTTGTTGTTTTTTTCATGTATAATACCCAGCCTTAGGTAATGCTGTGCAGCCATATGTAACTGCATCCTGGAGTTGGTGTGTCAGAAACCTCAAGGAGAGACGAACAACTGAAACTTAATTCAGTTTTGTCTTTAGATTATGGCTGTTGTCATTTTGAACAGTTAAAGAAACACACACAGGCACACACTCATGGACATGCTTTAATGTGTTTAGAGAGAGCAGCAGAGCTCTCCTTCCTGCATGCCCAGACATGTATTATGTGGTTTTCAAAGGGGAAGCCTTCACTTTAGTGTGTGTGTGTGTAGGGGGGGGCGGGGGGGGGGGGGGTGTTCTTGAGATCAATGCAGTTATAGAGTGCAGCAGCTTTTGACTCCACACGCACACACACGCTCTCAAGTGAGGCCTGTTCTTAGTCAAGTGTCACGCTTTGCCCCTCTGACATCTGGTCCCCAAAACCTCTGGAGTCGTGAGTGTGTGCGCGCATGCGTGTTTGTGTGTTTATGTATGCATGCGCTGAGGTGCGTGTCCATGTCTGTGTTTGATTAACTAACCATTCCCTGTCTGTGTGACAGCCTCTGCCAATACACTTGTACTTATTGTAAACCAACCTTCTCGCTCTCGCCGAGTGTCGCCTGCTTGGTGCACTTGTGTTTCAGCATCACATGTGTCTGCTATGGCTAAATGTTTCACAGCTTTTCTGAGAAAATATCCAAGTGGTTCTGAAAGTGTTTTACAAATCTTATTATTAGATTTGTAATTGTATTTATCTTTACTATGCTTTTACAGTTGTGGCTGCTCATGTTAAATAAGTCATATATCAAGGTCAGCATATAAACAAATGACCCCTGTGAGCTAAAAGGCTTCAAACTGCTCTCAATGCTTAGCTGCAGCAGGGTTTTTCTTTCTACGTCTGGCTCTGTAAGAGTGCAGAAATCCCTAATACAGTCAGCACAGGCTCTTGGGAGCACAGAGCTTGGCCCACCTATCCAAACAAAGTCTTTTGTTTGTGAGGGGCAGCCAATCAGAAGAAAGTTGGCTTAAATATTAAATAGCCTCCAGTGTTGCTGTTAGCTGGGGTCTATCGGAGGGTTTTCAGCTTGTCTCGTACCTCCACACCTCACTGTTTTACCCACAGTCACAACCAAAAACATTGCCATCCTGGGGATTATGTCTGCAGCACTTTACTCACTGTGGATATTATCAAAATAACAGCAGCCCAGTAAAACAACAGCAGGCTCTCACAGGATGAAAAACTCTCACCACACATGTGTAGCATGTTAAGTGTGAATTAATTGGAATGCTGCTGTTTTCAGCCACACTTTATGAATCTCATCTGTGGTAGGATGTGGAGTTTGGTTTGCAACAATACAAATTGGGCTGATGGCAAACAAACTGGAGCAAATTAGCACTGGAAAAGTTTACCTGTTTCCTTAACTAACAAGCTGGATTCTCCCTCGGCTGAGCTTGCCACTGACTGTCTCTGCAGACTCTTGTTGACTAGGCTGTCTTGTCCTCTGAGTGTGCCAGTGTTTTACTTTCAATGCCACCAAAACAAGTTTGATGTGAGCATCTATGTGCACTGGAGAAAAACAGCAGACAAAACTACACAAAGCCCAGTTTGCTAAAAAGTCAGATCTTTAAGTGGAAAAATCAGAGACATAAAAACAGCTTGGTTCCATTTGTTGAGCCTGGAGCTTTATATTGCAAGTAAAGACTCCAGAATAATACAGAGAAAATCCTAACAATCAAATGACCCTGTATGAATATAAAAAAACCCTTTTAACAGGACAAAACCTCTGACAGTACATAGCTCAGAGAGGGACAGCCATCTGATGTGACCAGTTTGGAGTATGGGGATGGAAACAACACAAATGAAAGGCTGTGGACGAGACATTTATATCTATTCCCCAAGGTATCTAGTTTGTGAAATATGTTGCTATACTGAACCATAGTTTTCTTTTTGGAAATAGTGCTAGCATAACATATGTCGTGGGTGTGACGTGATGGTGCTATTTCCCCCTTTCTGGTCTACAAATCTTTGCTTCTGCCAGATTAACCTTTTTTCTTTCTTGTGACAAAAGTAACGCATTTGACATCCTGCTAGAAAGTGCAGAAATGAAGGACACCTGTGAATAAATATGACTGTCAGCTTAATGTTGTGCATAGATTCAAATCATTTTCAGATGTTTAGTGAATCTATGTGTTCATCCTTCTGTTCATCTCAACAAATTGACCAGGAGTTAATTCTTTGTGGATAAGAAAATCAGAAAAAGAATTCTGTCATCAAAGCAGTCTGGTTTCTTAAACTGTCAAGTAGGACTTTCCTGTAGCAGCTTGTTGATGTATTCATTTTTATGCCTTACAGCATGCTGCAATGCGCATTTTGACATTATTTCATATTAAATATGGAAGTTAAGTGGCACACCTGGCTGAACAGAGCTACGTGAAAGTGGGATACAAATGAGATAATTCACATTAATCCTTAATATTTTTGTGGTCCTTTTAGGTTGCAGCTAATTGTGTAAAGCCAGCATGGATGTGCCAACTTTAAAAACCTGTTCACTCGTAAACAGGTGGGAGTTTTTCTCATCATATGACACTGTGGTTATGATATGAGTTTAAATCGGTATCGGGTTCGGGTTTGAGTCTTTGTCGCATGAAGGATAGTCGAGGTCATGTGACAAGAAATTTTCTGCCACCTTCACATGAGTATCTACATACATCCTGTTTCTCTTTATATCATCACCACCTGATCCTCTCCTACAGGGGAAGAACATTTCCTTCACTTGCAAAAGATGATATTTGCATTTTGGTACTCTGTGTTTTTTCATACATTTGTGGGCTAGTGGTCAAATCTCATGTACCAAAATGGAAAAAAAAAGTTTCCGATGACTAGATGACTGTAACGAGTCTGAGCACGAACTAGTCAACGACAGGAGATTGTGGGCAGCTGTCTCACTGAAAACGCTAAAAATGGTCCTTGGCTGCAGTTGTCTGTCATCATAGGTTGCTGCGTTAGGAGGTGCTTTCTTCTTAAGGATGGCTAATGCATGCAGCATTCAGAGCAGTATGTGGAAGATTACTTGAGCTGGCTGATTTAAGTTTTTGACTTTTCTACATGGCTTTTTTAGCTAACTGTCGATATAACTGTTGATGTTCTCACAAAATCACCTCTGTGTAGCTGCAGCTATGTTGTTGTTTTTCAGACACGTTAAAGGGGGTTTTCAGGACGTCCCAGGGGTCCTTTAGGAGTTTTGAGGGGGCTCACAGACAAAATGAGGAAGAAAAAGTAAGAAAAACGTGGTCAGAGCATATTTTTAACCACAGGTTTCAGTCACCTTGCTGTCAACACAGACAACAGACACACAGGAGGTGGAAGAAGCAGTAGAAAAAGGTGGTGGAGCATTAATATTTATTTTTATTTATCTAAGTGTAAATTACATTCCTGACTAGGGATGGGTATTGTTTAGGTTTTATCCGATACCGGTGCCAAACCGGTACTTTTGAAACGGTGCTGGTGCTTAAACGGTGCTCAAACCGGTGCTTAAAGAATGGAGAACACAAACTTTGTCCAAAAACCTCTCATATTCAGCTGTTTTTTTGTAAAAAGATAACAATGTTAGCCTTTTCTGCAGCTATGGGGCATATATGGTATCATTCTTGGCTGGAAGCAGTGCTTAATCAATGGAAAAAAAACAAACTTTGTCCAAAAACCTCTCATGTTTAGCTGTTTTCCACTTTTTCTTTGGTCATTTTAGCCTTTTTGGCCAGGGTGAAGGGAGTATCTGCCATCAAACAAGAAGACAGCCGCATGTAGCTATGATGATGTTTGCTAGTTCACCTTACATGCATTAATGTAATAATGCGGTTATCGTACTCAACGTAAATTACACACAGACAACATTAAGCTACTCACGCAGAGAAGAACGGCTGCTGCTGCCATCATTATCCGTCATCATTTCTGCTACACTGGCAGGGCTAGGGGCCAGGACTCTCCTCTTCAGGTTTTTGGGGGATGTTGCAAACTCCGGGTCCGATAACAGGCACCACACCCGCAGTAGATGTGTTCGGTGTGAGGTCTCGCAGCAAGCTATCAAATACGGCGCATTTCTCGGCTTTTAAAAAAAAGCCGCCAGGTGTTTCATCAGATTCGAGGAGTTACCTCCTTTGACAGTATCACAGTATCACCTTAAAGCACTTGTTGCAGCTGCTGAGTTTGCATCTTTTGCTGTGAAGTACAGCCAGACTTTTGACCGCTTCGCCTTGGGCATTTTTAATCTGTAGCTCTGCTCTAAAAGAACGTACGTACCTGGGCCCGCCTACTATCCTCGGAAACGTAAAATGATTGGCTAGAATCCAAAGTGTGTGACATCTCAGGGAGAAAAAAAAGCACCGAAATGTGCGCTGCTTTTCGGTCTGGTTACTACCGTTTATGACAGAACCGGTGCCATCATGGCACCGGATACCGGTACCCATCCCTATTCCTGACTTATTTTATTTTTTGCACAGCCCTTCGACTGCCAGTGCATAATGTTGCTAAGTTTCTGCTTTTTATTCAACGGATGTTTAGTTCAACTAGTTAGGGGGTGCTGTTGGCAATTTTAAGGTTGTGGGTACAATCCTTACTTGGTCTGTGTTGTTTTTTGTTGTTGTTTTGTTTTTGTCTTAATGCCCCCTCCTGCTAGAACAGTCAGCAGATAACCAGGTGACAATCCACAGATCTGCACTTTAATCTTAGAAAAAAGATAAACCATTATTAAACATCTCAGTTGGACATAAAACATCAAACAATTCATTGTTTCAGTTTCAGTTTGTGTATGTGTGTGATTATTTTAAGGAAGCCAAACTTAACATACCCGCTTGATAGTACCACCTGTTCTTCTATTTTTTCTGCTTTTTTTTTGTTTGTTTGTTTATTCTCATTAGTTCTATTTGTCTTTTCTGATTTTCTCTTTTGGCCTTTGAGCATTGTATAAACTCCTTTGCCTTCTTTCCATCATTGCATAGTATATGTGCATTTTTGTAAAAACGACAATTTATGTCAGTGAGTGTGAGCGCTTCTATAATAGCAGAAGTTTTGGTAGTTTGGAGTTCTGAATCATTCAGGTGTGTGTTAACACCGTGCCACAATCTACCAGCAATTTCACCCCAAAGTCAGACCATTCAGTACTTGAGAAATTACAAGAAACCGAAGAGTTTCTCCTCAAACTCCACAGGCCACAGGTTAAATGTTAAAAATTATGACAGTACAATTACAAAAAAAAAAAAAAAAGACTGAAGAAGCATGGCTTGTTTGGAAGGATGTCTAGGAGAAATCCTTTTCTTTCTGAATCCTCTTCTTTTTGGTTTGCAAAGCTGTATCTAAGCAAACTACAAGCCTTCAGGAAAAACAGTCCTTTGGATCAAGAAAACCAAAGTGGAGATGTTTTTATATGATGCAAAGCACATTTGGAGGAAACCAAACACAGGAGATCGGCACAAATGCCTCATACCAACTGTCAGCACGGTGGTAGAGGTGTGATGATTTGGGTTGGTTCGGCAGCCAGAGGACCCAGGCACCTTGCAGCCATTTAGTCTGCAAAAACTCACCAGTGTACCAAAGTATTCTACACACATCCCTTAAATGTAAGGCATCTGTCCGACAGCTAAAGCTCAGCCCAAACTCAGTCATGCAACAGGATAATGATCCAAAGCACAGCGGCAACTCTTCAATAGAGTAGCTGAAAGGACAAGAGTCAGATTGTTGCAATGGTGCAGCTAAACTCCAATGATCACACTGATGGCAATGCTATTACTGGACCTTAAAACAAATCCATAAATAAATACCGCAAATCTCTATAAACTATGAAGCAACAGTGTGAAAAAGAGTGGGACAAAATAATGTGAGTAACTGTTAAAGTCATACAGAAAACCACTACTTTAAATTATCGCAGCTAAAGGTGGTTTCACAAGCTACCCAATCATGGGGTGTGCTTAGGTTTTCATGGGACTCCTGTGAAAACTTTCTTTTTCACGTGACAGTACTTATGTAAATCGGTACACTAATAATGAGCATTGAAAGCATGTGTCAAAGGCAGATGTTTTATTTTTGTTTGGGGTTTTTTCAGTTAGATGTTGCTCATTTAAAAATTTAATCCAAATTTTGATCCATGAAGAGAGAAGAAGTGATGACAGCAGGGTGGATGAGGCAGGGAGTGAAAAGAGCGATCAAAGAAAGAACAGAAGGAAGGACGAGTGATGAAGATTTAAGAAACAAACAGAAAGAGGAAAATTGTGCAATAGAAAAGCGAGAAAGAGAAAAGGTGGAAGCAGAAAGGGGGGACAGAGAGACAGAGAGGAGCAAAAGTGTGCTCACTCGCCTTCCATTAAATTTCACAAATTAAAGTGGTATTATCTTGAAATATTTAAAGGTTAGATGAATGTCGATAATGGATCTCGACAGCCATTAAGCTGTAATTGCTCTCTAATGTAGTTAGTGAAAGACATGGGATACAATTTTCGGCAAACACTGGGTGGGTGAGCGGGGTAGGGCAGGAGAGAGAGAGGTTGTTTTTTTATTTATTGATTTTAGTCACAGCCTCCGATTTAAACCAGAGCTGTTGTTCTCTGCATTAAGTCTTAATAAGGCAAAAACAGAGCATGATTAACTATTCAGAGAGAGACCGAGGGGTGGGAGACCTAGAGAGGCAACGAGGAGGGGATTGTGGTGGGTTAGAGGGACAAATAATGCAAACCGCAACAAACACCAAGATTTTATCACCAGGCAGATGTCATTTTTCACAGGTTACTTCCAAATGTGCCGCTTCAAAATAAAAGCGCACTTACAGACAAAAATAACTGATGTTTTCTAATTGTTATTATTGTGTGGCCCCATAACAAAGCGCGGCCTAATTTATGTGAAAGCTGCAACATGTTTCTCTCAGAAATGAATAAATAAGCTCCCGCCCAGGTGGTCGTAAAGTAAATCTGATTAATAAGAAATGAAAGGAGGATCCAATGAGGAGCAGCACTGTTTCTAGCAACTCGCACAGTAAGAGGCCACCAATCAGAAGACACCAGTAAAACCAAATCTTTCTGTACTGTGCAATGGCAGTTTTCATTTTTATACCTTCTTGTTGCCTTCTCCTTTATCGCTTGCGCTGGTATATTGCGATGGTTTCCAGTCGTGCACGTGTGTCTTTGTGCAGTCTGAATAAATTTGGCACCTTTCACAATCAGACATCTGAAATATTTACTACTCTGATCAACTTATGTCCATGTTTAACATATGACAAAAATCTATTTTGTGAAATTGCTGGGGCCGAGCCAATGGTCCACCCTATGCAGCCATTGGTAACACCTGCTTGAGTGTTGTGCCCATACTCACAGCACTAAAATAACAGAAGCTACTTTTTCAAGTAGGTCGTTCTCTATATAGCTGTTTCCACAGATTCATTGTAACAGTGCAGTCGCTATACAAGGTTCTTTTAATCTATGAGAACTAATATTCTATTCCAGTCCAATGCAAGTAATCATTTATGCTGTCCACCACTGCAGCCAAAAGCAATTAGTAACATAAGGAGTGAGGTGAATAATTTCTTCCTCCATTTATAAAAAGGAGTTTTTTAAAAGGGAGTTCTTCCTTCCCACTGTCGCCAAGTAAACCGTCTGATTGAAACTGTCTGATCATAATAGTTCAAATTTAATTTGGCAGGACTTTACCTTAGCATAGAGCACTGCTCTTATTAACTGTCTGTATATGAATAAAAATGACTTGTGTGCATGTATATTTGCAACAACGGGATGTAAATGTGACAGAAAGCTGAGTGTGGCATTTGTTGTCCCTCTGGGGCAACTGAACATTCTTCTTCTGCAGAAATCTCATCAACAAGTGCAGAGACACCAAGAGAATGTCTGCAGGTGCTATCCTGTCTGTGTGTGTGTGTGTGTGTTGTGCTTCTTGCTCCGTGTGGGTGCTGTTTCGGTCTGAGCGTGTGTCACTGTTCGCGTGTGTGTGTGTGTGTGTCCCTGCAGCCTTGCACCCATGCAGACGTGCTAACTTGTTAGCGACTTCTCACTCCTCGTTTCCAGAAAAGGAGGTGCTATCCAGGTGGCAATCCCACGATGCACCTCTCCCCAGTCGGTGTTGTAACGGTCGCCGTTGGTTACAACCTCGTCGGGGGAGAAAATGGGGAATCTGCCTTTTTTTACGGGGGCGTTACAGCGCTTTCTGTTTCTCTGTGCCATATTAATAAAATACTTATCAGTGTCCAAAGTATTCATCAGAAATTGCCACATTTCCCAATCACAATTAAGCAAGAAGTGATAAAAGAGTCTAGATAAATCAGTTATTTTACATAGAAGAAAAACATTAAGAGAATATATATCTTGGTGTTTACTCAATTTGAATAACTGAGTCAGCACGGTCAATGAAGTGGCAAAAAAAAAAACAGAAAAGGGAAGTGGGAACATCACTGTGCAGTCTTATTTCTTTTCTGACATTAACATGGAAATTTAAGCAGAATTTCAAGATCATTGAGTTCCTGGATAAACAGGAAATTTCATGCTTTATACACTGGGAAACGTTTATGAAAGGCAAATGAAATCGTGCAGGACTCAATTATTTCCACATTAATGGCGAATGACCCGTGTAGTAATCACACAAGGATGTAATGCTTATTTCATTTTTTATTTGCTTTGTGTCCGCATACTTCTGATCATTTCTGGAGATATGCGGTGAGGAGTGAGGGATGTGCCGATTCTCCCTCTTCACGGCTCTGTTGACAGACTTTTAAATAATTACTGGAAGAGAGAAACAGACAAACACATTAGTTTCAGTCTCACTTATAATCACCGTGTGCACAACACAAGTACATTAACAAGAGTGAGTCTTTCTTTCTGTCTTTCTATAGCTGCTGGTTGTCATCTTCATCAGTAGATGTAAATAAAACATTTTTGTTTGGTGGTTAAATAAAACAATCTAAAAAATATTACCCTGGATAACTGGTAAGATAACCCATGCCTGTTTCCCTTCGGTCTGCTCTGCACAGTACACGTGGCAGGCTGGTGACATGTATCCTGCTGGTAGGTAAACTGGAAGCTCCCAGGTTTAATCACTGATTTATCCCCCGTGTCTATTATCATCCGTCAGAGTGTCCTTGAGCCACACTCTGAAGTCATGAATGTTTAAGTGTTACAGCAAAATAGCAAATATATATTCATGATAACTTATTTGGGGTAACAGTGCTGCTTAATAAACTGGTCTGTTTGTTGGTCGATCCTCCAATAAAGACGCTTGCTAAACGATGCATCTTACTGACTTTGGTGAACCTCTGATTTTCCGTGTTTACCTGTTGTTATTATATATTATTTTCCAGCTCACATATTTAACTTAGCATGATTGGAAATTCAAAATAATACTTGTTGAACTTGACTGGACCTTGGTACAGACTCTCGGTTGATCCACTGACTGAACAAGACCCCCCCCCCCCCCCCCCCCTCCTTTGTTTTTACAAATGTTAAGTTTTGGTTCAGGCATCAAGATCCTCCAATAAGCAGTAAATATTCTCACCCTTGAAGTTGATGCATGTATACAGCACATTTTTAGGGCTGTCTGAATTTTGGGAGGCTTCTTAGAGAATTATGTGTGAATATTCAAAGCTCCAATTTTGAATGCGTAGGTGGAGACAATTATATGTCAACTGGCTTCAACTGATTTTTCAAATTCCAAATATTTACAGTGATTTATGGCCTAGAAAGGCTTTAATAGAGCACATGTGATGAGATTGGACCATTTTCTATTTGCAAAAGAACTCAAATGATTAATCACTATTAAACTAATTAATGATTAATTTCCTGACAATCAACTAATCCCTTAATCAACCTTTTCTTTCAGCTGTAGTTACAAGCACTCCAATAATCATTTAATCCATTTGAAATAAAATGCATGTTGAGGCAGTCATCATGTGTGAAACGCTGCTGACAGTCATTTGTCAGTTCATGTCAAGGAATGTGCATTCATTGTGACACAGAGCAAGACATTTCTGAGTGCCTCTCCGTCTGTGCTTTGCTCTCCAGCTGAGGGCTTCTGTATCCACATCCCTTGTGTCTTGGGATTATCTCCTGATTTCTGCTTTTCCTTGCCAGTGAGTGGCATGTGCAGAACTTGGCGATCTAAACTGAAATAAAGGAGGAATCAGTTTCTAATTAGCTGCTCTGAAGTTTCGGTATACAAGTTGTAGGTTGTTTCTTCAGAGGACTGCGTGTGACTGATTTCTCAGTAAATGGCTGCTAATGCTGTGTTAGTTTCAGTGGTCATCTATTATTAGGCAGGGTGGACCAGAGCTGATAGAATTCACCTGAGCCCCGCTCTCACTTCCCCATCACTACCACAAACCAACTGCTACATAACTAATGCACAGGGCTCTTCCTGCACAGGTGCATGCGGTTGCTGTGTGTGACTCTGTGTGAGTGTGCGGCTATTTTAATCCCATCCCAACCACAAAGATTCATGACACCCAAATTTATCACATCGCACTGTAGTAGCCAGTGCAGCAGAAGCAATGCATTTTCTGGATCTCAGTCTCACTGCTGCTGGAAGATGAAAAAAATTAAAAAATGTACACATTGTCAAGAATTTTATGATTTGATGGATGTTGTAGAAATCCAGACGTGTACTTAATGACTTTGCTGGCCATAATTAGAGTGATAATAGCAAGTCCAGGAAGCTTTAACCTCCCAGGACCTGGCATCCACATATGTGGACATCACATTTTGGGTGGTCTAGACCAAAATACTTAATTTTTCTCTACAAGGGCCTGATATCCATTTACGAGGACCTTACACTGCCACTGTTCTATCAAAATTTTAAACGAATGTCCTCATATGTGGATCTCATTTTTCTTAGAAACGAAAATTAGGTAAAAAAAAAATCTGGTAGTTCTTTGTTTTATACATTCATCAGGTCCCAATCAACCCAAAAACACAAAGAAAAATTAAAAATGCATGCCATGAAAGAGTTCGGATCTTAGGAGGTTAAGCTTATCTCGTAGCCTAAAAAATTATATCCCAAAGCAATTTAGCTTTGTGAAAGAAAATGCTTCTTTTGGAGAAAATTCAGGCTAGAGGGAAATCAAATAAATATTTCTATTATATTTTGATATTAATTTAACCATTGTTTATTACTTAAGATTGGAGCAACAAAAAGGGGATAAGAAATGGATCAGATAGCATGTATAGGTGCAGTATACAGGACTGAGAGTGCAAAAGTCTTCTGGCTGCTCCCTTTAGGGGTCGCCACAGCAGGTCCTCTGCCTTTGTCTCACCCTGTCTTTTGTCTCACCAGCCCTCTGCTTGTCCTCCTTCACTACATCAGTGAATTTTATCTGTGATCGTCCTTCTTTCCTCCTACCTGGCAGCTCTATCTTCAACATCTTTTGTCTGATATATCCACTATCCCCCTCTGCACATGTCTAAACCATCTCATCACCGTCTCTCTAACTTTGTCCGCAAACCACTCAACCTGAGCTGTCCCCCTGATGGACTGGTTTCTAATCCTGTCCATCCAGCTCACTCCTGGTGAAATCCGTAATATCTCCAGCTTGGCCTCCTGTGTTTTTGTCAGGGCTGCCATCTCCAAACCACACATCATACCACATACTCTCTTGCTACTATGCTTCACCAGCAGATACTTGTGAAGGCGGAATGGTGGTCGATTTCTATGCCATAGCAGTGCCTGTAATCGTAGGTACAAATACTGGTTAGTTCAGTGTTAATGTGCTGAGGACAATCAAGTTAAGAAACAGTGTTTGGAATTCACAGTGAGCACTATTGCTCAACAACAGTGATCCCTTCGAAAATCAGGTATTTTACATATTGCGCCTCTAAATCTTAAAAGAAAAAAATTGATTAAAAAAAAAATCACATTACTTATTTTAAAATCTTGCAGCAGAGTGTTCTGTGGTAGAGGGGAAAAACACCTTTTCATAAGAATCTTGCCTTAATTAGTTAATTTTGTGAGCTAGTGAGCGATTCTGTTTAAATTGCTCCAGCTGGGGTGCAGCTATTGCTCACTTAGATGCGCAGGTGACCCATAAGCTGCCTCAGACCATTTCCGGCTCTCTTTCCCCATTTTCCTGCCTAATTTCTCCTGCTCCTTTCCAATAACGGCTAAAAAAAATTGCTAAGAAAGGGTAAAAAAAAATTCTAAAAAGTTAATAAATATAAATAAATAAATAGTTAATAAATATATAAAAGTGCTGATCATTTCTTAAACAAAAAACTAACTGAGATGCTGTTAAGTTCTAATCAGATGATTTGGTTTGCCTTAGCTTGGAAGGAGAGGTGTTTATTACCTTGAGATTGCAAAGCAGCTTGATATTACAAATTACTGTGAGAAGCTGTTGAGTATATGATTGTATTGTCTGCATAAAGTGACATTTACTGTAGAAGGACATGAATTGAACGTGATCATAATGTAATTCTCCAGCCTTTCCTGAAAGGAGGGAATATATTCAATGATCCCTAAAAAAGAAGCATCACCATTGGTGCTGGGCAGTTAAAATAGGTGTGATAGAGTTCATTCCCACCTGCCTGATGTTGGAAATGAAGCTGTTGAAAGCCAAGACTGAGCCATGTACTAAATATACCATAAAAATATGAGCTTTCTCTGTAGCCTTGCAATTTTAAAGCACCTTGAGGTAACTATAGGTTTGAATTGGTGCTATATAAACGTAATTAAATTGAATCAGATAAAAAAGGCAACAATATAAACATAAATTAAGAGGAAAAAACTGCATAAAGCGCCTCAGTCCAAGGCGAGGGACATAAAGATCCAGGAACAGCTTTTAGTGTCATACCTCTGGAACAAACTGGAGGGATTAAGTGTCCACTTCCAGTAGGTGTTCCCTCATTGTATTTGACTTTGGGAAAGTGATAAAAATCTTCCATAGAAGAATCATAACAGGATAAAGGTAATTACTTAGCATTTTAGCATTACTTTGTATTGCACTCACCATTCCCATAAAAGGACCCAAACAATGCAAGCAAAATGTCTCCCAAAACATAACTTTAATCTGTCATCCATCAGTATATAAGAAGTAGGTCAGCTGCTGTTCAGCAATTTCCATTAAAAATCAACTGTGGAACACAGGTTTCAACTTGTAAAGGTTATACAAATGACCCCAGTTCTATGTCATCTCCTTCTAAAAAGCACCTGATCCTCTTCAGATTTCTCTGCAGTTTCTTCCATAAAAGTGGTTGTCACATTTTCCAGCGGCTGGGTTTTTATTTTGGAGTGAACCTCGCCGTTTCCTTGGAGGTATCAGCAGGAGGAGTGTGACTGGAGGACGAGAGCAGAGGAAGACCTGATAGGAGTCGAACCCCTCTGGCTCAGTGCTCAGTCATGTTTACACTTGACAACAGGGCGCCATGAAAGAGCGAGGAGAGGCGGAAGATAAAAAGGAATAAGAAAGAAAGTAAAGAGAGGGAGGGAGGCAAAGATGAAGGGAGAAGAAGGAGGAGGAGCAGAGCGGGGGGGGGGGGGGGGGGCGAGGAGGAATAAAAGGAGGAAAGGTTGTTTTTAGTTTTAATGAAATCAGATAAAGGTGTGATGTGGGATTTACGCTGTCGGTGTGACACTCAGACGACACATTTAACCTTTTAAGTCTAAGGCTAAAGTTTCTTTAAAGTCTTTTTTTTTGCATTTATTACTAACAGTACGTGCATCACAAACACTGGATCAGTGTTCAGCTGAAATTCACAATATAGTCATGGTGATGGTAGATTTGGGGTCTGGGGAGCTGGAACTAAACTGTTCCTTTGCAATAGGAAATACCTCGAAAGTCACCAAAAAACATAGTCTTACCCAAGTTTTTATTGGCTGTCGACCAATTCATGTTTCTCATATCAGATATTTTGGCTTATCTTTTTTTAGTAGGTCAATGTAAAATAACTTTTTGGCAGCGTAGTCCTGCATGTGTGCTATACATGTGTACTTCCAGGAAGGCTCAAATCCTTCGAAAAGAGACAAAACAAAAAACAAAAAAGCGTCTTGTGCCAGAAAATTGGCATATACATGACAACTCTGAAGGCCTTCAATATTTTACACATCAAACGTGTAAAATATTTTATTCATTTAAAATATTTTGACACTCCACACTTATAGTAAAGAATGCTCATGTTGCCTGTGAGGAGGAGGGACTATCTTAAGGCTAAAGTCTATATGCCGAATAAACTTAATAGATTACACAAGTGACTGTAACATGATTAACTGGAGTCTTACCATGCAAGATGTGCACTGATGCCTATCTAAGTATACAGTAAGTCCTCCAACCCAGATGTATGTTGTAGGCTGGTGCAAACACATGACTGCACCTCTGTTGAAAGTTTACAGGGAGATCAACATGAGGCGATGTTTCTGTATCTGATCACAAAACTAATACATTAGTTTACCGATTTAATTTCTATAATTATTTTCTTTAGAAGTCTATGAGACAGTTGCCTTCAGTTCATTCATTCAATTCATTCTGAATAAAATATTGTTGTACCTTCGATTTTGGTAAATTGTAATGTTTAGCCTGAGCAAGTTTCACTATTATCCTATAGGATTGAAGCAATGTTGCCAAAGGGGTGAGGGGAAATTTGTATTCCTGCATTGTCATCAGTATGATGAAACTGATATTTATATAGCATGTGGATGAGGGAGGAACTGGCCACTTTGCCTCTATTGATGGCAAAAATGATAGACGAAGAGAAGAAACAAGATTGAGTGCTGTTTTTATTTTCCCTGCTAATTAAAAGCAGATGTCAAGGTACAATTCTCTGAGCTTGTTTAACGCAGCACTACTGTTTCCTGATTTACTTTCTAGGCCTCTCTGCACTTGTTGAGAGACCATTTTGCTTCTCCTCATCCAACCCACTGGACTTTCTCCGGTTTCAAAAATCTCTCTGCCGCACCCCCAGCCCCGCTCTCTTTCTGTATGATTAAGCTCACTCATCCCTCTGCTTACATTAGCTCTAAGCTGGCAGGTGTCTATGAGATAGAGTTTTATAAAGCCAGCAAACACAAAAACCTCCACAGAGAGAAAGCAGCCTTAATTGAATTGTCAAACACAAATCTACCCAGAGACTCAGTTTGACAAAAACTCATCTGAAACACTGCCTGTCGGTCTCAGTTTAAGAGTGACTGTCTCACTTCTTCGTCCGCTAGTTTGTCTGAGTGACTTAGACAAACTGAGTGACTGAGTGACTGAGTCCGTTCGTTCACGGGTCACCATCAACTTTTTGAGTTAATTGACCTTTTTTACTTGTCCAGCCATAAATGGCACATGTCCAGGTAAATTACAATAGTGTTATCATTTCATTTTTTATTTTTTTTTTAAATTTAGACTTCAGGCAGTATTCCAACTGTGTCGAGATATAAACTACTTATATTGTTCCAAACATAAATTAGTATTTATAAAGAGTAACGTTTTTTTAAGTGATCGTTGGAGGTGTAATGCAACCTTTTAGTAAAACTTTATTTCTGTAGGTTTGCCAGTCTCTCTGATTGTGTTATTATTATTATTATTATTATTATTATTATTATTATTATTATTATTATTATTATTATTATTATTATAGGGCGATCGTGGCTCAAGAGTTGGGTGTTCGTCTTGTAATCTTGAAGGTTGCCGGTTTGAGCCCCGGCTCGGACAGTCTCGGTCATTGTGCAAGACACTTCACCTACCGCCTACTGGTGTTGGCCAGAGGGGCCGATGGCGCGATATGGCAGCCTCGCTTCTGTCAGTCTGCCCCAGGGCAGCTGTGGCTACAACTGTAGCTTGCCTTCACCAGTGTATGAATGTGAGAGTGAATGAATAGTGGTATTGTAAAGCGCTTTGAGGGCCGAAAAGCGCTATATAAATGCAATCCATTATTATTATTTTGCCATCTTTGCCATAGACAAATTTACACTTATTTTGTTTATTTTGTGGCAGTTCCAAACATCTGCATTATCGTTGGACTAAATTTGTATATACTGAGGCAGATTGTGTTTAGATTTGCGATATGGTGTACAAAGCTGCAGAGGCCGTGCTTGCCACAAGGCAAGCTGGGCAACTGCTTGGAGCCCCAGGCCAGTATGGGGCCCTTGAGAGACAAACCTTACAATATGCAAAGTTGACAATGACAGTGGAGGAGACCTGAGCTCATCTAACAACGCCCCACCTGACTCCGCTGACTCCCTTTGCAAATGGCACGCCTGATTCTGTTTAAACAAACCTAATGACAACAATGGAAGCCTCTCAGTAAAAAGAAGAGGAGTTATCCTTCTTTCCTTTTTTTCTTTTTTAAAATTTTATTTCATTTTATTGTCAGTGTTTGTTTCAGTTATTTTTGTACGGAGGGCATATCTCATATATACTGTATAAAGTCTCAATAAAGTCTCCATCAATACCTCATCATGCAAACTAAGGATGTTTCTGTTATATTTGTATTTAAGTTAGTTCCAAGTTTAGAAAACTGTTTCAGGTGGTTTTATTTTATTTTATTTTTTGCACAAGTCTAATTTTTATTTCCGTTTTAGCTAACCAAAATTACATTCTCAATTTCACTTCACATCCAGGTATAGTTTTTTTGTTTAGTTTTAGTCAACAATTTTGTCCAGAACCACTACTTTAAAACTGCAAGTGCTACACCTGGCTAAATATAGTCTGTAAATGAAATCAATCTGCATTTTCACATTACTATAAAATTTTCTCATCAGCTTAAGGTGCAGTTATGATGGTGAAATACACTTTTGTCCTAATAAGCTGATCACAGGAAGGTGCAAAGTTGGTCACTGGAAAGATCCTGCAACCAAAAAAGGCTCAGGACAAAATCTAGTGTCAGAAATTGAGGATGACAATCACACAATGTGACTATGGCCTCTGCTGATCAGCCAGTGGGTCAAACACTGTAATCGATCGCCGTTGTATTTTATGCTTGATAGATAACCCAGATTTATCAGCTCTGTATCACACAGTGTGGATTATAAGGTTTGTGGAAACCTTAGTATGTAATGTCATGATTGGACAGACACCTGCAAGCCAATCAGAAATATATTACACAGGCTACACCTTGGTATATTGTTGTGCATGAAAAGTAAATTGTACACATTACACTGATGCCACTATTATATATTAGTAACCACTTCAATAAACCCTGGTTACTCTTTTAAATTCTGCTTACAAGTAGTTTCCAGACAGCCTTTGGCTCAGTGCCTTCATCTTGATTTTTCTCACTTAGACCGTATAAAAGTTTTGCTAACTCTGCTGGTTTTTAAGCTTGTGACCAGTTTACATGCATTTTTCCCTTTTTTCCTTTTGTTCCTCTGGTTGTGATGGTGTGTAGAGATCTAAGCCACAGTTGGCTCAGCTTCACATGGGCCTGTGCGGCTAGACGAGGGGGTTTGTCAAAGGAATCGCCTGTGCCTCTTATTCTTCCCCCACCACAGAGATGGAAAAAAAAGGAACAAAACAAAACAAAACAGAAAGGAACGGCCTTCTTATTATCAATATTAATCTCTCTTTTTGGAAAGGCATCTGTAGACTGTGAAACTCGGCAGTCTTTAAAAAAAAAAAAAAACACGCAACGCAGCTTATTCAACAACAAAAAAAAAAAGCCATGTTTGAACTTGCTAATGTTTTTTCCCCTCTCTCTCACTTTCCATCTCTCCCTCCCCTTCCCTCTTTCTCTCTTTCTGTCAACTTGAGCTATTCTCTCCCTTCATTTAGCGTGCCATTAGCTCTCCAAGCTGTTGTTTGTTTTGTTGCTTTAATGTGCTTTTTTCGAACAAAACAGCAAAAAAAAGCAAAACAAAAAAAAAAACAAGGAATAAAAAAAGAAAAAACAAGTCACTGAAATATAAAACATGTACAATTTTGTGTGTGTATATGTGTGTGTGATTTTATGGTTTGGAAATGTTTGCCTCTGTGTGTGTGTGCGTGTGTGCGTTTGCGTGAGGGCACTGGCACTAAACTTACTTGGGTCCAGATGTTCTAATTATAGAACAGCTCCGCTGCCTAATGACAGGAAACACTGGCCTGTGTGTGTGTGTGTGTGTGTGTGTGTGTGTGTGTGTGTGTGTGTGTGTGTGTGTGTGTGTGTGTGTGTGTGTGTGTGTGTAAGAAACATGAATGAAATTCTCATCATTAACCTCTTGAACCCTGATTTCCTCCTCAGATTTTCCCTCAAGCAGCCATAAGGTTTGACAGACCATATGTATATGTCTGCCTTTCACATACATTTGTTGTGCACATGGATTTGGTTTTCCCAAATATTCACTGTGGCAAACTTACACTCAACAAGTGCTCATTTAACAGATGTTCTTATTCTTAGGACAACAAGATAATAAAACCCCAAGAATATACATGTTTTTCCACCCAAGCTAAATTTAATTGAAGCTAAAATTCTTCATATTCTGCACCATGTACTTGGTTAGATACGCCCTTGTTTTATTGATACATGTCTCAGCTCTGTGAGTCACTGAGGGGATGTAAATGGACCCATTTTATTTAGGGTGAATATGGGACTTTAAGCCTCAAAACTTAAGTTTTCAGGCTTGTATGACTTTATATATGCTGCTTTATATCAAGCTGCTAGCTGCTTGTTAATCACCCAAAGTACTTGGTAGTGGGTCGAGAACTAACAGACTCCACCACGCTACACACTTAACTGTGAACATGACACAAAAATACTCAGATACTTCAATAAAAACAGAATATTGTCTGAGGACATTTTAATTGGCTAACAGCGCTTTACACTGCTGATTAAGTTTCCTTCCAAGTTTACGTTTATTTTTATCTCTATTTACTTACTTATTTTTATTCATTCTTTTAATTTATTGTGGTTTTTTTTTTATCTTAAGTGAAAGTCAAATCAATGTTCATTGCACGATGTATAATAGCAGTAAAGATCCTTCATTCAATCATAGACTCTCTCTCTGTTAGTGTGTCTCTTGTGAAAATGAATGCATGTTGGATTTGGCTATTTGGCAGGGCTATGTTGGATTAATAAAGTTCTCCAGTCCCAGTCTAATTCTCTTCTTAATAACATACTTAAATGTTGGCAGAGAATAAGTAAATAGGATTAGGAAGCTGACTTTTGGTGCTTGACTGTTTCCATATGCTGTGCTACAAGTGCATTTTGTTAATTATCCAGGTTCAACACCCAGCCCCACAAAATGCAGGACTTTTAACACCCGTGATCTAAAAGTTTCTGCAAATATATTTGGAAAGGAATCACTGTCACTTTGTTTTCCCTCAACATACTGAAAACGCTGTGAAGTGTTGATATGAAATGTTTCCTGTCTCCATAGAATATGTGCTTAATGTTAAGATGGGCACAACAGTGACATTATCTGGTTTTTGATTACAAATCAGTTGTTTACCTACAGAATCTGTTTGCTAATTCGTGTGATGGCATTCATGTACTTTTTGGATATTTAAAGGCATGTTCCATTGATCCAACAAATACTTGAGGATACATTTCCTTCGGGATTAATAAAGTATTCTGATTAAGGTTAGCAATAACATAGCTTGAGATCAACAATTAAACCTTGACTATTTTTTAAAAGACCTCCTAAAGCTCAAAGTTCTCCCAAACACAATTGGGAGAATTTTGATTGAGTCATCTTTAACTCCATTGGTGATTCTAAATTGTCCATAGGGTAAAATGTGTGGAGTAAACATTGTATGAATGTATGGTTAAAATGTGACTTGTAGATCCATCTGCTGTGGTGACCACTTCTGAAAGAAGGGACAGGCCGAAAGTCTGCAGCACTTTAAATATTTAGTAAAATTCAAAAACTGCTGTGTAAAATCCAAGTATAAGTACATTTTGCTTTTAAATATGCATTACATCTTCATAATAACAATGTGTTCATGTATTTACAGTTCTTGCAAATAGGTCCTCAAAAGGCTTCTTGAGGTTGGTTCCCAATGCAACCTTACCTTAGCTAAAGCAAGTCACCTTACATGAACTCTCCACTGAGTTAGTGGCATTGATGCCAATAAGCACAGTATTAACATGGCCTGCTGTACATTTAGGTGTGCTGACAGCCCATTCAAGAAATTAGTGGCCTGGTTTTGGTTATATTATTTAATTGGCGGATATTTAGTGCCACAGAAATTAGCAGGTATTTGTGAAGGTGCGATGCATTTTCTAATCAAGTTGGCTCGAACTAGCTGGTAACTTAGCACTTCACCTTCTCATGTAAAGATATTCACCTCTGACTCCAAAAAGGAAAAGGGGTGAAAGACAACATGCTCAAATGAAGACATGGTTTGAGCATCTACAGTTTGTGTGTGTGTGTGTGTGCGTGTGTGTGTGTGTGTGTGTGTGTGTTTTCTTTATTCAGAAAGTATTTAACACTGATCCACTTTATTAACAGTTTGTCTCCTTTCTTCACTAAATATAAGAATAATTTTAAACTCTGGCAGTTTGTAGATTTGTATTCTTTAATTGCATGTAGCTAATTTTCTAACCTTTCATTGATAAAAACAACAACAACAACAACAAAAAAACAAAACAAAACAATCTCAGCTCATCACCCATCAGTAACACTGATCATGGGTGGAATTCTGTCCTCCATCAGTGGAAATCTGTTCTTGTAGTACATACATGTTGTTTAGTAGTAGCCCTGATGGTGGTCATTCTTGTCCTCTCTCTTCTCGTTGCTGTGGTAACAAGATGTCAATAGATTTGGCATCCTCATCCTCATCTCCAACTGTCCTCTCGATCAGAGCTCTGTATCCACGGAGACCGGAGGAGAGGACTTTTTTTCTGAGCTTTGTGTCTCAAAGTTCAGATGGAGATGCCATCTGCTGTTGTGCCTTGCTCAAAGGTTCTACAGGCGGGTCAGCCCCAGGACTGACTTCATAATCCTGCTTCTCCGACCCTGATCTTTCAATGTTAGGAAAGAAAGTCATATGAAAAGAGGGGGAATAATTATTAAGTAATGGATAGAATATATGGAAGAGAAGAAGGATAAAAGAACATAAGTGAAGGAGGGATGGACATGAAATGAGAGCGGAGAGGAAAGATGTGAAAATGTGTGAATAAAATGGGCAGTGAAGAGAAATGATTGACAAAGAAAAGAAGGGAGTGATTAAAGAAAAAAAAGATTAAAGATAAAGGTTATCAGGAAGGGAGGAAAGAATTAGAAAGGAAAATTGGGAAAAGAAGGAAAGAAAGTAAGCAGAAATCAGGAAAATTGTGAAGGGAGGAATATATGTTAAATTCTAGTAATGAGGGTATACGTGAACTAGTAAAGACAAAAGAGTTAATAATAAAAGAAATATGGAGCAGAATAAAAAGAGAGTGAAGAAAAAAGAGTAGAATGATAGGATGGAGGAATAAATAGAGCTGGAAAGAGAAAAAGTAAAGGAAGGAAAGAAGAGAGGCACTAAGAAAAAGGAAAAGAAAAAAAATGTGAAAAGGAGAAGAACGAGTATGAAGGTAGGACAGAAAAAGAGAAAAGAAAGTAGGGAAATCAAATTGGATGATGGGGACCCGGAAAGAATGAGAAGAAAAGAGGAAAAATGAATATGGGAAAGAAGAAAAAGAGAAATGGCGAAAAGATGAACAGAAAGTAAAGGAAGGGGAGGAAATGGGGTTTGAGAGGTAGGGCAAAGGAAAGGAAGGAAACAAATGAAGGAATGAAAGGGAGACAAGGAGAGAGGGCATGAATCATATAACAAAACAGGACGTGGTCGACTTCCTGAATATGATTGTTTCATCACTTCCTCTGCTTGTCCAGACACACACACACACACACACACACACACACGTAGTGGGATTGTGGGTGTTAGACAGTTTAAGCAGCTTTAAAGGAGAAGATACAGAGATGTAATCTGTCTCTTAATTCTTACTGTCTCGTTTTAGTGTGTGCGTGCGTGTGTGTGTGTTTGTGATCGCCCTGGATAATAATCTGAATTTAGCTCAGTGAAAGTACGAGAAGCTTCAGTTCCTAAAATGACTGAATTAGATCTTCATCTGTGGTCCTTCATGATTTTACGTCTCCTCCTGCTTCATTTTCTATTTCTCTTCTCTTTTTCTTTCATCCTGCAGGTGATTACTCCTGTGATTATTATGTCATCCTCAGGTTTTGATGAGAGCTTGCAGTTTAAGTTTATACATACAAAACAGATTGTTTATAGTTTATTTATAGTTTATTGTTTATAGTGACCTATAGTGACCTGCTGCTGCAAAAATACACAAAACCCAGCAGAAGTGTTTTTGGGGAGACAATAATGTGACAGACCAGCTGCAAAAGTGACAAGCTAACAGTAAACAGCTAATAGCAAACTAGTATTGTATGAATCATACAAAACACAAAAACCACACATTACTTTGTATCTTTTTCTCTCTCAGAAAACTGAAATATCCACCACTTCTTTTAAACAGTTTCCATGAAATCATTTGCATGTTTTGATTTCTGTCTCTTCTGCACCCTTCCATCACATTGTCTAAAAAACACTTCCGTTGTGTTTTATTGAACTTTCGTGTGTTGTTTATTTTGAAGACAACTGGTTGTAAAGATTCATTCCTGAAATAACTTCTATTTTCAGTTAAAATGTAATTATACTGGTCAGCACTGTGGTTTAACAGTAGTTGGACCACTGAAAGGCTCTTCCTTGTGGTGCTAGCTGTTCTCCCTGGGATTCATCTGGGATCTCTATTTACTCCCACTATCAAAAAACATGGTAGGTTAATTCTGTTGTGTCTGTGCCCTTGACCAAGGCTTTGGCTTACAGCTGGGGTTGGTCCCCAGGCACTGCACAGTGGTTGCTCACTTCGTCTTATACTGAAGACGGGTTAAATGCAGAGAACACATTTCCCTGTGGGGATCAGTAAAAAAACAGCTGGAAGGGTCAATTCAAATAGAGTTGTTCAAACAAGATCTAACTGAAGCCGAGTGAGCACTGAAAGGAATGAACCTGTCAGGTTAACCTAAAGAAGGTCACAGCAATTTATAGGTTAAACACAAACTGTTTTACATACACAGGTAGTGTTTTTCTGGAAGCCCACCTAATGGTGATTATTTGAACTGCACCTAAAAGAACCTAAATCCAGATAACTACTCTAGCATGAATAAAATATGGAAGTCATCAGAGAATCCTGTCCTGTATCTCAAAGTGAGAGAGGTTTAATGCTGGTTATTAACCTCAAAAGATTTCCACTGGACAAAATGTTTGGATTTCTAGCAAAGAAGAAAATATAGCTAACTGAGCAGAAAGAACTGAAGCTATGGATAATCATCAATATAATAATCAAGTCCACATGCATCAGAATATTGCTAAAATATCACAGTGTCTGGGTGCCTTCAGCAATTTAGCGCCTTGGCCATTTGTTCTGAACCAACTGGATATGTCCACTGGGCTCTACCAAACAAAAATCTGTTACCATGAGATTTGGTTTGATTTTCACTTGGTGGTGCAGCTCTCACGTTTCAAGTCAATTCCAAAATAAAATTGCCTTTAAGGCTTTTACAACTCATTATGGCTGCAGTCATTACCTTGGGAGAGGTTCTGTTTGAGATGTTCCCAACTGAGAAGGTGTAAAAGTGTTTGATTACACAGCTGAGTTTGACTAAAAGAGAGTCTTAAGAGTATCTCCAGTGAATATGATGATCACAAAACCGCCAATCAGCTTTTTATTTTCTTTAAATCTTCTCTGGGAACAAATGATTTTCCGTTACCTTGTTCTACATTGTCGTTGTTGAATCGACACCAGGTAATGATTTTCATTCATAACAAAAATAAAACAGTTATCTTTTTAAAAATCATTTTAGGATTATTTGAGTCTTTGAGCGTGCGCGTTTTATTAAATTAACAAATGTGTCAATAGTTCTGTTTCTGATCACCACACACTGTTTGACATTTGTATATTGGGGTTGGGGAAGGCCTATAGTTAATTATAGAGTTTGGTTGGAGACCAGATGAGAACAGTGAGCCTACAGAGCTCACACAGGTGCACACCCATACGCTTGATTTTCTCACAGCACGACCACTGTCCTCATTTCTGTCAATCAGAGGCCATTTATTACCTTAATCAACACGTGTGTGTGTGTGTGTATCTGTGTGAGTCTTCAGTTGTCAGCATGCCATTACATCATTACATATATAACACGTTTGTTCGTGGTGCATGGTTGACTTGACTTTTTCCTCTGTATGTGCCAGGAAACTGAAATCTTTAAAGCTATGTGCCACAGAGTAGAATTGGTCAGTTATTTCAAAAGTTTCTCCCTGAAAGTGGCTAATACAGTTAACCCAGGCATATTCATGCAAATGCTTTTAATTTTTAAGTCCAAGGAATTATGCTTTTCACTCTCGTACTGGCATTCTTAAAAATTATTTGCAACAATTTAGCTATTAATGTCTGGTTTATGCAGTCTGAGCATCTGATGTTGAGTTGTGTCTGTTACTTAAATTCTGGGAAGCATTCATGTGGGGTCTAATCTAAGGCCTCATTTACACAGGTCTAGAGACATGTTTGCAACCAATTGCCAACCTCTGGTCACTAGGGAAAAATGTCTATTCTGCAACCAATTACTGAACGGTTGCTGAAGATTGCTGGGTGAAATTATTTCCAAAGAGGGTACTGCAACAACAACAAAAAAAACCTTCTTGAGATTGCTTTGGTTGTGTGTCGGTTGCCATTATGATTTTTAATACAGCAAAACTTTTTCCTTTTAATTGTGTGTATGGGACTGCTTTTGGTGACATCCTTAAATTGTAGCTTCAAGAAAATAAGCTGGGATTTGAGCTAGTTGTCTTTTAGTTGAAGGATTTTGCTTTAATGGAGACTGAAAGCTGAAAATCAGCCCTTTTAAATTAGCATATTAACATCCACTAGGTCAGTGATGGCCATATAGGTTTGATTTGGATTGGGTTTTCTTACAGGCACATCCAATATAGACAAATTAGCACGATTTTACATTATAAATATAGTATTATGGTCTTTCCAAACTATCCAACTTGTCAATGCTGAACACTAACCAAAACCAAACCCTAACCCTACATGGTTCTCTAGTGACCAGGTTAACTGTATTTTACTGCCAAAAAAAAATTAGAAAACAAAAACAACACTCACATGGAATACAAAGACTGGCTCAATGGTAGTACTTGGGCACAGGGCTGTTTTTGTCCTCAGTAATCACACACACACACACTCACACACATATACACTCATACACACACACACACACACTCTCACACTCATATACACACACACATAGGGTAACTGTATTAATAGGAGTCTGTTTTGTGTCAGGCAGGTCTTAATAGGATCAGTGTGAGAGACATGGAGCTGTCTGTCAGTCTAAGTTCATTAACTGATGATAGATAACCTGCACTGTGTGTGCGTGTGTGAGAGAGAGGGAGAAATAGAGGGTTAGGGCTGTATGTTTCTGTGCTTTTCAGTGTGTGTTTCCCTGCTTGTGTGTAAATTCTCTCCCTCTCTCTTGTGTAATTTATAGCCCTCAATCGGAGCCTTATCAGGTGCAGGACACATGGACGCCTCCTTCTCTCCTCCTTCTCTCCTCCTTCTCTCTTCCTTCGCCACATCTTTCAACTTCTGCACACCCAACTTGTATTTTCTCTCCTCTTTTTCCTCGCCTCCCTCTCATCCAATCTTCCCTTCTTTGTAATTTTCAATGAGCAGAGATGCATTCTTTAATTGCTGTACTCCTCTTCCTCTTTTTTCCCCATCTTCACCATTTCTACCTCATCAGGACCAGCAGTCTTCAAACCTTTCTTCACTTTTAATTTCTTTTTTCCTTCTTCTCATTCCCTTTTTCAAACTGCATCTTATTTGCTGGACAGAAATATGCGTTACCAAAGAAATAAAACATATAAAGAATCATATTTCTGGTTACCTGAAAACAACTGTTTACCAGGACATGTAATATAAAGCCACTTTAGCTTTTTCTTTATTTCAGGTAAAGAATCCAACTGATTCACTATACATTCACCAGATCAAACTACTCAGCTTCTTGACAGCATCTCCCAGGGAATTATGGCTTCTCCCAATCTCGAACTGGAGCTCTTTTACATTAAACAAAAGTATTAACTGCTATACTACAGAGCTACACCTCCAAATCATGCTAGTTAATGATTAATAATGCAGTATTTGTTCCCCTTATGGGTACAAAATTACTAAAATTCCTTAATTAAGTTCCCAAAATCTGCTTATCCATTCTACCACACCAACCATGTTTAAGTTATGTTCTTCAAATAAACAGAAAGTCATTTAGGAAGAAGAAAATGAGAAAAAAAACACTCAAATATCATTTCACTAATTCTGAATCAGTATACATATTGAAAAGGAGTGAGAAGAAGTGGACGCTTAGTTTATTCTCATCGCTTCTCCACAAGTTAATATTTCTCTAGCTTCCCTTTTAATATAAATCTCAATACCGATGATAGACATATTTCTAATAACAGAATATTTACACTACTTGTTTTTACAACTCAACAACTTTACCTCAAGACGTCAAAACCAAGGACCTCCAGTTTTGTAACGTTAATTGCAAAAGCTTTTTTTTGCATTAAGACCACATCTTTATACCTCTTTTTGAGTTCTTCATAGCTGGACATTGCTTGTCTGATCAAGTGTGTGTTCCCCTTATTCCAGGCAAGTTGCGTGTCTCCTAATTACATCGGTTCACGTCTCAATAACCACAATCTGGTCAAACAAATGTATTGTCTGTCAGTCTGAGTGATAAAATATAAACTTTCTAAATTTGCAGATGTGTTCCCTGAATCCACCCTAAATCTGACTGAATGTAAGTTCCCTAAATGTAATCTTTTACCTTAATTACCTTAAATCCAGCATGTGCTTGAAAACCTTCTGACCTAGTACTTGTTCTTTATATCTAATTGTTAAACTGGTTTTCCTAAAGCCATTAAGCTCCAAATGTACAGGGTGGGCCATTTATATGGATACACTGTAATACAATGGGAATGGTTGGTGATATTAAAGTCCTTTTTGTGGCACATTAGTATATGTGAGGGGGCAAACTCCTCAAGATGGGTGGTGACCATGGTGGCCATTTAGAAGTCGGCCATCTTGGATACAACTTTTGTTTTTTCAATAGGAAGAGGGCCATGTGACACATCAAACTTATTGGTAATGTCACAAGAAAAACAATGGTGTGCTTGGTTCCAACGTAACTTTATTCTTTCATGAGTTAGTTACAAGTTTCTCTTTGTTCACAGCCATTGACATGTCGAAGAGGATAACACGTGAGGAGCGGATCAAAATTGTGTTGATATCTGGTGAATGCAGTAACCGGGTCATTGCAGCAGATTTCAATGCAAGACACTCTACGAGACCACCCATCTCCCATGCTACAGTTAGCAAACTACTTGCTAAGTTTCGTGAAACTGGTTCAGCGTTGGATTTGCCAAAATGTGGACACAAGAAAACTGTCACTAATGAAGAAACATCAGTGGCTGTCCTGGCTTCATTCAGCAAGAGCCCACAGCGTAGCACTCGCCGTGTGTCACTGGAGAGTGGCATTAGTCAAACATCCCTTCGGCGGATATTAGCTACTCACAAATGGCACCCTTACAAACTCCAGCTACTGCAGCATCTCAACGAGGATGACCCAGATCGGCGCACAGAATTTGCAGAATGGGCAAAACAAAAATTGGAACAGGACCCTCAGTTCATGCAGAAGATTTTGTTCAGTGATGAGGCAAACTTTTATGTGAATGGTGAAGTTAACAAACAAAACCACCGCTATTGGTCTGACACTAACCCACATTGGATGGATCCCTCCAAGACTGCTGGAACAACAAAAGTGATGGTTTGGTGTGGTATATGGGGTACAACGATAGTGGGTCCATTCTTCATCAATGGAAACCTCAAGGCACTGGATATTTGAAATTGCTACATGATGATGTGTTTCCCTCTTTATGCACTGAAGCTGGCACGTTCCCTGAGTTTTTCCAGCAAGATGGTGCACCACCACATTATGGGTGCCAGGTCCGAGCATTCCTAGATGAACGGTTTCCTGGAAAGTGGATTGGTCATCGTGGACTAGTTGAATGGTCCCCAAGGTCTCCCGATCTGACCCCCTTAGACTTTTATCTTTGGGGTCATCTGAAAGCAATTGTCTATGGTGTGAAGATACGAGATGTGCAGCACCTGAAACTACGGATACTGGATGCCTGTGCTGGCATTTCTCCTGCGGTGTTGCTATCAGTGTGTGAAGAGTGGGAGAAGAGGGTTGCATTGACAATCCAACACAATGGGCTGCACATTGAACACATTTTATAAGTGGTCAGAAACTTGTAAATAACTCATGAAAGAATAAAGTTACGTTGAAACCAAGCACACCATTGTTTTTCTTGTGACATTACCAATAAGTTTGATGTGTCACATGGCCCTCTTCCTATTGAAAAAACAAAAGTTGTATCCAAGATGGCCGACTTCTAAATGGCCACCATGGTCACCACCCATCTTGAGGAGTTTGCCCCCTCACATATACTAATGTGCCACAAAAAGGACTTTAATATCACCAAACATTCCCATGTTATTGTGGTGTATCCATATAAATGGCCCACCCTGTAGTTTCCCAAATTCACCTAATTATAACAAGTTCCCTAAATTTTCATGGATTGATGACAAACTGCATTTGTACAAATATAGTGTCTTATCCGTTTCCTGTGTATGTGTTAATAAAATCGAGTGTTCATCAAGTGTTTGTTGAAAATATCCACCTGGTCATCAAACACACTCCCTCAGACCAACTCATTATTGAATATGTGTTACTGCTTTTCAAATGCAGCCAATCACTAAATCCAGCTTGCCATCAAGTGTTTTCTTTGTCATTTCTCCAAACTGTCGTAAGTTGTATTCTCTATTATATTCTGGTCTGTTCTAATTTGTTATACAAAGTCATAGCCCAAAGGTACCTTAGTCAAGGTGGGGACGTTTGGCTTAATTCCAAAAGGCTCTCTGTAACTGAACCAGTTTATTTCTGTTGTGCTAAATCACACACACACACACACACACACACACACACTCTCACACAGAGATAAGCTGACATTCCAAATGACTCGACAATGAATGTAAGCTGCTCACTATACACACACTGACACAATGAAGAGCCTATTGAAGAGAGATTTGTGCATTACAATGCATGAGACGGCTATGTGTGTGTGTGTGTGTGTGTGTGTGTGTGTGTGTGTGTGTGTGTGTGTGTGTGTGTGTGTGTGTGTGTGTGTGTGTGTGTGTGTGAGAGCAGCATTTGCACATTTTATGCGACCTGAATGCACCGGTCTACCTGTCATGTATCCCTTCCTTTCTTCCTCTCTCTGTTGATGTTGATGTCTCTTGACCTTTGTTTTCACCAACAAATCGTCAAATTATGCCCTTGGATGTTAGCCTTGTAAGCGTCACAGCTCTATAGTAAAGGTCTGGTTAACTTTGACTAAACTAAAGCTAGTCTGTTAATAGGAATAAACATACAATGCCCATAGAGGATGATTGCAGTGTGCCATGTGGTCAGCCTTTGGAATAAGAATTCATCATGACCCTACAGAACCTGGTGCCATTCATAGGTTACCTGTGACCCCTGAGTCAACACTCTGACCTTTTGTAAAATATAACTTCCTAATCCAGTTTGTTAGATATTAGTGGTCTGCAGAAGGCTTAAAGGACCATTAAACTTTCCTGAGACACATTAAAGGCTCTGCAATCATAATCAATAACGTTTAATGACTTGGGGAATGGTGATGTAATGATTTACGCTGCTGTGGTTGATTATAGACACAGTACAATTGTAATATAAAAGTGCTGAAAGATATTGATTGATATTGTGAGTGATTAAAATGCAAAACTAAGGACTGAAGATATTTAATATGTCAAGTATAAACGAAACGACTGTGTTTTAGAACATCATGTACAATAAAGCGCTGTAAAGTGTTTCTTTTAACTTCATTTTTTCAGTATTTTTTCATCTATCTGCTTCTTGCTAGCTGATTAACACATAATTTTTGGACACTGAATTTTGTACTGTCAGTATTGTGTGTTGTGTGTTTTCTTTGGTCATTTAAAAAAATAACCATCATTCTCTCCCCGTCTCACAGATATGGAGGAGCGGACGGGTGCAGCATCATGGGCGAGTGGAAGTCGTTCTTCCAAGGTAACAAATTACAACAACTGCTAATAATGATTACTAAAGCTGATGTGTTTGCCTTCATTCATAACATTCATCATTTCATGACTAATGCACTGGACGTGTCTTGAAACAACCTGTTGGCAGGGAACTTTTCACTTTTTTTGTCCCCATAGAATTGTTCATGTTTTTCAAACAGACGTTTTTAATGGCCATCAAAACCTTGAAGTGCTGGAACTCTCAGCCACTTGTACAGTTGTGTCTTGGATCTTAAGCACCAAACAACAACAGTGTTTGAACTGTTGATCACATATGTGCCTTTCATTTTCAAATTAAGGTATTTGGCCATGTAAATGAGCCAAAAAGGTACATTCTAGTTCCAAAGTGATAATTGTATATTAGCAATGACACACTAAGAAGGCTCTGGGTTCAAACTTCCTGGGGCCATTTTTCTTCTTAAGCCTAAAGAGTTACAGCATCTTATGAGAGTCCTCCAGGTCCTGTAAGCTGTGAATTGTAGCTTCTGTGGATCAGACTTCTTAGTGCACATCCCTCAGCACCCAGGCCCTGGTTCATTGTGTGCCCCTCTTTGAACCACAGTTCATCACAGCTGATGGCAGCAGTCGTCCGACCTCGACAATCTAACCCCTGTCACTTACTTTGCACCTGCCCATCTCTTTCACATTCAACACACTGGCTACACGAAACAAATGCTCACTTAGTAATACAATGGTCCCTCGGTTTAACACGGTTCACCTTTGCTAACATTGCTAACAGTGTGACACTGAAGTACTGTACTGTATGTTTGTAAGTTTTCTCCCCAACGTACACAACCATAGATGAAACATTTTGCACGGTAAAAGGCAACGGCGGGTGCCTTTGGTTTCATTCTATAATACTGGACTTATTTTTCTACAAAGGTTTGAACTGTGAGAGTGTTTAAGCAAGAGAGAAAAGTGTTAAAATGTTCATGCCTGTCTGAGAAAAGTGTATAAAGTGTGTTATGAGGGGTTTTACAGCCTTAAAACATCTATAATAATTGTAAAGTTGGCTACTTTGCGGATTTCACCTGTTGCGGATTATTTTTAGAACGTAACTCCCACGATAAACGAGGGACCACTTTATATCCCAGTCTTCGACATGATTCTTCTATGTTTTTATAAGCTTTCGAATAAAACTGAGAGTATATTGTAGTAAGGCAAGCAGGCAATGTGTACTAAAGAGGATCGGAGCTATCCATCTGAGGCCTAAGTCATTGTTAGTGACCACATCCATAATCCTAAACCCAACACCGTACAATCAGAATAAGTTTTTTTTTTAAGTTACTCTCCCTAAACGTGTCAATCGGGGAATGAAGAAAATACAAAAATTCTAACTTGCACACATCAAAAACTATTTTCTTATTTTTTTAACTTTTTGCTTTTAAGGTTGGGTTCATCATCACTGATGACTTTGGCCTCAGAGATGAACTAAACTGTTGTACAATAGCAACAGGACATAGAACCAGTACCAAGCTGTGAATATTACATTTATTACATTCACATGTAATAATTGTTCATCATAGATTTTATGATAACCGTTTGTCCTGTGTCACCATCTGAAGAAATCCAGTATTTTCTCTTTTAACTCTTTCCACCATTTTACCAGCTACTTATTTTATCTGCCAAGAAGTAAATATACTGAATATCAATATACAGAAGGTACAGAAGAGGCTTTTTATGAAGTTCCATTAAGAGCATCTCAGCAGCAGATTCAGCCTGTAATTGTCTTCAGCCTGTCTTCACTACTACCAGTTTGCACAAATTTCTACTTCCTGTGTTTAGATTTGGCAGGAGACCTGTGTTACACGTCTTTAGCTTTGCTTCCTGTCATTGCTGTTGTGTTTTTCGTCAAGTCTTCAACATTTAAGGAAACGGAGCATGTCATGTTCCTGCTAAGAGTGCTAATTTCTACGCTTGCTGTGGTCAAACTTAGACCATAACCTGCCTACAAGCAGCTCCATCACACGTCGCTAAACTTACAGCTTCACATTTAGTTTTCATACATATTTCCAAACATTTTGAACTATACACTGCTGTATACACCATGTACACTGGAAAATGTAAAAGTGTCAGTCATCCAGTGTTGTCTCTACAACTTCAAGGACTATTTCTACTTGTAATGCTACAGATGATGCTGTTTGCATTGCTAACTAGATGTCCTGTCTCCCTCCTCAGAGTTATGCCGATGGGTCTCAGTACATGACGTCACATGACAGCCTCTCTCCTCCGTACACCAACTCCAGGGTAACAGGTATGGTGCAAGCTAAATGTGTGTGCATGGGTACATGCATTTTTTTTTTTTTTTTAATTTTCGCAATTCATTTCTTTCTAGCCATCAGCTTTAGATTCACAGCTTTGTCGGGTCCTGACTGTGTGCGCGTGTGTCTGCGGAGAATTAGTGAAACACTAGCATACACTGGAGGAGACAGGTCATCTGGCATGCAATTTCTCTCTCTCTTTCCTCTCTTGGCCCGCTGTGTGGAAAAACGCCAGGCAGTGTGTGCTCATTTACCCATGATGCTCTCTGCCTCTGGCTCTCTTCGATGTGGCGCCAGTTGTGAGCAAATGGCCACTGACACAGATAATCTGCCTCTCTCCTTCTCTCTCTCTTCCTCTCACACAGTCACACAGGCATATAATCACTGAAACACACACATGCAGATGTACTTACACACACACATGCACACACACACTAAACAGAGCTTAATTACCTTTGACTGGATGCATCAAAAATGGAAGATGTTAGCTCTCAGCTATCTGACTCTACCTGCCTTTTTCTGCCACTCTGTCTCTTGTGCTTCTTCTCATTAGTTTTGAGTGAGCTCACACTTGTGATGCACTGAATCTTAAACCCTCCACTCAAAGTGACAGAGTTTTAAAAAAATGTGCTGTTTGTGCATTTTTCTCCTATATTTCTTTGGCTACACATAAAAGATGGGCATAGCTACCATGATGTCTCAAATTGGTTTGTGCATTTTGGAGCTGTTAGTCTTTTGGAGCCACAAGTGACCATATTTATGACCATTCTTATGTCGATTGACTCGAGTCGACTCCACAACCTGAAAACAGGCCAAGACGACAAGGAGTTAAGGAGACAAGGAGTAAAGGGGTTAAGGTTACAGGAGAAGCCCATACCTCGTTGTTGATCTCATCAACTGGCTGGATTCCTGCGTACTTTAAAGAAACAAACAAATAAAAAATAGACTCTGTTATTATTGTGGGTGAGATTATCTTAGGTAGATCAGTAAGCTTGATTAGCAGGGTACATATAAATCAAATACTAGAATTTCACTTATCAAAACAAGTACACTCACCTCTGGTCTCTTACTGCAGTTAACCAATAACAAACCAAATATTTGTCAGACAATTACACTAAAATGCTGCACAACAAAAACTCTGACCACATTTCTTAAGAAGGGGGTAAATTGGCTGGTGACACTAAAACTTATTTGGAGCAAGCTGTTAATCTGTAAGGTGGAACAGTGGTTTAGTTGTTACCACAACTGACTTGATGTGACTACTTGGTTTTGGTTGTTTTTCTTTTTTTAAATAAGTGCCACCTGAAGTGGGTGAGAGTCCAATGACATAATTTGTATGCACCTCGATTTTTAAAAAAGCCAGGTCTGATTCTTGTGGAAGAGTTGCTCATATGACTCATCAAATGATGTCACTCCCTAGCTCAGTTGGAAATCTGGCTAACTAGGTCCTAAACAAGTACCGGGTACCAGGTACTGCCACTTAATGGAAGTCCCTAAAACCTGAGAGGAGTCAAGTCAAAATGAGTCAAGTAGGTACTAGTAGAAAAGTGACTTAAGTACTCGTCCTGCAATGAACTGGCAACCTGTCTAGGGTGTACCCTGCTGCTTGCCAAGTGATGGGTGGCATAAGCTCCAGGCCCCACGGTGACCCTGAACTGGATAATTGGAAGAAAATGGATAGATGGTCATTTATTTATACTGTAAAGTTGAGCATTTTAAAATGGGAATTTATGGGACTGACCATACCTGTTTTCACATTTTATGAGCAAAGGTATAAGGACACTTAACCAACAAAAGTGTGTTGATTACTTTAATGGCCATATGAGCCCAAAACAGGTGGCAGTAATGTGGTGCTCTAGCAGCCTCCACACGTTGAATTTCATGGTTTCTGCATCATGTCAGAATTTGCTCCCGTTTACCCATGAAAGCATTAGTGAGGTCCAGCTTGATGTTCTGCAGTAAGGCTTGGCTTGTACTCAGCGGTGAATAGTGTTGAGCCTAGAGCGTTGTTAGCTCAGTTAAGTTCTTTCACACTAAACTGGGACATCTATATTTTCATGAGTCTGACCTTGTGCACAAGGGTACAATCATATAAAAAACAGGAAAAGATCTTCCCTGAACCTATTGTTTAAACATCGCAGTGGAACTAAAGTGCTGAAATTAAACTTGTAAAAGAAAAAAAAAAGAGCCCCTTTTGATATTTTTTTTAACCGATTTATAAATGTTATAATTTTAGAGGGCATAGCAGTCTGGTTTCAAGTGGTTAATGGATTTTAGACAGATGCGTGAGTGGTGGTTAATTAAAAATGATGACAAACATTTTATTAATTTTGTTCATGTCATTAGGTGGAGTTTAAACTTGCCTAAGCCTCTCGAGGACTCGTGTTAAAGTTTTAATATATGCACGCACAAGTGTTTAAAAGCAAAGTTCACAAAGGGGAGGTTATTAATTAAATCAGCTGAAGCAAAAGTGTAAAAAAAACATTTTTATTATTTTATAGAATTATCCAAACCTGGGTGTCGAATGCACCAACGAGGCAAAAGAAATGTAAAACTTGAGAGTCGTGGGCCTCATGTTGGAATGATCCATTGTGAGTGCGATGTGTTGTGACAGTGTTGTGATTATTTTATGTATCTGCAGACGCAGAGAGGGAGCAGACAATGCAGAGTCAGAAATGGAAATATTGTATTTCATCGGGCGCACAGGAGCTGCAATTTACTTTGATAATGATAACGCTAAGAGACCGAGACAGCAGGGGATATGGAGCACACACAGTTCTATCATTGCTAAGAGTTTTCTAGAAAACTCCCTCTTTGCTTTCTCCCTTTAACAGGACCGTTTCTCAGTCAACTGGTCTTGTAAAATTTGATTGTGTTTGATGTTTGTGTTAGCTTTTCTCTCTGTGTGTGTCTTGATGGATATTGCAGTCTTCAGTAGCAATACTAAGATATCAATGATGCTGTTTCTCAGCCTGGATGAGAATTAGCAACTCCAACTCTGAGGCCACGGTTCTGATTGAAAAATGTGGATTTCCTGCTCTGGGTTGGGCAGGAGTTCACGAACCTTGGGTCATATTAACACTGGGAAATGAAGGAGCAGGAAATTGACAGGTAGATCAGTGAAACGTTGGCACTGATACAAATGCTGTATCGATCTCTTGCCTTCAGAGATGAGCCTGTGTCGAATTACTGGTTGATCTTTACCTTCACCTATGGATGTGAGTCAATAATGACTGAGGGATAAGACTCATGTTTGGATGTCTTAAAATCAATGTTTTAGCATCATAAGAAGATAAAAAACAGGATGAATTAGAGGAGAAGCTCAACAATCTGGTAACCAGTTCTCAGGAACATCTGCAAATGTATCTTTACGATGGATTGGGGCCAAGGTGTTTCTGTTTAGTTGGCCTGTGGTTGCTTGGCTGTTGCTAGACAGTTACTAACTGCTTGCTTTGGTATGGTTAGGGGGTTGTTGAGGCTTTGTAGGTCAATCTGTTGTTGCTTTGCAGCTGCTATGGCGGGTGATATTTTGCTTTGCTTGTTTTACAGCATTTACTAGCCGCATTGAGAATGTTCTCATCAACTGGTTGGAAGGTAGCGGTTATTGTGCCATATATGAAAATGCTTTCTGCTGCTCATTTAACATAAACCTGACAAAGCCTAGATGAGTTTAAACAATCAATTGTACTGTTTGAAAGCTACTATAAGTATAATAAACTGTCATCTAGTATTCAGTTCAATCAATAGAGGTAAAAGAGCCACGTTGTAATTAGAAATTTGAAAGAAAGCATCTTAAAGATGTAACTGATCAACCCAAATGTACCCTGTGTAATCAGTTAGCTGCTAAACATATAAATTTAAAGGAGTCTTAAAAGTAGCTGCGGACTGTGACAGAGCTTCGTATTGCCTCCATTTGGTTGTGCACATGTCGCCAGGGTGTAGTGTCCATCACTCTACAGTTTGTTTGAGCGAAGTTCATTCACAGCAAAAAAGTGCTCATGATCAAACGTCACACGATTCACAAAAAGGCAATTTATGGCGCAGCTTTGCACCAGCAAAACAACCCCTAAATATTTTATTTATACCATAAACATGATTGTGAGCTTCAATGGTGAGCGACTGCAGCCCATTTAGGTCACCTTCAGGTTCAAGACTCTAAAGAAGAAAGAAACACTTCAGAGTTTAATGAACCAAACCTGAACATGTTGACCCTGCACCCCCCCACCGCACTTCTCTCCCTCTCTAACCTTGTCTGTCTTTCTTAACCCCCCCCCCCCAACAGATTAGAGTGATGTTATGCTCTAGATAATCAGCGAAGGGATTAGTGTCATCTCAGCGACCCTGCTAGATTAATCTGCTACCACACACACACACACACATGCGTGCACATGAACAGAGTGATCTAGCAATCAGAATAAGATGGTGGTGTATGTGTAAATGTGGACCTTTACTTACATATGTGCACAAATTTTAACATGTGTGGTTTTATGCCTATTGTGTGTGTGAATTTGTGATGTTGTTGTTTTTTATGTAACTGTGTGTTTTTGTAGGTTTGCGGTTGTGTGTGTTTCGATGGTGTGTGTGAGTTGGCAGGTTTACCCTGTCGGTATCTCAGTGTGTGATGTCAGCTTCTGTGTGTGTGTGTGTGTGTGTGTGCTTTAATGTGGTTAAACGCAGAGGTCTGAACGTTGCTGTGTTCTTTGTGCGATCGAATGACTGCGTGCTTGTACTTGTGTGCGTTTTGATGTGTATGTTCAAGTTCACCTTGTCATTCTGTCAGGTCTGTACCTGAGTGTGTGATACTGCTTTTATCTTTATATGTATATGTAGATGTGTGTGTGATTGAATGCAACCTTGCACTTGTCTGAATGTTTTAATGTGTAGTGTGTGAGTGTGTGCGTATTAATACATGTGTGAATGTGTGTTTTTAAACTGTGTGTGGAACTTTGAGGTATTGTGTGAGCGATTCTCACTTTCATGCATGTAAGTGTGTGTATGTGGTAACACAAAATATGCGCCCGTCTGAATACCTGTGTGTAGCTGCTGTGGCAGAGCAGGTGCACCAACCAACCAACCCCCTCCCCCCCCCTTCCCAAAATGCGCACACACACACACACACACACACACACACACAGACCGACACACTGTAACTGTCACCTACATAGTAAATGAGGGTCTCAGATGTGTTCTCCAATAATTCCTCTGGTCACGTTTTCAGTTTTGGGGGTAAAGCAAAAGAGTTTGCTGTGTATGATCATCTCTGAAATTACTCAAAGTTCAGTGCCTAATCATGTTGAAGAGGATAATCTTGTCTGCCATATTAGCCTTTGTCAGAACAGTATTAATTCATTAAAGTGGATGTATTATTTATTTTCAGTCATATACTTCTGTCACGTACTTTTACAAAAGTGAATATCCACATGACACATTTCCAAATTCCATTATTAGTCCTGTGAGTCCTGTGAAAGACTTCAGACTACTTGAAATGCTCAGTTCCAAGTTCCAGACAGTTTTTTTTCCTATTATTTGATCTGTATGACATCATAGAGGTGTGATGCCCCAGTTTGGGGGCTTAGAGTACACTTTTCACCACAGTACTCTCGTTGCAGCCTTTCCTCGGCTCTCTGTGGTAATGGTACGTATTCATCAGTGGCCATGACAGTTTGCATACTACCAATCATAAAACTGAACTCACAGCCCAGTATTACTTAGTGGTACTAGCTTTGGTCATAACGCAAATGTTCTGTTGATAAGGTTGGAGAAAGTCAGCTGAGACTGAACAAGTCACTTGAATCAATTATGAATGGATTTTTCCACTGAAAACGCAAAATCCACAGAGTCAACTTACTGGGTTCTCAATATTAGAGTGTGACTCTTAAAGGGTGACTGAGATGATCCCACAGCTCTACCTGTTGCCACAGATGCTTCACCCTCATGTTTTTCTAAGTTTCTGGTTGCAAGGGGCAGCCAGATAGATGAAAGAAGACTTACATGGTCAGGGAAGATAAAAGATGTTTTGGATCAATCCAACCTTTTCCTATATCTGCTGACACTACGAATCAATCCAGTATCACTGTTAAATTAATTAGCAGTTTTCCTCACTGTGATGGCGAGATTAGGATCCATTCTTTTTGAGTCAAGCTGATGACAACAAGCTATGTTACAGTAAATGCAATAAAAGCTTCCCAACAAGTGTTGACTCGAGCCAACATTCTACCATAACAAGAGTCAAAGTAAAACATCACAGAGAGAGAAAACCCATCATCTTATTGGAGCTTTTCACTTGTGTCAATTCACTTCTGCAAACATATGGGGAACAAAAATACTTCCTCCTTTGTATTCTCACTGTTCAGGATTGAACCGACACCCAATTGAAATATTGTATCAGTGCATTTGGCCTTATTTCAGGCATATCTTTAGGTATGAAACCACAGATAGGAGAAAGAGCAACTTCAAATCCCTGAGAAGATAAAAAAAAAAGTGGTGCACATCAGCATTTGCAATGCAAATGCTAATTTTAAACTTCTTATTTATTACAATAAATTTTACTGAAAAAGACAATTTGACAAAGGAATAAACCCAGCAAAATGTTTGCTGCTCTTCTGTTTCCCAGATTGGGGTTTGCATCCAAATCTCTTTCCTGTACTGTAACTTCTAAAAAATGCAGCATTCTGCAGCATTAAGCAAAGCTGTATACAAAAAGTTGTTTATAAACCTGGTGAACTTGGCTCCCTCCTCCTCCTCGTGCTGTTTTTGTTGAAATGCAGTGAGTCAGCCGTCTGTCTCACCTCTGTGTGACCTTATTAATGAGTGTTGAGCCATGAGGCTGGACCCCCTCTGAGGAGGTCACATCTGGACACTTTATATAGAAATACATATCTGTCTCTCTCCTCTCGTTCACCCTCCTTTAGTCACTCTGTTTCTCGTCTAAATTTGGCAGTCCTCTTGTTTTCTTTTATTTCATTCTCAGTTTCTCACTTGATGTGACTTGTTCTTTTTGCCCCTTTCTTTGTCTAAATATATGTATATATGTATTTATGTTTTTTTTTTTTCTTTTTTTTAAATATGTAGACAAGGGGACCCCTTTACCTCAGATGGGCGTGGTGCCAAGGTCCGACCCCCACCCTCCACCCCAGTCTCCCTGTGCTTAGTCTTGATTTTGTGCTCAGAATGTTAAACATCGATCGGATGTGAAGAACAATTACAATGAGGGGAAAAAGGAAAGGAGGAATAGTGGCGCAAATGGCTGAAGTCACAAAACTCAGACACTGTTTGGGGTTGTAGAACTGCTGCTTATCACTTGACCTATGTGTAAATAAGGTCACATGATGACACCAGCTCTGTAGACTAAATACAGACTAAAGATTTGGCCTAAAACGTGCATTTTGCTTTATGAAGCATGTTTTTTTTGTTTTGTTTTGTTTTTATCACAAAAACCATGATTTTAATGATAATGTGGGACGTGATTTTCCACACCGTCCCTGACCCGTAAGACAAATATGAAAACTTTTTAATCATGTGGTTCTGAGGAGCACCTAAGACTTCAGTGGCAGAAGGAAGAAGATGATGAAAGATTAATAAGAAATGGGTAATCTTCACTTTCGCTGCACATTACCCTGAAATATTGAGGCAATTTTTCTTGTAGCATTCTTCGTTTCCCGCTCTGCCCTCAATCATTTTCTTTCTGTTGTCTCTACTGATTGAAACTGAGCATCCACTGTCTCATTCTTTGAGTATTTTGAAAGGATATCATAAATTGATTAGTGCTGCGCTGACTTCAATGCATTAACACGGACGCACACTGTAAGCCACTGCAGAGTATTTAGTATATTATTGTTTTGAAGGGGCTGTGTATCACATGTAAATTGTCTGTGTAATTAGATCTGACATTGTAATAATAGGTCTCGTCAAGGCGAGAGGGTGGAGGGGGGAAAATGTGAAATGTGCACTCTGAAAGGAACGGTTCAGCACTTCAGGGTTCCTGATCATGTGAGGGGGGTTGTGTTGAGTATATATTTTGAAAAAACTGTCAGAGTTAAATGTCACATTTTGAAAAGAAGGTAGTCCCGCTGTACGATTACTGCTACGACTATACTATTACATTTTACAGGCAGGTGGTGTCCGAGCTTGGCAATTAAGCTCTTAATGTCTACCTTCATTTGTTGCCAAAATTTACTCATTTCGCAAAGACAAAGACTGTGAGTACCTGGTATTAGGGACATATTTGTGTGGTTCAATATGTTTGTCAGCATGTCCCCAAGAAAAACTGCATGTTGCAACCAAACATCACAGCAAATGTGATAAACACCATAATATGACCTCTATGGCTGTTACTTTTCGTGCTGCAAGAGTAATCTAAATTTATGTGGTTGAAAATGTTGATTTGAAGGTTGATGGCGTGCAAAAACGAAAGTAATCCCATCACCAGTGTTGTACAATTTGTATTAATGTGTAAGGCATCTTTAGAATATCTTCAACCAGCAGCAATGACTCTACAAAGCTGATCCCTCTGCAGGGCTGTACTGAGGAACTTTGAGCTAAATGAGACAAATAATGTGCTAACAGAGCTAACCTGGTAATGCTAAGCAAGTATAAAGGTGTGACATACATCTTTGGGAATGCCAGCAGACTCCCATGTTAAGCATCAGCCATAGTATTGGGCAAATTAGCATTTTGATCTCATGGTGGTGAAAAAGGCAGGCAATCCCAAAGTAAGTAAATATAAAACTTGCTACCACCTCATCCGTGCCACGAGTGGTGCCTTTCATAAGTTGGTGCTGCATAGAGTGGGACTTCAGGCAACCTTAATAAACATAACTAAAGTTCAAAAGTGCAACATCCACAGAAGGAAAAACAAACTATAAATACAAAACTGCAAAGAAAATTGAAAAGGGAACAGAGAAAGATGAACAAGGGAAGAACCCCCGACCACCCAGGAGCATGACAGTTACATTAAACTTAAAATAAAAGTCATAAAAAAGTATAGTCACAAAAGTGTCTTTATTATTTTTACCTAACAAGTCCTTCAGTGTAAACAACACAATAAGTTGTTTGCATTGGCAGATATTGACACACACAAGTGTTAATATTGTTCTGATGCTACGGCCAATCCATCCACACTGAACTCCTCGCTACATGGAGCCGTAGAAACATCAACTGATTCCTCTGTCATAGCTTCTACAGGTCAGCAACTAATCTTAAACCCTGAAATTTCAGGCAGGTGGGGGTTATAAGAAATTGCTTATTTCTGTTGATTTATTAAACCGGTTTATTGTAACTTTGTGTAACCATTTGTTTGCTGTCTCGACACATTATGGAAAGCATATACTGAATACTGAACACACAAAAGGATCGTTTAGAAAAATTCTTCATATTATGTTTGTTATTATGTAAAACCTTATCATGACCCATCAAGTTTTCAAAACTGCCAAACATATGAAAAAAAAATCTATCTGTGTCTGTGTATTTATCTGTCTGTCCATCCATGCATTTGTCTGTCTTCTCCATCTTCTGTCATCCATCCAGATGAGGCCCCAGGAGACCAAGCTCAGGTCACTCATGTTCCACTGTGTGTGTGTGTATGTGTGCGCGTGTGTGTGTATGTGCGAATTTTCCTGCCTCTTTCAGTGTGCGTGGATTTTGTGTGTCCTTTATCTCTGCATGTCTCTACTGCTATTTGTGCGTACAACTAGTCTCTCTGTGTGTGTGTGTGTGTGTGTGTGTGTGTGTGTGTGTGTGTGTGTGTGTGTGTGTGTGTGTGACAGACTGTGAAATGGTGCGTAGTAGCACCTGGGCCCTTCAGTGTTGATTGATCGGCTTGGTCATGTGGAAGAGTCCCATCTGGCCAGCCACGCTACAGTGTGTGTGTGTGTGTGTGTGTGTGTGTGTGTGTGTGTGTGTGTGTGTGTGTGTGGCGCAGGGAGAGTGCTTGTTTGTGTGTGAGAGGTGAGAGAGGGAGATAGAGATGTGCAGCATTAAACAGTATGTTTATTGTGAGCGTGAGTGAGAGTGAGAGTGAGCGAGAGAGAGCACTTCAGTTATAACTGTGGCTCCCAGAGGCCAAAGATGAACTGTATTTTATCATCAGAGGGGCTGCATGCACACTGCAAGCCTTAAAGGAAAATGTCCATATTTTTTAGAGTCTGAATTATTCGTATCACGAATAATGTGTATTATACACAATTGGTGAGAGTTGTCTTAAAGTGTGCTTTATGACAACTTTATTTTTCATTTTTCTTTTAACTTTTAGAATAACTTTTTAAAATTTAATTATAGTATTGGGGTGTTTAATAGGGCCTAAATGTATGCCTACTAAGAATAGGCTATTGAATACAAATTAACAAAGACTAATGGTAAGTTTTGTCTTGGTCACTTGTTTGGTCACTATAATAAACTGAATGTGAGCGAGCTAGGTGTTTTGAAAATGTTTGAGTGTATAAAGTGTTATAGTGTTCTCACACACTCTTTTGGTTGTGATTACAGTTTACTCACAATCTTACTTACTAGTCAGAACTTTCACATGGAGAGAACATCAGAAGAAAGTCTGAAGTACAAAGAGGAGCTGATAAAGCTACATGTGCTGTGCTGTGCAATAATAACAGTGTGCAATACACATACACTTATTCTTCTTTTTTATTACTAAGTTAATATACTGTGTTGTTTGTGTTGCGTTGTGATGTGTCATATCGTGTCGTGTTGTGTTATATGTAGTGCCGACGTAGGACAGTTTTCCAATTTGATTGTACTACTGTACTATGTATGACTGTGCAATGACAATAAAGAGTTATCTTATCTTATCTTATCAGCTGAGCAAAAAGCCATTAAAATAAAGGAAATGCCCATCAGAGCCTGAAACAACATAGAAAAAAAGGAATACAGCAAAGTAATTTAAACCAACTCAGTTAACTACACTACATAACAAAGCACAAAACTAAAGCATGTGGAGAGTCAGTATTGTAGGATATGCGTTAGAACGGGGATATGTGTACATGTTTGTAACTTAAAGAGGCAGTGAAGCAAGAGAGCAGGAAGTCTCTGACCAGCGAGTACCTGAAACACCTGGACAAGTTGCGAGGAAAGAGGAAATCAAACTTCTAGCATACATGGATAAAAGTAACACGTCGACAAGGTATTTTTAGCACTATGTGTCACCAATGAAGTATAAAATGAAAAGCGGATGGGAGGATACGACAGTCGGACTTTCACACAGTATTTAAATTGGCATATTCATTTTTATTTTTATTTTTATTTTTTTACATAAAATACTGGTGAATGTTTAATGAATGTTTAATACCAAAAGGCCCTGTCATAAAAAAGTCTACTTCTTTAGGCTACTGAGTCTTTAAGCCTAATGTAGCTCATCTGTGGAGACAAGAGGTGAAATGAATGTAAGTAGTTATATTGATGTGGAATCAGGTTGCAAAAAAAATATGTCAGGTATTAGGTTTTCAGCCTTTTTCAACCTTAAATCTTTCTTAAATCACACCTGTATGTCTATGTGCACTGGACACTTCATCCGATGACCTTCGTAAGCTGTCCTTCAGTATCACTAACATCATCATGTATGCCAGATCACCAAAGATGGAGCTCCGTAAAAGTCACATGAATGCACAAATCGGACATGCGTGTGAGATTTAGACCTACACTATAAAATGGTGTAAATCAGAAATGAATTCATGCGGATTCGCTTCCATTAAACGAACAAGTGTTGGTTAAAGATTAGAGTCGAGAAATCTCAGTTTAAAAATGGAAAACAGAAATAAAGAGAAAAACAGATGCTGAGAAAAACGAAGACGGAGACAGACAGGGAGAGAGACAGAAAAAGAGACAGTGTGTGTTTTCTGAAACGAAGCCAACTGATAATTAATGTCTCTGACATCATGGTGCTCTAATTAAGCCTGGCATTCATTAAGCTAGGAGGGGGTGGGGGGGGGGGCGTTCGTTAGTGGCTTTTTGGAGGGGGGGGGGGGATTTGTTAAGTCTTCAGTGTTACTGTTTTTAGACAAAAGAGTGAGCGATGGAGGGAACAACAGAAAGAGAGGTGAGGAGAGACGTGGACATCAGCACAGGGTGTTCAGGTGAGATGACGCACCTTCTGCCCGCCATATTGCCTCACAGTTCACACCAGATAGATAATAAAAAGATAATCACATCAGCTGTTTTACTGCAAGTACATCTGATTAGCTGCAAGTTTTCATCAAAAGTTGATAAAATCCTACTAGTTAGCACTTGGTTAACACTTGCTCAAGCTGATTAGTGCATCACAGACTTGCATGCTTTTAATTAAAAGTAGCAAGTTTCACTCTTAGAACCACAGAATCAGGAATGAGTTTGCAGATCTAACACAAGGTACACCTGAAGCTAAAAATTTGAGCTAATTAATTCTACAAGGACAAGGTGCTATAGCTGAGTGATCAGCTGAGTAAAATAGTTCAAATGGGTGTAACCCACAAGGAATGGTAACTTGACTTGATATAATGTAGAGCTTTTCTAGCCTTCCTGACCACTGAAATCATTGTTACATGACTGGCCACATTCACACAGCACACACATCGATACAGTGCACAGATATTTATCATACACACACATTGATGAATGCATCAAGGGCAATTACTGTTCTATATCTTGGAAAAGAACACTTGGGCATGCAAACCAGGAGAGCCAGGGATCAAACCACTGACCTTCTGATTAATGGGCAACCTGTTCTGTCTCCTGAGCTATAGCCACCATTGCCCTCAGATGGTGGGTCAATATAATGTTAGGTTAAAGGATCTGAAAGAAAAAAGGGGGGAAAGGAACCAGAGAATAAGTATATGGGGCGACAGGAGATCAGGTCACATTATTATAGTTAGATAAATGTAGCACTACTCATTTTTGGTTCGTGAAGACAGTTCTCATCCAAGTCTCATGTCTCATCCAAGATGCTTCTTCAGTCTTGAACTGAAGGGCACTGGCCTTCAGATTAAGTTTTGAACTGAAGAAGCCCCTTGGATAAGAGATGAAACGTCTTCATGAACCACATAGATGTCCAGATTCCTTCTTTTCAAGCACCCAAAACCTTTGCAGATATAAAACTAATACAGTAAAAGGACTAAGGCACTTATGTACTGTAGGTGTCTGGACTGAAGCTAAAAAGTAAGAGAGACATGAACAAAGGTAAAACACTGAATGAATTGGGCTAGATCTGAAAAAAAAAATAGAGCAAATTATAATGAAGGTTATCTTTTTCTTTAGGAGGTAAAGGTATTGTGGCTAGAGTAAAGGTGCAGGGTTTAGGTTTGGGAGCTAACCCTAACGGACTAGAGCTAAAGAAATTCAGTATAATAGCAGAGTAGAGGTCAAAGGTCAACAATTAAAGGACTAGATCGAAAAGAGCCAGGAATCAAAGACTCTTGGGATTTGATCTGTTCTAGGTGAAGGCAAGCAAAATGGCAGGACATCTGAAAAACTGACCTCCCTCGTTAACAAATACAAAGCGACTGGAAGAAAAAAAACGACGTAGAGATAAAGGTTAATGTGGTTGAGGAACAAGAAAGACATAAAAGTAAGAGCAAATGAAGCCAAAAGAAAAGACTGATTTTGAAGCAGGGAGAATGAGGGAATACAACGGCATTAATGAAAGGAAGTGTAAGAGATAATGAAAGCAGTTTGTGAGAAACAGGGATGGAGTGACATGGAGAAGAAGGGGAAAAGGGGCAAAATGAAAAGTAAAGTTTGGGATCCCTATCCATTTTTTTGATCGGAGGATTTTCTGATAGCTAATTAGGCATGGAGGGCCAACCATCGACAGCTGCATTCATCATCATAAAACGTAATAATTAATGACATTCCAACAAAGAAAAATATGCAAATGAGCTCTCCTCATTAGCATTTTCATATTCAGCTCCCATAATGCTTTTGCTGACAAGGTTGTAATTAATGAAAATTCATGTCTCTTAGCCGAGGTCTAGATTGGATCGCATTCATTCGCAATCCCCCAAACGAATAGTGGAGAGAGAGAACGGGAGAGGAAGAAGAAAAAAACGCGACGGGGATCACTGCCAAGTTTTTAGTGAGACGAGCAGGAGGGGCGGGAGACAGAGCGAGCGAGAGAGAGAGAGGGGGTGAGACAAGAAAAGAGTTAGAGAGAGGGAGGAAAATGGAGATGGAGGAAGGCAGATGGCGAGAGATGAAAGGAAGACAGGCAGCAAGAGATACAGAGAGAGCTCGAACGACAGAGTGAAATAGAGAGAGGCCAGTGTTGATGCAGAAAGTTACAGGGAAGCATGCAGAGTGACATGAATGGAGAACCAGGCAATGAAAGAAAGCATGTAAGAGAGAAAAATATGAATGGAGGGAGACAAAGGTTGAAGGAAAGGAAACAATGGGGTGGACAGGTCAGCACTAGAAGAACTTTACACTTTCTTTTGGAGAAGATTCGTAGGACTTCTCAGCATTTCTATCCCCACATATTGAAACAGTGTCCATTTTGATTGGCTGTAGTTTAGAAAAGTCCAAATTTCGCTTTATATTTGTAAGTCGGCCTTTTTTCAGTTTTTTCAAATGGCTTTAAAAAATAAAAGTCACAACGAAGGCACAAACTACACAGGTCTGGGTGAAACTGGCGGAACGGGATTCTTAGAGTTTGTCACTCACAGAAACTGGTTACGGAGCAGAGGAATCCCCACAGAAACCCAAATGATCACTACACAACATAGCAACTGTAGTAGACGTTAACAACAGTTTAAAATGAAAATATATGATGTTAAGAAAAGCAACAGAAATACATTTTGCCCCACATTCAGTGGATCTGGTCGTCCTACTATGGCTGGAAATGCACTGACATTTTCACAGCACTTTTCTAGTTTTACTATCCATCTCATTTCTGCTCCCACGGCTAACTGGTAAGGCCTCGCTGTGAGGCCATAGTGCTAAAGCTGCACCAACTAACATGCAGATGGTGATGGCTGAATTACTTTAAAACTAAATTCTCAGATGATTTCTAAAGCCCCCCCTTTTTCCCCATGACTTCTGAGCAGACTCGTGGCAGACTTCATATCCTGAAAGATGAGAACATTTCGCAGGAACCTTGGATTTTTTTTAATCTCACTTTCACATCATTTTTTCAGTTGGTGGATTCCTTGTCTAAATTTTGTGCAACTTTTACTTGTTTGATCTTTGATCTGGTTGAATGATGGTCTGTGGGCGGCAGCATTACACCTGCACTGGCGTTGAACCAAGAAGAAGCAAGTCTAACAATATCTTTAATTCACGAAAGAAAGAAAAGAAAAAAAATGTCTAACTCCATCTTTAACTTTAGCCTGTAATTTGTCAGCCTTGTTTTGGAGGATTGTAAGTCACTAAATCTAAATGACTTGAACATGATGAATTGTGTGTCACAGACAAAGAGAGAGGCAGACACTCCCTCTGGGGACTGCTGCTGTACACCTGTGAAAACGTAAAGTCAGAGCTTCACCAGGAGCTTATCACTCCAAGTGTGTGTGTGTGTGTGTGTGTGTGTGTGTGTGTGTGTGTGTGTGTGAGAGAGAGAGAGAGAGAGAGAGAGAGAGATGATACTGACAGATAACAGTATCTGTGGTTTGGCACCTGAACACAGCTAATAGTGATATTTTGCTCTTCACTCGGCGGCAGCAGCAGCAGCTCGTTATTGTCTTCAACCCGTGTAATAACAATATTCAACAACATGATGTCAGTTTAATCTGCAGGTTCTGTTCTGGAGGTTTTTGTGGTAATTATGTGGCCGTTGTCTACATCCGTGTAAGAAACCCCTCTGTGCTTGTTCAGGTTTTGGTCTTGTCTGTACTGGTTGATGATATCATTGGTTTCACACTCGATCGGTTAAGTCAGTTACAAGTGAATTCACAGTGAACTCAAGGCTTTTGTTGTGGACTGTCTTAGTTCTGATGCAGCTCAATTTTAAAAACAAAAATATGGGTTTTCCCACTATTTAAAAGCTGTCAAGTGTGCATCTGTGCAGCTTTAAAGAAGGTCTAATATTTTATAAAGGAAGGACAGAAGGAAAGAAAACTGTTTGGCTTCATTTTTCATGATTTGCAAGTTTTTGGCGCTTCCTCACTTAAAGGCGTAGAGGTGAACACACCTGTAATTAGTGATCAACTAATGGCAAACTGTTATGTTTTGTTAAGTTAGCCCCCAGGAATAAGTGAATAATGGCAACAGTTATCACATTTGTAAAGCTTAGTGTTATATATATATATATACGTTTTTTTCTTACAGTTAACTGAAACGCATTTGTGGTCATTATTGTGACTGTTTTTGAAAAGTTACCTAGTCACTAGTCTCTACATTTTTAATATTGCCTGTATTTACTTTTAAAGCACTTTTATTTTTATATTTTCAATATTATTGTAATATGAAATCTTTCTCGTGGCGATTGCATTAACAAAGATGATCCATGATGAACTGTGATCTACTATCACAGGCTATCCTGCAACTCCCTCACTTGAAACTTACCCGTGTGTAGGGATGGGTATCGAAAACCGGTTCCTGTTGAGAACCGGTTCCCACTGTTTCAATTCCTTGGAATCGTTTGCCATTTTTGCAAACGATTCCCTTATGGATTCCAGTCGCCCCGAATGACGTCACCACGTTGCGGAGCGTCATTTACCTGGCAGGAAACATGGCGGCTCAAACGCTAAAAAGTTTGGTTATACTTTA